>NC_030836.1:24821250-25122578 GCF_001704415.2 Capra hircus | reverse complement strand
TAGGTCTTCGACAGAAATTTGGGAGGAACAATTCAGCCCATAACAGTCTCAGTTTTGCCTATACCTGAATGCTAGCTCAGCAGTCTCCAGAGTTGTATTGTCCAATACAATAGCCAATAGTCACCTGCAGCTGAGTTGAAATTATTTAAAATTAAACAAAACGAAAAATTCAGTTCCTCAGTCACAGTAGCCATAGTCTAAGCACTTACTGCCCACATGTGGCTCCTGCCTACACCTTGGACAGTGGAGCTATAGCGTGTTTCCATCAGTGCAGAAGTTCTGTTTATTAGCACTGCTCTAGAGTTTCTTCATCTGAAAAATGCAGTAAATACCTTTTGGATTCTACAAGGACTACATAATATTAAGCATGCGTTGGACACATGGCAGGGTGTCCAATCAATGCTAGCTGAGTGTTGACTCAACAGTGAGTAAATAGTAATACAAGGATCAACCCACTGTTCCCGCCCCATTGTTCGCCGAGAATAGTCATAAATGACTCACTTGTGAAACATAGAACACAAAGAACATTAGGCAAGAGAGTGAGACGGGACGATGATTTTGAATGCACGCCTGAAAACACTGTCTTTATACCTAAATCAGAATAAGCTGTATTTTATTTAATTCTCTCAATGACTTTGTAAAGAAGATATTTCTATACCCATTACTATACCCATGAGTGAGGAATGAAATAAATACGGCCTTGAAAGCTACTAAGTAACTCCCTCAAGGCCACACAGCAGAGTCAACAGTGAGTCAGTGCCAATATCAGGACTAGAATCAGTTTCCTCTTTTCCCTCCTCCTAGGATAACCAAAAACTGAGTAGTCACTGGGAAACACAGATCTCTAAGGAGACAGGAAATTCAAACCCAGACTGAATTTCAAATCCCTTCTACAATGTTGGTTCCCAGATTCATTGAATCATTGCCCCCTCAGTAAACATTTTTGTTTATAGGCTTACACACACGTATATATGTACATATATATGTAAATTATGGATATATTACTGTAATATGCAATATAGAACACACTCCATGAAAAAGTGTTAATCAGTCAGTAATGTCCTACTCTTTGAGACCCCATGGACTGTGGCCCACCAGGCTCCTCTGTTCATGGAATTCACAAGGCAAGCATGCTGGAGTGGGTGGCCATTCCTGGTCTTCCCGATCCAGGGATCAAACCCAAGTCTCTTACACTGCAGGCGGATTCTTTACCTTCTGAGCCACTGAGGAAGTCCCAACATATTACTGTCATGTTTACTATAAAACACACTCCATACCATGCACTAAAAAACATAAAAATAAATGTTCTAATTCTTTTTCTCACACTCTAGTATTTCACATACTGTCTAGGATGCTGGCCTCCCTTCCCCTTTGGAAACCACTGTTCTAAACCATGTCAGACACAGAGAAATACACAGGAGAACGTATAGGCCTGGGAATCTTAGCTTCCATCCGCTCCTCCAAAGCACTCTGAAAAGAAACATAATTGGACTATAATGTATTCAACATCAGCCACATTCTTAGAGTAAATAGGGCTTTTCACTATCTCTCTCTGCACCAGTGGTCTGACATTTGTCATTGGCTCTTATTTCCAAGAGAGAGTTAATTTAAAACTGCCATTCAAAGCTTGCCCCTGGCCATGTGGTTCTTTCATGAAAGGCAGAGAAATGGGCAAAGCAACAGTTAAGGGCACCAAGATGGTTCCTTTTTCCCAAGATATATGTATATATAGTCATCCTCACTACAATGAAGTGAGACTTGGAGAAACAAATAATTTATGTACTTGCATCATTCAGATATTTTTTTTACTGGCCTCTTTGTTCTTATGACCATACATCACTGCTGATTGTAGTGATGACAGGGTTCCTTACATAATGCTTTTAGCTTAAAGGCATTACTGAGTGTTTGATTCTCTCTCAGATGTGGTTCTCCTCTCTCTGTCCCTTTCTCTGTTTCTCAAGCAATGGGAGGGTATAGATAGGTGTTATTATTCCCTTTCCTCTTTTTTAAAATGTTTGTTTTTATTTATTATTTGTCTGTGCTGTGTTTTAGTCGGGGCATGCAGGATTTTTGATCTTTGTGGCGGCCTGTGAAGTCTTAGTTGCATCATGTGGAATCTAGTTCCGTGACCAGGGATTGAACCTGGGCCCCTGCGTTGGGAGTGAGGAGTCTTAACCACTGGATCACCAGGGAAGTGCCTATTGTTCCCTTTTTTTTTTTTTTTACAGATGAGTAACCTGGTTTGAGGGGTGAAGTAAAGCCAGTAAATGGTAAAGTGAGAACCTGCTCCAGGTTCTCTGCCTCGGACCAATGCCCTGAGGGAAGTTTCAGCTGATCTGATTGCGCTTTGTGGTTGGGAGAGAGGACAGTGCAGGAGCGGGACCCTGCAGGTCAGAGCAACCCCGCTGCCAAAGCACCAACTCAACTTCGTCTTGCCCTGAGAGATTAGAAGGGCTTAATCTGCATCAATGGTCCCCGGGGTTCAGTAGAGGCTATTTTTGTATTCACTGTTCAGCCAGGACAAAGCCTCTAGGAGGAGCCCGAAGCAGTGCAAACCCTTAGGTGGGTCTCACAGGGCCAGCAAATTGACAAATGCAGATTAACACATGGAGGTTCAGAAGAGGATCAGTGGGGTCATTTTAGGAGTGACTGCTGTGGCTTGAGTGGCGTCTCTCACTGCTCACATGTATCAACAATTTGTTCTTGCTGTTGTGTTGCTAAGTCATGTCTGACACTTTTGTGACCTAATGGACTGTAGCCCACCCAGGCTCCTCTGTCCATGGAATTCTCCAGGCAAGAATACTGGAGTGGGTTACCATTTCCTTCTCCAGGGGATCTTCCCGACCCAGGGATCAAACCTGCATCTCTAGCACTGTAGGCAGATTCTTTACCACTGAGCCAGCAGCAAAGCCCTTGTATAAACTATAGAAATGCTTTTGAATCCAGTCTTTCTTTTTATCCCTGCTTCTCTTACTGCCTTAGCTCAGATGTCTTGCCTAACTTTTTTTTTTTTTAAGGAAGCTTCCTGCTCAGTTTTCCCCACCTCTCTTCCATCTCTCACGCTGCTACAAGAATGTCTGTTTTTGGAAACACAGATCTGAGGACGGCAGCTTCCCACTTAGAGACCCCCGCCCCCATTAACACCCCATTAGTATGCAGTCATATTAAAAACTTTGACATAGCATTTCAGTTTCATCTTCTAGCCACGGATTAACATTCCAACCTTTTCTCCCACCACCCTACTTTCCTTTACCCTATCTTCCAGCCTCTCCAGGCTAATCACTCTTCTCCAAAAATAGCCAGCCCTCTATCGTGCCTCTCTGCTCTGCTCACACTCCATCCTCTGCCTGGAATGTCCTCCCCTCCTTACCTACCCCCTCGGGTGGAATCCTCCTTGGCCTTCCATGAGCAGCTCAAATGCCACCTCTTCAGTGCAGGCCTCCTCCCTGCCCCTTTCCAGGTGGGATATGCCGCTCTCTGTGCTGGCCCCCAAACACTCCTTTCGCATGCCTCCTTCAGGGAATTTTGCCTGGTTTGTCATATGTCATTTTGGCTCATGAGATGGTGAACTCCTTAGGGGGACAGAGAGCATCATATTTATCTTTGTGTCCTCTCTGTTGGCACCTGCAGGCATTCGAACATTTTTGGTTGAATTTATTCATCTAACTGAGCGGTTTTGAGAAGTCTTAAAAGGGCAAAATTCCTTCCAGATCTTAGATAAACAGCAAAGGAGACAGCACAAAATCAGCAAGAAGAAATGCCTTATTTAAGCACGTAGCCGCTCCATGCAGCCTGAAGTGGAAATAGCACCAGGTTGGAATGGACAGAAATGGATTTCTAGTCTTACCTCTGCCATGAAATGAGCTGTGTGCCCTTTGGCAAGTCAGTCCCCCTTTCAGATTTCTTTATTTACAAAATGTTCATGCTGGGAATTCCCTGGCAATTCAGTGGTTGAGTCTCCATGCTTTCATTATCGGGGGGCAAGTGTTCAATACCTGGTCGGGGCGCTAGGATCCTGAAAGTCGCACAGCACAGCCAACAGTTCATGCTGGACAAAATGACTTTTAAGGTGTCTTCTAATTCTAAAATTTGAACATTCTTATTTTTTAGTTAAGGAAAGTAAGTCTTTATTTCCTTTTGTGTGTGATGGTCCCTTAGCAACAAGAGCAGACATTCTATATTGTCATAGAACCACCTTTCTCCTACTGTGGCCCTATTACATAAAATGTGTGTATTAGAGATAGTACCAAATATTTTATGAAGCAAGAGTTCTTGATATAGGGTAAAAAAAAAAAAAGGCAGAATTAACTGACAAAAAAACTCCTTACTGACAAAATGTTAGGGCTTTGGTCCTTTAAAGTTGAAAGGCCATGCATAGCCAAGAAAAAGACCTCAGAAAGATTAACTGATCTGATGGGTTCAAAAAGATGGAGGAGAGAATAAAGTAGTCGGGTCATACAGGAAGATGGTTTGGAGGAGAAGGAGAAGATGCTTGGAGGTGGGGTTTTAACTCAAGTCTTTGGGGAAGGCAGTCTACAGTATGGCACAGAGGCAAAGAGAATAGGAAATCCTCAAGGTGGTGAGTGAAGTCATGTCACTGGAACCTGTTAGGCACTGTGACAATTTCCTTTTGTGTACAGGAAACTTGAAAGTCCTCTAATATTCTGAAATGCTATTTTTTTTTAAACTGGGTTTATTTCTTAGAGGAATTTTAGGTTCACGGGAATGTTGTGTGAAATGTGCAGAGAATTTCATATACACACACAGCCTCTTCCAGTATGTGTCCTGCACAGAGTGGTGCAGTTGACTGCATCAATGGACCTGCGCTACACATCGTTAGCATCCTGACTCCATAGTTTTACATTAGGGTTCACTCTTGGTGTTTTATAATCTATGAGTTTTGACAAATGTATAAGGGCATGTTCCCACAGTCATATTTTCATACAGAATAGTTTCGATGTCCTATAAATTCTGTCTGCTGTCTATTCAACCTCTTTCACCCACTAACCTCTGGAACTTTTTATTGCCTCCATAGTTTTGCCTTTTCTGGTACGTCATGTGGTTGGAATCACATAGTATGTAGCCTTTTCTGATTGGATTCTTTTACTTCATAATATGCATTTAAGCTTGATAGCTCTTTTTTTTTTTTTTTTTTTTTTTTTTTTTTAGCATTGAGTGTTATTCCATTGTCTGGGTGTACCACAGTTTATTAGCCATTCTTCCACTGAAGGACATCTTGAGTGTGTCAAAGTCTTGGCAGTTATGAGTAAAACTGCTATAAACATCCATGTGCAGGTTTTTAAAGTCTTCAGTTCTTTTGGGTATATACTAAGGAGTGCAATTGCTGAAGCATATGGTAAAAATGCATTTAATTTTATAAGAAACTGCCAAACCATCTTCCAAAATGGCTGTATTATTTTGCATTCCCACCAGCAATTAATGAGAGTTCTTGTTGTTCTATATCCTTGTCAGCATTTGGTGTTGTCAGTTTTCTGGATTTTGGCCATTCTAAAAGGTGTATTGTATTGATTTTCAGTTCCCTAATGACATATGACATTGAGCATCTTTTCATATATTTATTTGCCATTTGCATGTCTTTATGGTGAGGTGTCTGTTCAGGGCTTTTGCCCATCTTTTATCTGGGTTGCTCATTTTCTTACTGTTAAGTTTTAAGAGTTCTTTGTATATTTTGGATAACAGTCCTTTATCAGATATGTCTTTTGCAAATGTTTTCTTCCATCTGTGACTTGTATCCTTATTCTGTTTTTGGTGTCTTCTGTGGATCCAGTCCCATCTTTAATAGATCCATTCAACCAAAATTCTACTTTTAAATTGTTTAGCAGAAATCCTTTTTATCCAGAAATTTCTTTCTAACCTATAGAAATAGACTATTTTTATTTGTATTTCCTTGATTTAGGAGTTATAAATAGAAGTTGTGAAAATGATCTGTCATCAGATTTGAGTTATAACTTGCAGGGTGTGTTTCAAAGATCCATTGAGGGGATGACTTGGGGCTGGGAGACTTCAACCCAATTTGTTTTTCCAGAAGATTGTATTTATTTATTTTTAATTGATTGATGGATGATTGCTTTGCAATATTGGTTTGATTTCTATCATACATTAACATGAATTAGCAATAAGTGTACATATGTCCCCTCCCTCCCACCTCCTACACTTTCTCGCATCTCTAGGTTATTACAGAGCCCTGGTTTCAGTTCAGTTCAGTTTAGTCACTCAGTTGCGTCTGACTCTTTGTGACCCCATGGACTGCAGCACGCCAGGCCTCCCTGTCCATCACCAACTCCCGGAGTCCACCCAAACCCATGTCTTTTGAGTCAGTGATGCCATCCAGCCATCTCATCCTCTGTCGTCCCCTTCTCTGCCTGCCCTCAATCTTTCCCAGCATCAGAGTCTTTTCAAATGAGTCAGCTCTTCGCATCAAGTGGCCAAAGTACTGGAGTTTCAGCTTCAGCATCGGAGCCTTGGTCTGAGTTCCCTGAGTCATATAGCGAATTTCCACTGGCTGTCTATTTCCCCTGTGTCAGTGCGTCTGCTTCCATGCCACTCTGTCCATTCATCTCACCCTCTCCTCCCTCTCTCCCGCCCTGGTCCATAACCCTGTTCTCTATATTTGTATCTCCATTGCTGCCCTGAGAATAGGTTTATCAGTACCATCCTTCTAGATTCCATATATGTGTGTTAATGTGCGATATTTGTTTTTCTCTTTCTGACTTACTCCACTCTGTATAATAGGCTCTAGGTTCATCCACCTCATTAGAACTGATTCAATTGTGTTCCTTTTTATGGCTGGGCAATATTCCATTGTATATACGTACCACAGCTTCTCTATCCATTCATCTGTCGACGGACATCTAGGTTGCTTCCATGTCCCAGCTACTGTAGATAATGCTGCAATGAACATTGGAGTACATGTGTCTTTTTCAGTTTTGGCTTCCTCAGAATATATGCTGAAGAGTGGGATTTCTGGGTCTTATGGTGGTGTTATTCCTAGTTTTTTAAGGAATATCCATACTGTCTTACATAGTGGCTGTATCAATTTACATTCTCACCAGCAGTGTGAGAGGGTTCCCTTTTCTCCACACCCTCTCCAGCACTTGCTGTTTGTGGATTTTTTGATGATGGCCATTCTGACCAGTGTGAGGTGATATCTCATTGTAGTTTTGATTTGCATTTCTCTAATAATGAGTGATGTTGAGCATCTTTTCATGTATTTGTTAGCCATCTGTATGTCTTCTTTGGAGAAATGTCTATTTAGGTCTCTTGCTCAATTTTTTGACTGGGTTGTTTATTTTTCTGGTAATGAGTTGTATGAGGTGCTTGTGTATTTTGGAAATTAATCCTTTGTCAGTTGTTTTATTTGTTATTATTTTCTCCCATTCTGAGAGTTGTCTTTTCACCTTGTTTATAGTTTCTTTTGCTGTGCAAAAGCTTTTACGTTTAATTAGGTTACACTTGTTAATTTTTGTTTTTATTCCCATTATTCTAGGAGGTGGGACGTCACCAACTCAAAGGACATGTGTTTGAATGAACTCCGGGAGTTGGTGATGGACAGGGAAGCTGGGTGTGCTGCAGTCCAGGGGGTTGCAAAAAGTTGGACATGACTGAGCAACTGAACTGAACTGAACTGTTTATTTTTATTTTTATTTCCATGAGTCTAGGAGGTGGGTCATAAAGGATCTTGCTATGATTTATGTCGTACAGTGTTCTGCCCATGTTCTCTTCTAAGGATCTTATGGTTTCTGGTCTTACATTTAGGTCTGTAATCCATTTTGAGCTTATCTTTGTGTATGGTGTCAGGAAGTGCTCTAATTTCACTCTTTCACGCTTGGTTGTCCAGCTCTCCCAGCGTCACTTATTGAAGAGACTTTTCCCATTGTATATTCTTGCCCCCTTTGTCAAAAATAATCCTGTACCCATAAGTGTGTGAGTTAATTTCTTAAATCCATTTTTGCTATATCTGAGGTCATAGACCAAGGGATTTAAACTAAAGTCCCCAAAACCCACAGTAGATAAAATTTATTTCGGACTAAGTGTATATTTTATATTATGGCCATGTCTGTCAGCTGGAATGTGGGTTAAGTAGATGGTGAGTTGATGTGAGTGAGGAACAGTTTCCTAAGAGGATTAGCTGGAACCCAAGAAAGGTCTCCTGTTTCCTGGACGAGAGGAAAGCTTTGCCCGATGAGGATTTGAGAGAAAGGGGTCAAAGCAACAAGGAGCTCTCGTTACAGAATGACGCGGTGGTGGGGGGTGGCCAAGTATATGGTGTGGCAACTGTGGATCCTTTTATAGATGTGGATCCTTTTATAGATGCTGAGATATGGTGCTGGTAGTTGTGTTGTAGTTCTTGTTGACTTGCTCGGTGATATTTTGAGTCTATGAATTCCTTCTAGTGAGTTGTCTCCAAATGCTAGAATTTGATAGTGCTCCAAGAACTTGTAGAGGCCGTAGAGCCAGTACAGTTAAACCACAAAACTCGAACATTGTGAGACACTGTAGTACTTTCAGTCTGCGAAGAAAGCCTGCAGTATTCATTTTCTGATGGATATGGGAAGATAGATAGCAGGGGACCAACTTCAGTAAAAAAATGTTTTCCTTGTAGATCCTACACTAGCTGAAAATTGAATACCATATTCTAGAGATTGGGAAGCAATACTGAAAATAAAAATCATGTTCTAGGAGGTAATAAAGACTCTTAGAATGTGCCATATGAGGAACAGCCCAAGGAACCAGAGAAGAACTGGTGATGGTGGGAGCAGGAAAACATGTAGCAAATCTCCAAATACCTGATGAGCTTCAATATATATAAGGAAGCAATACATTTGTTTCAAGAAAAAATTAGGACCAATAAGAATAGACATTATAGATGGGCTGATACTGTTTCAGTGTATAAAAAATCTAGTAACAGTGCATCCTTTTTAACTTTATGGCAATTATAGAAAATGAAAGAATTTTTACAGCTCATTGTGGGAAAGAGTGGTTCAATGACTCCTGCCTGCCTGAGGGCTGAGATGTTTAATATCTTGACAACCTGTAATCCATTCGCAGCACCTTTATGGGGAAATTCTTTAATAATATGATCAGTGGGCTCTGAAAAGAGTAAATTCTTCATCATAGGAAACCTTCAGGCAGAGTTTGGAGACAATGTAGATGGGATGCTGTAATGGCAATTTTAAAAATTCTTTAAAATGTATAAACTTTTTATTGTATTGTTTTATGAATTCTGAGAAATGCATAGACTCCTACAACTACCACAACAATTAAGATACAGAATCATTACCATCCTCCAGAATTATTTTGTACTTCCCCATTGCAGTCAAATCAACACCCATCCCTTAGCACTGGCAACCACTGATCTGTTCTCTGCCCTGAAGTTTTTACTTTCCCAGTGAAAGTGAAAAGAGAGTGAAAGTGGAAGCCACTCAGTCGTGTCCGATTCTTTGAGACCCCATGGACGATACAGTCCATGGAATTCTCCTGGCCACAGCACTGGAGTGGGTAGCCTTTCTCTTCTCTAAGGGATCTTCCCAACCCAGGGATTGAACTGGGGTCTCCTATATTACAGTTGGATTCTTTACCAACTGAGCTATCAGGGAAGCCTGGGACTTTCCCAGAATGCCGTGTAAATGAAATCATGCAATATCCAGCCTTTTGGAACATGTTTCTTTCACTCAGCGTAATATATTTGAGATTCATCCACATTGTTGACCCATCCAAGGTTTGTTCCCTTTTATTGCTGAGTAGTACTCCATTGTATAGATCTTCCACATTGTCCCTCCATTCACCAGCTGAAGAATATCTAAGTGACTTCTGGTTTCCAGTATGGCATGTAAGGAGCTTGGAAGTCATGTCTCCATTCTAACAACAATTTAAAAGCTGAACAAACTGAAAATCAACAACTTTTCTTATTTTCATCAGAGAACTGAGATCACAGGAAAGACTACTGCCCCTGAAATTGAAGAGAGAAATAGGTGGATACAGAGAATCACAATTTATTGGAACAGAAACCTACAAGTCGTGACCTTCATGAGAACGATTACTGGGTTTCTTTTACTCAGTACTCATATCCAGCTTTCAACAAAAATTACAAGGTATTTCAGTAGGCAACAAACAGAGTTTGAGGAGACAGAGCCAAACTTAGATATGGCAAGAATGTTAGAACTGTCAGTCCAGGAATTTAAAACAACTATGGCTCAGCGGCTCAGCGGTAAAGAATCTGTCTGCAATACAGGAGATGCAGGTTCAGTCCCTGGGTTGGGAAGATGCCCCCTGGAGGAGAACATGACAACCCACTCCAGTATTACTGCCTGGAGAACTCCATGGACAGAAAAGCCTGGTGGGGTTACAGTCCATAGGGTTGCAAACTTTAGGACATGACTAAAGTGGCTGAGCACACATGATTAATATGCTAAAAGTTTTAATGATAAAAGGAGACAATATGCAACAATAGATAGGTGGAAATCCAGAGGTGGAAATCCAGAGATGGAAATCCCAAGAAAGAATCAAGAAGAAATGCTAGAATTCAAAAATACCAATAGAAATGCAGAATGCCTTTAATGGGCTCATTAGTAGACTGGATACAACTGAGGAAAGAATCAGTGAGCGTGAGAACATGCTAACAGAAATTTCCAAAACTAAAGCGAAGAGAAAAAAGATGGAAAAAAGCTGAAACAGAATATCCAAGAACTGTGGGATAACTACAAAAGGTATAATGTACCAGAAGAGAGAAAAGAACAGAAAAGATATCTGTGAAGCAATAATAACTGAGAATTTCCCAAGATTGATGTCAGACAGCAAACCACAGATCTAGGAATCTCAGAGAATACCAATTAGGATAAATTTCAAGAATGTTTGGGTTGTTTCCAGTTAAGAATGAATAAACTACTAATACTACAAACATTAGCAGCATATAGGTTTTTGTGTGAATGTAACTTTTCATGTTTTGGAGTAAACCAAGGAGAATGTCTGGTCATAAAGCAAGTCCATATTTAATTTTATAAGAAACTTCCCAATTGTTTCCCAAAGTATCTGTATGATTTTGCATTCCCATCAGCAATAAGTGAGAACTCCAGATTTGACATCCTTACCAGCATTTGGTATGATCAATTTCTTGATTTTAAAATTTTAGTCATTCTAATAATGGTATTTTAATCAGTTATTCTAATAAGTGGTTTTAATTTGCACTTCCTCAGTGAATAATGATGTTGAAAATCTTTTTATGTGCCATCCATATATTTTCTTTGGTAAACTGTTCAAATCTTTTGCCTATTTGAAAAATTGGATTATTTTCTTACTGTTGAGTTTTGAGAGTCCTTTATATATTCTGGATACAAGTTCTTTATCAGTTATGTGATTTTCAAATATTTTTGCCCAGTCTGTGATGTTCCTTTCATTTTAAAAACATTTTTAAAGCCTTTTATAAATGTGTGTGCGCGTGCGTGTGCTCATTTGCTCAGTTGGGTTCAGCTCTTTGTGATGCCATAGACTGTAGCTCCTCTGTCCATGGGACTGTCCAGGCAAGAATACTAAAGTGGGTTGCCATTTCCTCCTCCAGGGGATCTTCCCAACCCATGGATCAAACCCTCGTCTCCTGTGTTGCCGGTGAATTATTTATTGCTGAGCCATGGTGGAAAGACTTTTTTGTCCTAAAAGCCTTTTATGACTCCATATTTTTCATTTTGATGGAGTCCAGGTTAATAATAATGTCTTTTGTTACTTATGGATGTTTTGGGGGTTGTATTTAAGAAGTTTTCCTGACTCAAAATAACAAAGTTTTTCTCCTATGGTTCCTTTAAGGTATTTGAAAGGTTTATACTTTATATTTGGGCATATTATCCATATTGAGTTTATTTTTGTATATGGCATAGGGTGTATGCTGAGGTTGACTCTTGTGGGTATGAATGTCTAACTGTTCCATCACTACTTGCTGAAATGACTATTCTTTCTCCATTAAAACTTTTTTGCACTTTTATTAAAAAATTGTATTGAGTTAATTGACCATATTTGTAAGGGTCTATTTCTGACCTCTCTATTGATTCTGGGTACCTCTAAAATCTTTGGAGAATGCTAATTTTTGTTTGTGTTTTTGAGCCCATCCAGTGAATTTTCTCTGTTTTAGAAACTATTTTAAGTGTCTAAAATTTCCACTTTGTTCTTCTTTATCATTTCTATTTTTTATGGTGAAAACAGCTATATTTCCATTCATTTCAAGAGTGTCCAGCTTCATGGATCATGGTTATAATCATCACTGTAAAATCGTTATAATTCCAACACCTGGATTGTCTTGAGTTTGGTGTCTGTTCACGCTCTTTTCCTTTGAGAATTGAGCAGATTTTCTCTTTTCTTTGTTGCTTTTTTTTGTGAGTCAAGTAATTTTGAATTGTATTCTGGAATTTTAAATATCATGTTGTGAGACTCTGGGTTGTATTAAAATCCTCTGGAGAACATTAATTTTTGTTTGTTTATTTTAGTAGGCAATGTACCTGGTTAGGCTCATACCCCAAGTTGTGTTTTGCCTTCTGAGAGTGGTGGCTCCAATGTCAGTTCAGTTTTCAAAGCTTTTGCTGTGCTTTGCGTGTCTGCCCAGCACATACACCATTCAGGTGTTTATCTGTTCCTTGGGCAGTGATTTATATCATTAGTTTTCAAAACCTTTTCCATTATTCTTTGTGTCTGTGTTGTGCAATGTGTAACTCCAGAGTGAGTCTGAGACTGGTAATAGTTCATATTCAGAACTAATGGATTTCCTTCTCCAGCTTTCTCATCCTCGGACTTTCCCTGACTCTCTCTGGCTCCCAAGGGTCCTTTTTGGCAGTCTTCTGGCTAGAAACCCACTGTTTCTCCCAGAATTTTAGCCCATGCACTTTCTGAGCCCCTGTGGTGCTTCCTAGGCAACATGAAGAGAAAGAAGAGAGAAAAATAACAGGAATCCTGCCACACTCTTCAGACCATTGGGCCTTCCTTTCCCAATTTTGTGTAAACTGAGAGATGGTTGTTTGAGTCTTAGGTGCCCAACCTCTGCGGCCACCATCATGACAGTGAAGCATTGAGGTCTGGGAGGGAAAGAAAAAGAAAAAGGGATTCTCTCCCATCTCCTTTGCTTGACAAGCGCCCTTTCCTGATCCTTCGGTTAGAAAAGGGGCTTCTTTTTTATGTTTTTTTTTTTTCTTTTCAGTCTATACCTGGTGGACAGTTGCAGGACTTAGCCCATCCTTGGATCAAAGCCAAGATATACGGGAAAGAAAAACCAAGTAATCTCACTGCCATACCAGTTGCTCTGCAGATTTTGACTTTCCTTCTCAATCTACTTGCTACTGTTCATTTTTCAGAGTTCTTAGCTAGTTGCTATTGTGTTCTCTCTGGAGGTTTTAGTTATAATCAATGGGAGAGGCTCTCATGGGCTCGCTATGTCTTGATCAGCACCAGAAGTTCTGTAATGACAATTTAAATGCCAAATGATGGTCCTTCCAGAGAGTTATTCTCAAACCTAGCAACAAATTTGAATTAGCTGGCAAGCTTAAGAAAAAGAAAATTCCAGAGACACAGACATAGAGAACAAATGATGGGTACTGGGCCGGCGGGGAGGGGGGGCACGGGGCGTAAGGGAAGATTGGGATTGCTACTATTGCTCCTATGTATAAAACTGATAACTTATGAGAACCTACCTCACAGCACAGGGACCTCTATTGTGCTCCGTGGTGACCTAGGTGGGAAGGAAATCCAAAAAGGAGGGACTATATGCAAACATATAGCTGATTCACTTTGCTGTACAGTAGAAACTAACTCCAATAAAAATGGAAAAAAAAAATCCCAGACTCATCTCTTGAAGATAGGAATCTAAGAATTTGTAAAAGATGCTTCTGAGTTTCTGATATAGCCAACCTGGCACCAGTTTTGGGAGCGGGGCGCTCAGACTTAGGGTCCGAGCTGAAGTATGAGCAGCCCTGGATGAGATGATTGCTAAGGTCCTTTTCAACCCTGAGATCCTCAGGCTTTATGTTGAGAATATTCCATTCAGAAAGCTGCTTGTTAAGGGAGGTGCCCGTCTATCCATTTCCCTCAGATATGTAACTGTTGCTCTGGATCACATACGTTGTCTCAAATAATGCCACAGAAGAGACCAAAAATGCGTAGAACTGATAGGCAAAATCAGATAGTGATACCAACAGGAAAATGAACAGACTCTAAACCTGTAAGATGAGTTTCACTGGAAATGAGAGCTTCTTGTAATAACAGCAGCAACAAATTCTCAATCTGCTTCATGTGGTGTTAGTCAGGAGGGGAGACCATGTATTTTCAGGTCTGAGGATTAGTGGTTTCATTAAATGGCTCCTTTTCTCTCTAGGATCATCCCTTTCCCATATGTTTGATAAACTTCTTTTGGTTGAGTGCAGTTCCTGCTTATGTGCTAGGAATCGCTAGTGACTTTGAATTTGCTTTTCATGACTTTCTTTCAAAATTTATTTCTAAGGGACCTCAGAAATCATTTCCTTGGGCTCCCACCTCTAATGATACAAGAGGAAACGAGGCCTGCACAGTTATGTGTCTTAATTAGGGCGTCAGAGCTGGGGCGAAAAGCCAGCCGTTGGCTCCCAAGCCACATATTTTCTGTCTGAGCTGAGGCAGGTGAGGTCTCGGATGCAAAGTCTCCTGGCATCGTGACTGAGCCAGGTCAGATGCTGCAGTGGGTGCACAGTGACCAAGTTACATGCAGTGCGTTTGTAAAGGGCACGCTGGCCTAAAAATGCTCTAGCTCCTGCATTTGCAGTTATGAAAATCTTGGCAACCAAAATGACCCACAGCTTATAAAGTACCAACATACTGGCACATCCTATTCTCTGCACACTGGGCACTAGACAGCCCTTGGTCACCTTTGGAACTCCCCCAGTCCCATTTCCTTTTAAATGTCTTACATAGTGTCTTATAGTCAGAGTTAAATCAGAGAAGCAGAACCTTGATAAGGTGTGTGTATATATATATATATATATTTTTTTTTTTTTTTTTTTTTTTTTTACAGGAATTAGACCTTGCACCATTGTAGAGGGAGCTGGGAGAGTGAAGGTTTGAAAGGGTGAAATGGAGAATCAGGGCGGGCACCAACCAGTCAGTCCAAGGAGCCAAGCACTCCTCTTTTGGTGAACTCACAAGGATAGCCATTACACGAAGGGGTTTTTGTGAAATGTTTTGGCTTAAGCAACTTGATACAGCATTAATCACTATAGGTAGGGAGCCTAAAATAAAAATAGCTGTCATGCTTTGAGAGTAATGTTCCTGGCTCTGTTCTCATTTGTCATGAACAATCTGGAATCAGCCTGTTTCACCACAGTCTGAAAACGTGTGACAGCTTTAGTGTGATGGAGCGCTGGGACGTGGGGCCCTGGCATCAGACTAGCTTTGTCCCCAGGCTGATCTGCATGTGCACGCTGGCTTTGCACACTTACTGTGGTGTTGGAGCTGTATTTTCTGAAAAGCTACGTTATTTGCTTTCTCATTTGTAAATGGGGCCAGTAGTAATCACCCCATAATACTGATTTGGAGTAGATATACTTGTAGATGCTCTAATAAAAATGATTCCTTTTATTTATCTAGTTCCATCCTTTCCCCTAGTACATCTAAGACATGTACTATTTCTCAGAATATCTCTGTGTAGGAATGCCCTTATTGTCTACTGGATTTTGATCATTAATTTAGGTATATAATTTATATTCAGCATTCCTGGCACTCCATCATGTCCCAGATTCCTAGTATCAACAATTTTGGATTTGTATTGACAGTGAAAGGACCACTATTTGGCAAGAGAAACATCTAATGAAGTTCATGGACTTGACCCCACAGGAGAGAAATAGAGCACTCTGTAATTAGTTAGGAATCTATTGACTTGGCTTATTTATTTTTGAACTTTTTATTTTGTATTGGGCTATGGCCAATTACAGAGAAGGCAATGGCACCCCACTCCAGTACTCTTGCCTGGAAAATCCCATGGACGGAGGAGCCTGGTGGGCTGCAGTCCATGGGGTTGCTAAGAGTCGGACACGACTGGGCAACTTCACTTTCTTTCAGGGCCAATTAACAATGTTGTGATAGTTTCAGGTGACCAACGAAGGGACTCAGCCATACATACACATGTGTCCATTCTGCCCCAAACTCCCCTCCCATCCAGGCTGCCTCATAACACTGAGCTGGTGCTTATTGGTTATCCATTTTAACCATTCCAAACTCCCTAACTATCCCTTCCCCCTGGCAACTATAAGTTCATTTTCTAAGTCTGTGAATCTCTTTCTGTTTTGGAAATTAGTTCATTTGTATCATTTCTTTTTAGATTCTACATATAAGGGATGTCATGTGATATTTCTCCTTCTCTGTCTGACTTACATCACTCAGTGTGACACTCTGAGTTTATCCATGTTGCTGCAAACGGCATTATTCCATTCTTTCTGATAGCTGAGTAGTATTCCATTGTATATATGTACCACATCTTTATCCATCCCTCTGTATTGACTTGGTTTATAAAAGTGAGTGGGGTGACATCAGCTCCCCTGGAATCCTTCCATTTTCCTAGGTTAGGAGAGAGATTCATTAATCATGAAGTTAGAAGAAAGAGGCAAGTTGAAGCTGATATCAAAGGGAGAAAGAGAACCAGAAAAACAGAACTTGAAAAGCATAATTATTCTGTAGCCATTAATTTTAGGAGGATACAGACCTATGTATTTGATAGCCCTTGGGGACATTGCTGTACTATAGATGCCCAAAATTGTTTGTTGAATTTGAATTTAATAAAATAATGCTCATGAACTTCTGAAACATGAAGAAAAATTTTAGTTATATTCACAGTACTCTGTTTAGGAATCTGGAAAGCTATATTATCATTTTAGAAAGACTTTAATTAGTAGTAACTAAAAAAATTTATGCAGGATAAACTTTTAGAAGAATCACAGAGGATATTTTATTATCAAAAGTAGGATAATTGGCATTGTTTTACCATAACAATGTTGAGCATATGGTAAAAATTGAATGAATGCTTTTTTTGGCGGTGGGGGGGGGGAATGAAACCTGAGATTGAACTAGAATAATGCTTTTAAGTTAGAAATCAGATTATGCAGGGCAGATTGGACTCTGAACTTAACTCATGGAATATGGAAAATTCTCTTGAAATCTCTCAGAAATGTAGTTAATTACCTAACTGTTGAAGGACACTGATAATATATTCCCTACCTACTTTTCTACAAATTGTTGACAATCACAATAAATCTAATTTAGCTGCTGATCCAACTGAACAAGTAATTGACCTGCATGCCCTGAACAGAACTTTGAGATATAAAATCACACTCTATAAGTTGATTAAAAGGTTGATACTTTTTTTTTCAACCGAGAATAATGATAATTTTCTTTCCAGCTTATCTCTTATTTTAGGTTCTCAAGATTTAAAAACTACCAGTCAGTGGTAAATACAGTAAAGAATCTGCAGTCAACCCACACTCTTCTGTATAATTAATAGGATTGCTCAGGCAGCTTATCTGCTTAAATTCTGAAAATCTCTTTATCCTTTATCTGCAGAAACACTAATCGCTTGAAAAGGACAAGGCTGAGGAAAACTTGTTTTAAAGCTGGGTTTAAACAATTTTTTTTTTTTCTACAGCAAATTCTGTTGCTCTTATTCCCTGGGTTACTTGCATCTCTTCTTCATACTATCACTACCGTCTAGGTATTTTGAACAGCATGTTGCATTCATTTGAGCATATGTGAGTTGCTTACATTTTCTGGTGAGATATGCATTTCTTAAAGTGAAAGTGTAGTTGACCAGTTGTGTCCACCTCTTTGCGCCCCTATGGATTGTTGCCCGCCAGGCTCCTTTGTCCATGGAATTCTCCAGGCAAGAATCCTAAGTGGGTTGCCATTACCTTCTCCAGGGGATCTTCCCAATCCGGGGACTGAACCTTGGTTTCATGCATTGCAGGCAGATTCTTTACTATCTGAGCCACCAGGGAAGCCCAAGCATTTCTTAAGGTCTCTTCTCTTCAGCCTTTGACTGGATTTCACCAGGCCCGTGGAACAGGGAACTAACTGGTCTGGGAACTGGGAAACCTTGGCTCTGAGTTTCACTCTGTGATTTGGCAAGGGCCCTTTGTTTGCCAGTCACAGGTGTGATCAACTTGTAGCAAAGGAAATTTCTTGGAAGGATAGCGAAGATGTACAGAATCAGCAGATGACTGAAAATCAGGCTTGAACTCCAGCAGGTGTCATGGCTTTTCCAGAGGCTGGGAAGCAGGAACCCCAGCAAGTCTCGTGGTGGGGACAGAGTAGTAAGAACGCTACTGCAAGGATGAAATGAATATCAGATTCCAGGGAGGTTGGTTTAGACTGGATGACAAGCCTGCTCTTATTCGATATGAGTTGGGAACCCCAGTTACAGTCCGCTGGGCTCCACCCAGTAATTCCTTAAGAAGAAATTCAGGAGGCAGTTTGAGGAAGAAATTTCGTGCTGGGCAGGTAACTTTGTCCACTCTACTATTTGGCATCTTTAAAGTTACTTCCAGCTTTAAAAATGGAGAGTGATTCTCCCATGAAACCCTTTGCGGTTTCTATATCCCAGTGATGTTTGTTTCTATGAATGCCTATAAAACCAGTGAACAGTAATAAGATAAACTGGAAGACCAGTGGGTTATGTAGCTGTGTTGGTTATCTATTGCTGCATGACAATATCACTGCTAACTTAAGTGTCTTCAAACAGTGTGAATTTATTATCTCTTAGCTTCTGTGGGTCAGGAGTCTGGGAATGGCTTAGATGGATTTTCTTATAAGGCTGTAGTCAAGGTGTCATGGATGAATATTCATTGGAAGGAATGAGAGTTGGGCATGACTTAGTGACTGAACAATGTGTACGTATAACTGATATTTGCTATACACCTGAAACTAATACAACATTGGAGGTCAACTATACTCCAATAAAAATTTTAAAAATGAAAGAAAATCTGCCCTCTTAGCTGTACTTGGTTGTTCAAACAAAATGTATTTGAAAGGAGTTTATAAACATTGATTACCCTGAAATGATGTGCGTGGTTCTCCTAGAGCTGCTGGGCATGTATCTGGAGGCAGATGGGTAATAAATGGATAAAGACATGGGTTAAGTCCTTGCAGAAACTTGCAGTGTGACCCTGGACTTGCTGCTTGAATCTCTGATAGCCTCAGTGAACTTGTCATACTAGCCTGTAGAGGTAATGCCTTTAAAATATGTAGGGTGATGCCTGGCACGTAGTAAACATGCAGGAAATAGATATTATAATGATCCTTTAAGAACCCCAACCAGAGAAGGCACGTGTCAATTCTTAAGGTACAATTCGTCACATAACCAGAGGATCAAGAAAATGCATGCTGAACACATTGTAGCTCATTTCTTCTCTTGAAGCTCATGGAAGCTTTCATGTGGTAATTCCTTGTGTGTATAGGATTCGAAATCAGAATCCTATTTGCCCATCCCTGGAGCTGGGCTGTTTGACAAGAGGACTGTAGCTGCAGCCTCTCTTCTCTTGACAGTGGGAGGCGGGGTGGATGCTGGCCATGCCAGGATAGGGCAGGGAGCACCCCAGCTCCCACCTCTCATTTCCAACCTCCCAGGGTGTGGTGGAAAGCACACAGGACTAAGCTGGTTGTCCTTGGCCAAGCAGTGGCTTCTCTGAAGCCATTGTCACTTCTGTAAAAGTGGAGCCATATGCAGGATCAAAAGAGGGGAAGAACACAGGGGATAAACTTGGCATATCTAAGGGGAACCAGGATGCATGCTCCATACCAAGACTTTCTTCCAACAGGCCAAATCAAGATGTTAAATACATTTTAGAAAAGTTTTAATTTGAACAACTTATGATTAAAAATACATTTTATAAATAATTTTTCCATAGACTTGATTAAGGATTGTTGCGAACTTTACAAAAAGACATTCAGCAACAATAGCAGAAAGAAATTACAAAAAAATATAGCTACAGTCCTCCCATTTAAAAATACATTATACATCACAGCATTTTCTTTGTGCAAAGTTGAAGAGAGCGCTGTGTTAGGCCTGTCACAGGTTCACCCAAAGGGAAGTAAACTTTAACACAGTTACTTGGCATCATAGGATAGGCACAGCTGAAAAAACGAACCCCTTCCCCCAGAAGTTAATATACCTTGGTTCAACATTTTATTTTGTAGGACTGATGGCTGAACTTAGCTTAATACAAATATATATTTATATGTCTGTGTGGATATATATATATTTAAGTACGAAAATAAGTGTCTGTTTTGCAAATAAGTAAACCCTCAACGTATTTACAGTATTTTCAGAGAACGTGTTCTCCAAATCAGTCCAAGGCCATCTTCTCTGTTAAACAACTCTTCAGAAGATTAAACGAAGCCAAATATGTCAATTAATGGACATCCTCCGTTGAGACTTCCAGTTTTCGCTGTGGGACGAAGAGAGTTCCTATGGAGGTGTGATTAGCACCATCAAAATCCACGCAGGTGGAGCCTGTTGGGTTTGTTGGTCCACCTGGAGTACGGAAGAAGCTTTCGGCCACTGGCTGGGACCCTTTGGGTGTCACAGGAACAGGCTGATTGGAAAGAGAGGAACGGAGAAAAGTCAGACCCAGAGTGAACTGGAAGGACGTGTCACATGATGGGAACCTTGAATGCCCTGAAATCTGCTAAGTGAGCCTGCCTGAGTTTCACACGCTCAACTATTTTTTTTTCTTTTTTTTTTTAACATTTATTTATTTATTTACTTACTTACTTTATATTACTTTACAATACTGTATTGGTTTTGCCATACATTGACATGAATCCACCACGGGTGTACATGCGTTCCCAAACATGAACCCCCTCCCACCTCCCTCCCCATAACATCTCTCTGGGTCATCACCGTGCACCAGCCCCAAGCATGCTGTATCCTTCTTCGGACATAGACTGGCGATTCGATTCTTACATGATAGTATACATGTTACAATGCCATTCTCCCAAATCATCCCACCCTCTCCCTCTCCCTCTGAGTCCAAAAGTTCATTATACTTTTGGACTCAACTATTTTTTTTAAGGGGAAACAAAATGGTCATGATAATCCCATAATCTGGACTCCTTGAGCACTCTTGCTGGATTTACAAGAAAGGCAGGCCTTTAAGCATTTCCTTCTCCCATCCTTTCCTTGTCTGAAAGCAAAAGTGAGTCTTCCATGATATTGATATTTGGGACTTAAGAACTAAAAGAGAAAAATCATCAATGAATGGACACACTCTCACCTGTTGTGCCCCTGTCCCTGCAAATGATTGTCCGTTTGTTTGGTTCTGGCTCAGGATGGACGCGTCACACTTGGTGGCCCTTCCTTGCTGAGTGCCTGCATTTTCGGGTGTGACACTAACAGCCTCTATTCTTGGCGACACGCCAGTGGTTCCGGGGGCAGGGCTGGCAGACACCTGCACACCAGGGGAGATGAGGCCCAAGTGCTGCAGGGTGAAGTTTACAATGGCTGAGCTCGGGTTCTGGATGGGAACTGGGTGGCTCAAAGAGAGAGCCGGGCTGTTCCCGACAGGGACGGCTGCCATGGAAGTTGGTGAGACCATTAGCTTCAAAGGTGTTACTTGAACAGAGGGAAAATTAACAGCAGTGAGTTCAGATGATGTCACTGGAATAACACCTGGAAGGAAAAGGCAGGAGAATATCTTAAAAGCACAGGCATTTGTCCAAGAAGTATATAAGGCTTGAGTGAGCTTGAGAATGACTGTGTTTGAAAGATGTTTTTAAGTACACTCACCTGCAATTGGGGAGCTGTAGATCCTGTGATTTGGGGAAAGTGTACCTGAGTTTTCATTACTAGACAGAATGGACTCTGCCCCCAGGGTTGAGCACTGGGTGAGAGGGATTAGGTATCCTGATGGGAACAAGGTCTAAAAAACAAAGAGGAAGGGTTTATTTTACACACAAATACAGAAACAATGGAAACAGTGACAGACTTTATTTTCTTGGGCTTCATAATCACTGTAGATGGTGACTGTAGCCATGAAATTAAAAGACACTTGCTCCTTGGAAGAAAAGCTATGACAAACCTAGACAGCATGTTAAAAAGCAGAGACATCACTTTGCCCACAAAGGTCTGTCTAGTCAAAGCTATGGTTTTCCCAGTAGTCATGTATGGATGTGAGACCTGGACCATAAAGAAGGCTGAGCACCAAAGAATTGATGCTTTTGAACTTTTGTTGTTGGAGCAGACTCTTGAGAGTCCCTTGAGCAGTCTTCCTGGGTTTGCAAGGAAGGCAGGCCTTTAATCACTTCACTCTCCCATCCCTTCCTTCTCCCAAAGAAGGCGCTCAGCCTTCTTTATAGTGAGACAAACAAGTCAATCTTAAAGGAAATCAATCCTGAATATTCATTAGGACTGATGCTGAAGGTGAAGCTCCAATACTTTGGCCACCTGATGCGAAGAGCTGACTCACTAGAAAAGACCCTGATGCTGGGAAAGGTTGAAGGCAGGAGGAGAAGTGGACGACAGAGGACGAGATGGTTGGATGGCATCACTGACTCAGTGGACACGAATTTGAACAAGCTCTGGGAGATGGTGAAGGACGGAGAATCCTGGCGTGCTGCAGTTCATGGGGTTACAAAGAGTCGGACACAAGTGAGCGACTGAACAAAAACAAGAAAAACAACCATGTGCCTCTTCTGGGACTAATATCCCTTGGTGGTTGTTTGTCTCATCAGACCAAAGCCTCCAGTGGTATGGGCCACAGGCAGGCCAGCTCTATGGCTCTTTGAAGACAGTATCCCTCCTTCCCATCCCAACAGTTGTCCCGAATAACCAAATGTTTCTTAAATGCCAGCTGGGGTCTTAGGAAGCGTCCTAAAGTTAGCATTGAGTCTGCTTAAGGGCAGGATTTACCTAGCACTCCCCATCACCCTCAACATCCTAAGTCTGCTTCCAGACTTCTTGGTATAAAGTGGTACTGTCAGAACAAGCTGAACGCAGCTGGACACCATAGGGACACTGCTGTGTTATATCTGATTGTCCTTGAATTACCTGGGATGGTGTTTCCCAGAGACTATTCTGCGGGACTCTAGTTCTTTCTATGGGATGCAAGCAGGTACTACTTGAATCGTAGTTAAATTATGTTTGGGGAAATGCTGAATTCAACAAAGGAAAATGGAATCTTTATGACAGAATTTCTAAGGGACTTTCATGATGGCATACTATGTGAATCTCTAAGAGAGTGTTCATCATGTAACATTTCCCAGGCTATTCAGCAACTAAATGTTTGGTAGTATTAGCATTTAAGGGAAAAAAAACATGTTAAGAAATGTTGATTTAGAGAAAGGGAATGTCAAACCACAGGCACAAAATATAGCCTCTTGGCTGTTTTTGCAAATAAAATTGTACTGGAACATAGCCATGGCCATTCATTTACATATTGTCTGCAGATGCATTCCTATTTTTAAAAATTTTTTTACAATGGCAGAGTTGAATAGGTGTAACAGAAACCATATGGCCCACAGAGCCAAAAGCATTTACTCTCTGGCCCTTTACAGAAAGCTTCCCTTGTGGCTCAGCTGGTAGAGAATCCGCCTGAAATACAAGAGACTGCCTGCAATGCAGGAGATGCAGGTTCAATTCCTGGGTCAGGAAGATCCCCTGGAGATAGAAATGGCAACCTACTACAGTATTCTTGTCTGGAGAATTCCATGGGCAGAGGAGCCTGGCGGGCTATAGTCCTGTACAGAAAAGTTTGCTGACTCCTGATTTGGAATAAAGGAACTATAGAACTATAGGGCTTTTTTCTCCTTAGTACTTTAGGATCAAATGATACCAAGCAAACACTCTTATAATATACAAATGAAAGGGCAGGGTGCCAGGTTTCAAAAACGACAGATAAGAGAACTGATTAATTCATATGAGATGTCCAAATATCATGCAGATAAAGCTATGGGGAATGAAGTTACATTCCATACGGAAATGGCCAGAGTGTTGGGCTGTGTGTGTCTGCAGCATACCTGCTCATCACGTTACTTTTCCAACAGAGCCTACGTGCGTGGCTGAGCCGCCTGCAAAGTCTGATTGGTCTTACCAGGAACAGGATTGGTAAAAGCGAAAAGCAGCTCTTGTAAACCAGAGGCCCACCTTTCGTCTCCCTGCAGATCTTTCTTCTCCCCACTGTCAGAACAACGGCCTATGCTTTGATCTAGCTGTTAATAGGTCTGGTCAGAATCCCCAGTGCTAAGGGGTACCAAAAACTTTCAATTTTGTTTCTTAGATGCTTGGTTCTGTTCAATATCTTTACTAGCAGGTTCCTTGAAGGCTTCAGGAATAGAAAATTTTCAAGGGGTAGATTTAGGTGTTTTACCAATAGCTGCTCTTTGTCATCTTACAGTACAATGTTTTCTGGTTTAACTCTCTTCAAATCTCTAGCAAAACTCTAATAATAATTACTTTTCCTTTTCCTATAAACTATATTCATTGCAAAACTGTTTCATCTATAATGCCAACCCCTTTTTTAAAATTAGAACTATTAAAGTAGCAGGATGAAAATAATTTGACATATTGCCACTTGTACATCTTCTCACCCAGACTATATATCAGCACTCCTAGCCCTCTTCCTAGGACACTATCCTCTTTTGTTTTCGCCATATTTCTTACTATTCGCTACCTGATATGCTTGTGTGTGTTTGTGTTCTCTCTTCTCTCCACCCCTAGAAGTGTAGATTCTCAGTAAATGTTTGTTGAATGAATTAACACGTGAATCTCTCCCTTTCTTTGCTCTGCTCAGTCCATGCTAAAAAGAAATGGTCAAAATGAAGTCAGAGATGAAAAAAAGAGCAGGGGGTGTGAGGAATCTATCCAGTGAAAACCCTAATCCTGAATAACTAAGTGAGCAACAGGAGACCATTATTAAATCATACTCATTGCCTCAAAGAGATTATGGACCTCCCAGAAAATCAAATCAAGCTGAAGCCTTGTGATTTTCCCCCTAGCATGTGTATTAAATGCAAAATGATACTATGCTAAGATAATGGATGTTTTGAATGGTTACCATGAGGCCATCCTCAGGGAAGATCTGACAGACTCTAAAGCCTCCTTAATAACAATAGTTACAGATAATACCCGTCAGCTTCTACAGTGCCTTGAAAGGATCACAAACCCCTTTATATATACCATCATGTAATAAATTCACTTAACCTCACAAAAACTGTAAGATGGCCCTGGGGCAAGTGATCAAAAGCAATCATCCCCAAAGGCAGGTGCTGATTTGATCCAGAGCACAAGCGCTTCGTACCCAGTAGACAATCAGGAAAAACTGGCAGAACAAATTCTTTATAGATGTGGGAAAACAAGATGTAGAGAAGTAAAATAACCTGAGTTAACAGCAGGGACAAAATGAGAGATTAACTTCTGCTTCCATGTTTAGTGAGGTCTGTTTATCTCGTGATGCTGTCTGTCATATATGATTGTCCTGAGAGTGGAAAAAGAGGACGTATGCAAAAGCGCCTAACACTTCTGCATGTGGGTAGGCAGCCAATACATGTTCTTTCCTTCCTGAATTAAACTCCATCCAGGAAAAAAACATCAAAACATCTAGAAACCAATGCATCAAATACCCTAAACCTTACCAAGCTAAGTCTGATTTTTCTATTTGCACAACATGGACATTTTGGTTTAAATTTGACGTAGAAAGTAAAAACAGTGGGGGGAGCCATTTCTCTGCTAGGCCACAGATGCCAGTTGCATGACGTCAAACAAATATCAAGTAATGACTCAGAAAGCAGGAGTCAGAGGAACCCTATGCGTCCATCCATTCATGTGGGGTCACGTCTGCTTGTAAATTATTTAAGACTTTCATGGCAGGTGTTTGCATTCCAGTGTGGGACAGAGAAATGGACTTAAGGACAACCACCCACAGTGCTTTAAAAAGAGAGCGGATAATCCCTTCCTCCAAAGGTTAAAAATGCCCCTGCCGCCATCCCAGTCAGGGGATTAGCTACTTGAGGCCTTGTTTGGATTATGGGGCGCTAAGGAACAGTTCCCTGTTTTCTGGGAGACTGCTCTTTGCTCTGGTAAATTTCACACGCCAGCAGAGTCCCTCCTGCTTAACTGGGGGGTACCTAGAGCTTTGCACAGTTAATGGCTGTACTTACTGTGGAGACATTTTCAGGTGCTTTCAGGTCTTCTTTAAATTTCTTTTTGGAGCCACCGTCCTCGAGCATGCTCGCCCTCTTGGAGCCTTTTTCTCCAGCTGGCTCCCTCTCTCGGTTCTTTGCACCTTGTCTCTCTGGCTCTGGCAGCAAACTTCCAGGCCTGGTGGATGCACTGGACTTTGGGGCGTCACTGTCTGCATTCTCACCGGTGGCATCTGTGGAGTCTTTTGATCTCATAGTGTTAGAAGAGGTGGTGGGGCAGACCGTGGGGCTCAGGCCTGGGGGTGGCGTTATAGTTTGGGCCTGGGCAGGCTGCAAGTAGATGGTATACGATGAGCCCGAAGGGGTCTGAGGTAGGATCACAGGCACTGCTGGTGACAATGGGCTGGCGAGCAGGGGGACCACCCCCAGGGGCTGGATGAGGGACGGTGCTGTCATCTCTAGCTCGGCATTTGCTGGAGTGTCCAGAGGGGCCACTGGTTTGCAGTGCCCAGATCCTGCCAGCTGTACTTTCACTTTCTTTCTGGGTTCACTAAAAGACAAGATTGAAAACATGAGACAATGGGAACACATGTTCTCTAGAATGTTCTGCTATTTTACATTGCCCCAGATTGAAGCTACACTTTTATGTAACTAGCAGACAGTTTCTGTAATGATTCCATATTATGAGTTACAGAGAAGATTCTCTCACCAGTTTCCAAGGTTATTGCCTGTTCTTACATGAAATAAGTAACCCTAATGATGCAATGTAAAGTAACGCATCCTGTTACTGAAGAGCGTTGCCCACCTACCTGGATTGCTCTTCTAACTGCATTTTGCAGATAGCTGCGAGCTGAGCCATTTTGCTCGGGAAAGGTGCAGAATTCTGAGTGCTCTCAGCTGGTAAAAGAAAAAGAAGGTGGGGGAGGGAGTTGGTCAAAGCAGAAGAATGAATCTTCACACTGATGAAACATCACTGAGGTCAAAGGAACAGAAAACAGGCACTGCTCCCTCCCCTAAATCACACAGCAATTAAGCGATAAACCCCACGATCGCATTTATCCTTTAATTCATATGTAAGTTGGGCTTCAAGTGTGTTTGGGACTATGGAAACAAACAATTCTCTAGCAAGTCCCGAGGGATCAAGGAAGCTAAAAGTCAGATGAGGAGGGATTCTTTCAAGCGGAGCCCTGACATGGTAGGAAACATACCTTTGTGGGTTTTGATAGGGCTACTGGGAGCAGAATTTATCTTTCTCCGGTCACTGTCTATGCTCTTTACCAGTTTGATGAGAGATGGGTGTCGAGTGAAGTTTGGTTTCCCACGTGTGGAAAAGAGGTTTTTGGCACAGTTCTCTTTTGAAGACCGCCTCGCTTCCAAATCAGAGGCAGCCAAAGGAAGGACTGGGCTGAGACCTGAAACAGGAAAGGGCAGTGTGTTAAAACATGAGTGGTTCAGCCTCCTTCTGGGGTATGAGGTCAGTATGTGCGCGCTCACTGAGTTATGTCCAACTCTGTGTGACCCTATGGACTGTAGCCCGCCAGGTTCCTGTGTTCATGGGGATTCTCCAGGCAAGAATACTGGAGTAGGTTGCCATTTCCTCCTCCAGGGGATCTTCCTGACTCAGGGATCGAACTGGCATCTCCTATGTCTCCTGCATTGGCAAACGAATTCTTTACCACTGAGCCACCTGGGAACGGTTCTAAAATGATTTCTGATTAAAGTGGCAACAGTTATGTCCCTACTATGTGCCAGATACCATTTCAAAGGCTTTACCTAAAAAACCCTGTTCATCTTATTCTGAATGAATTCTGAGAAAATAATTCACTTTAACATCTCTGAAATACTTTATCATTTTATAACCAGTGGTGTGCTCTTAGGGTGACTGTGAGTGGTTTTTATTTCTTATTGAAATATAAAATGTCGGGTATCTCAGCATCAGTGGAGACTTCATCTGATGAAATAGGGTGACCCTCCCCTGCTATGGACTAAATGTTTTCATCCTCTGCCCCATCCCTTCTCCCCAAATTCACATGTTGAAACCTGATGTCCAAAGTGATGATACTGGGAGGTGGGGCTTTTGGGAGATGTTCATGAGGGAGGAACCCTCTTGAACAGGATTAGTGCTCTTATAAAAGGGACTCCACAGAGCTCTCTAATCTTCTTCCACTATGTGAGGTTACTATGAAAAGACTAGGAAAGTCTAGAAAGCAGGTTCTCACCAGACACCGAGTCTGCCAGCACCTTGATCTTGGACTCCCCAGCCTCCAGAACTATGAGAAGTAAATATATTGTTCATCAGCCACCGAGCCGATGGTACTCTGTTGTGGCAGCCTGAACAGCCTAAGACATTCTCCACAGCTCAGGCAGGTACCTCTCAGGAAAGGCACCCCCATCTCAGAGACGTTTTAGACAATAACTAACTGGTTCAGGGTCTCTCAGCTAGAAGAACGTGGGCCTGGGATATGAACTTCATCTAGCCCAGAGCCTGTCCTCCAAATCCCTGTACTGAAGGACCTCTCACTGAGGTTATATCCAAAACTGGAATAACCTCGCAAAGGCACTGTCGTTCTTCCTACTCGGGGTGAGGAAACAGTCTTAGAGAAGTCACCTGCCCAAGGCCACACAGCTGGAATAAGTGAGAGTTGGGACTGGAACCTAAGCTTCCCTCTGCTTCTGGGGCCCGTGTTCTTGCCATTTTCCATAACTTCTGTGTGGGGGGTCGTGGTAGAACACAAAATGTAAGAATCCCAGAGTTGAGATGGAGACAGACTATTCATTCTGGAATGAATCCATTTCATATTCTCCACAAGCACAGGCTGTTTCAACTTTGTCAAATTCTTTTACACACAGACTCGGCCTCTTACACGGGTGTGATGGTTATGGACCTTGAGTTGCTGATGGAACCAAGGGCCAGACTTTCCATACTGGTGTTCGTCTCTGTCTTTTCAGTCACTTACATATATGCTCTTCCCATGTGGGAGTACGGGTAGGAAGAGAAAGGAAGATATTTCCAAATGTGCACTAATTCAAAGTAATGCAGCAATGAATAAAAGGAAATAAATACATACCACTGGGATTTGGACTGATTTCTGGGCCTGTCCATTTAAAAGCTGGTTTTCGGCCTCTTTCCTCTGTAACATGAACTTTCTTGATAAGATCCAGGCTGCTCAGAACATTAGCTATATCATACAACCTCCTAATTTTTGCTGGGGGAAAAAAAAGTATATATATCACTTAATGGAATAATGAAAGATCAAAGGACTTTGCTTCCTAAGGACTTCATGTGTACAGTGTACACTCAAAGAGCTATCCTAACCATCAATGTCAGAGAAAAACCATCAGTGACTTTTCTAGAGTTAGTCTAGTAATACTGCTTTAATGAAAACAAAAAAACATTTTAAATATTGAGACTCAATTACTGCTGATACTGGATTTTGAAACAAAAGGAAAAATGATTCAATGAAATCACCCTATTGGGAAACATGTTACAGTTTTTCTAATAAAAAGTTACCACTGCTGGGCATCTCCTGATGAGGATTCAGCATTTTAGGAACAAATAGAAATAATCATTTTCCTGCTTGTGATAGTTTATGAAAATAAATGTATTTTTCACAAGCATGGAAAATTTTATACCTATCAAAATTTATAAACATTTATACTGTCCCTATGTATAGGCAAAGCATAGATTTGCTAATTCTATAAGTCTTATATATCATGAAAAGTTCTGTTACAGAAGTCTGCCTTTACTTCAGCTTGTAGTACAAAGCTGCAAATTAAGTCCCGCCTTCACAGCCATGCCAGAGGTTCTGAATTCCCTAGGGATTCAGCAAATTACGCATCTGCAGTTCCTGGAATAGTTTCCAAGGCTGTGACTAACCAGTGAAATAGAGAGCTGAAAACTGGTGACTCAGAGAAAGCAGGCCGCCTGTCGGTAGGATTGGGGTGTTTTCTGATATGGCAAATCTCCTAAGCCAAATGCTAGCCTTACTGCCTTAATCTCTACTCATTTTGTCTTTATGGAGACACCATCAAACTGGAGGTGCCTCAGTACTTTCATGGGACCAGCACATCTTCACAAGGATGGGAAGGGGTCTGCATGACACCTCCCAGGCATTCCCCTGCTATGCCTTGGGGTCACCAGTCAACCGGTCCCCTGAGTGATCCATGTCTAGGCCAGCCTAATGCCCTGCTCGGAGGTCAGCTAATGCCTTCTATACCTTCTCTCTGCTCCTCTGTGTGTGTGTGTGGGGGGCAGTTCCTGCAAAGTCTTTTCTAGAGGCAAGGGCAGAGCTGTTTTAAGACTCCAATCTATGATTTCTTCCCAACAGAGAGCAGATATTCTGGCTAAAATCATGCTTTTTTTTTTTTTTCCATAGTGAAATCAAATAGTTTTCTTTATGAACTGGAAATAATCAGTAGCTGTGAAAGAAAATCCAATATTTAAATAAACATTTCTGCATGTAACAAGAAGGGCAATTAATCTGTTAGGTTACTTTCCTCGCTTAGCTATGGGACAGACTCTCAGGAGCAAGCCCTTGGGACCGCTCTTGATGGTGGTTGTCCACACACAGGACAGGGTGTCAGCCTTTGGTTTCAGGGCAGAGAGAGCAAGCCTTGCCTACCACGCTAGACAGGCTGAGTTGCCTGGACCAGCCAAGTCACTGTGGAAGCAAACTGTCTAAGGCAGTAAGTGCAGAGAAGGGACACCATAAAACCACTCTTTCAAAATGTCCAATCCACTGTGCTGCAGGTCACTTCTGGAGACAGTGTTAGAAGTTATTTACACCCTCAAATATGAGAGTCAGTGGAGAGAACAGACACTTGGGTTCCAGTCCCACTTTACTGCTTATTTAGACTTCAGACACTGTAAAATGGAGACAATGTTACAGTATCAAGTGAGGTAGATAAAAGTGTCAGGTAAGAGTAGCTATATACATATCTTTGAATCCCTACAAGCTAGCTTAAGCAGTATCTTCATGAATTCTGGGGAGAAGTGAAGATACAAAAGCCTAACTAGAGATGATCTGTTTATATAGCCAATGTATTGGAAAGTAATTTAAGAGTAGGTCCAAAAGTCCAGGGCAGTTGGGCCACTTACTTTTAAACTTGCTCTTATCCAAATCTTCCACATGGTCCTCCCCAATTAAAATCTTGGCAGCAATTTCCAAGCTTACTATCTGAGGCGTAGACACCAAAAACAGCATCACAAATTTTTGGCTCATCACTCTTAAAGACTTGTCTTTGCGGCTATTTACAGAGGCTTTGGAAAAGGAAGACGATTAGAGAATTAAAATTCTTGAAGGGACAAGTGCCTTCAAAAGTAACAAAGCTAAAAATACCGCAACCTGATCCCATCGACATGCATGATTTTCATATGAAAAGCAGCAGTAGCTTTGAGCTAGGTTCCCCTAAGGAACCTGGTCTCTAGACCTCCAAGAGGTTCCCTGCTACCTGGGCTTTTCAACACCAGCTCTCACCTGCCCGAAATTCCACTCCAGGGAGTTCGACAAAACACATGTCTGGGTGTCCATTTTGGCCAGTGTTTGATTTGATGATGGGATCCTCTATACTGTAACTCTTACTAAAGTCAAACTCTTGTTCATATTCTTTCTTTTTGATCATCATAATCTGCTCGGCGTACTTATTCTCCTCCCCGACGCTTTTCAAAGTCCCAAGGGTCTGGTTGAGGTTGTGTCGCCCGTGCCAAGTGTACCTGTTTTTGGCAAGCCGGCTCACCATGTGTAGACTTTCTAGGACATTGACGATATCATAAATGCGTCGGCGCTCGACATCTGCGGAGAACAAGCAATGGCACCTTACTAGGATCAGATATTGTAATGTGGATAGAATCGAATACTTTTCTTTTCCCCAGGGATTCCTAGTCTGTAGGTTCTGGATTAAGTAACTTTAGTGGCTCAGATGGGAAAGAATCTGCCTGCATTGTGGGAGACCTGGGTTCGACCTGGGTTGGGAAGATCCCCTGGAGGAGAGCATGGCAACCCGCTCCAGTATTCTTGCCTGGAGAATCCCCATGGACCGAGGAGCCTGGCGGGCTACAGTCCACGGAGTCACAAAGAGTCGAATACAACTGAGCAACTGAGCACAGCACAGCTAACCAGAGTATGAAGATGAGAAAGGCGTGTCCCTGCTCTCAAAGGGTACAAACTGTTAATATAGATCAGAAAGGTGGTGTTCATTGAGGGTCGTTGATGCATCATACAGGTTTAAGATTTTACGCTAACTTGTGAGGTAGGTGATTATCATCCATGCTTTTTTATTTCTTTAACAATAGTCTTTACTTTTACACAAAGCAGTACAAAATGAGGCAGTTCCTCAAAGGGTGACTTAGAGCTAGAAAATCCATCCTGAGTGTGAAAGTTAGTGTTAGTTGCTAAGTCGTGTCCACCTCTTTGAGACCCCATGGACCGTAGCCCACCAGGCTCCTCTGTCCATGGGATTTTCCAGGCAAGAACATGGGAGTGGGTTACATGGTGAAACTTCTTATTATCTATGCTTTAATGATGAGGCAGTAAGAGGGTCGGGCTGGCTAAGCTGCTCACCCTAAGGTACAGAGCTAGTATGTGGCAAAATCAAGTCTTTAGAGCTCTAAATTCCACACTCTACACTCCATTTCTTATATTAGTTCCCAACACACACAAACATGGCTGTTATACGATAGATACAAGGTGCTGAGATTCCTTGGTTCCTGGAACTTGCCAGAGGGCCTTTGTGTGCTAGGCTGTTCCTTCTAGCTGGATTGCCTCTCCCAGATGTCCTCACGGCTCCCCACCTCTATTCTTGAGAGGTGAAATCTTGTGAAATCTCCTTGCTCAGATTTCATGCTCCTAACAAGGCCTGACCTAACTACTTAATTTAAAATGAAGTTTAAAATTACGGAGCACACTCTTAGCACTCTGGATTCCCGCCTGCCCTGGCCTGCATTTGCTTTCCTTTAGCACACATTACCCTCTTACATCCTCATTACCCACTTATTATGTCCTTTGCATACTGTCTATTGTCTCCACTGGAAAGCAGGTTCCACAGGAGCAGGAACTTTGTTCTTTCTGTCCACTGATGTTATCCCAGCTGCTATGACCTTGCCTGCCACATAGTAGATAATCCATAGATACCTGCTAAATTAAATGGTACACCCTCCATAGCTATAATGAAGTGTATGTGAAGAGAGGAATCTAAATGGCATTTCTTAAAGTTGATACATATAAACATGTATTAGAAGGGCAAAACTTTCTTCATGGGGTGATAGCTATATACTAAAATATCCTGTATGTCTCTTCACAGATTCAGGTGGTAGTATTTTCATGACTCCAAAGGTATCCTACATTTACCACGGATTTCCTTTTTAGCTCTAACTAGATTTGAGTCCATGAAGAGAGGAGGAAGAGAGGGCAGGGGGATACAGTAACTTTTGGCAAACACAAAACATTCAGAAAGTGCTGAATGGCAGAGAGGGCTAAAGCCCGGCTCCCATGCCCAGAGGCTGATCCTCATGTTGACTGTGAAGAAAGCATTTGGCAGCCTGGCTCCTCAATGAGAAACAAGATGCAAGTTCAGAGTTGTAGCTGTTTGTGAAATAAGTCATAAAACAATGTTGCGTTACTTTAAAGCTTCGGACCTTTCACAGTGCAGTCAGAGCAATCTCCATTGTGATTTTCTGCTTCTGTTTTGAGACTTAAATGTGACTGGGAACTACTGTTATTCTGAAATTAATAGGGCTTGACAGATGGATAATTTCCGTGTGGTCTTGTGCCATTACAAACACTGGCTAGAAGGAGCGTGGGTCTGAAGGCCTCAGTCTGTGAAGTGCCTTTAATGACTGACCCTTTTAGTGAGCTCTTTGCATACTTACTAAGTTCTTCGGCTACTTCGTCAAGACAGATGTCATTATTCACAGCAGGGTTGGGATAGTTAGGGTATCGAGCTAAAAACTTATGACACAACAATCCTAAACTTTTCTCTTTTCGACTGGGTTGGGATTTCTCATATTCATCTCCAGAGAAGTGTTCCTACAAAGAAAGATGTAAATAATGTCTTATTCAGAAAGATTTATTGGAGGTATTAATGCTCAATGACTAACACATATATATAGTTTGCTTCAGTGGCTGCAAAGTTGGGAAGATAAGTGGGGAAAAGTCAGGGAGAAGTCAGATAAGTGGGGAGCTTGAAGGATCTGAAAGGGAAGAAGCTCATAATTAAGTGATAGGTTCAGATTTCCCAGAGCTGTATTTGATGGGGTCCAAACCTTTCCAGTGCTCTGACTGGGGTGATACTTTATACTGCTAGTACCTCCTCAACAGAAACCCCCCTCCCTAGCTCCCCAAATCCCCCAGTTTCCACCCAGTCCTCTGCAAACAAACCTACATGTAAACAATCTTTGACCTCAGGTAATCCGTTTCTGTTGTCAAACAAACCCCTTTTCTGATCCCTGTTGCGGATCTCGGGGCTCACGGCGCTGATGAGCATTTTCAGGTTGGCTGTTGGTGTCCACGGTTCTCCCTGGGAGATCTCCTTGGGCTTGGTGGGTGTGGTTAAAGGGCCAAAGTCAGGCTGGATCTCCGCCAACACTATATTTGCAGCAGTGGATTCTTTCAGAGGTGTTTTCATCAGTCCCCTTTTATGCGGCTCGAAAAAGAGATTTTCCTGGTTCAAAACAAGTAAATTATTAAATCCAATATTAAAAAAAAAGATTTATCAGATAGCTTTTGACTCTAAGAATTGTATAAATAGAAACAGTTCTTAGGAAACATGCTCAGTGAGGTTGTAGAGATGATTAAATTAGTGACTATATTCCAATAATCACTTTGACATTTGTCCATAACAGCTAAATTCCCCATTTTTAATTCTGCAACAATGCATGGATTTAAAATTTTCATCTTATGTTCCAAGAATTTAAAAAGAAAACATTAAGACTTACAATTTTAAAATTTTTATTTTGAAAAAATTTTAGATTTAGAGTTGCAAAGATCCTCCAGAGAGTTCCCGTATACCTTTTACTTAACTTCCCTTAATAGGACTGATAATTTTAAGTGACCCCAAACTCCTTGTAGTCACTTTGACTCATGACACTGTAATAAGTAAAGGTCTCCACGGCAGAAACCATATGCCATTCACCTGTGTATACACCTAGCACAACAGTTGCGTGTAGTGGGTACTCAGTGAAATACCACTGATGAAGAAAAGTCAGAGAGCCAAGGAAACAAGGGTGAGGGCTAGCCTGTGTCAGCAAAATCCACTGGGGAGCAAAATCCAGAGTGGCTACAAGTAGAAAATTCTGCTCATTGAATATTTACCCTTTTCACTTTACAGATGGAGAAAATGGAACCCAGAGAAGTAAAATTAGTTAACCCAAGACCACAAAGCTGGTTCCTGGCAGAGGCTGGGCTGCCACTGAGACATAAGAGGGTAAATTAACAGCAGTTTATACCTAAGACTGCTGCTGCGAAGTCGCTTCAGTTGTGTCCGACTCTGTGCGACCCCATAGACGGCAGCCCACCAGGCTCCCCCGTCCCTGGGATTCTCCAGGCAAGAACACTGGAGTCGGTTTGCCATTTCCTTCTCCAATGCATGAAAGTGAAAAGTGAAAGTGAAGTCGCTCAGTCCAACTCTTAGCAACCCCATGGACTGCAGCCCACCAGGCTCCTCAGTCCATGGGATTTTCCAGGCAAGAGTACTGGAGTGGGGTGCCATTGCCTTCTCCACATACCTAAGACTAAAGAAAACTATGTTTTTTCTACTTTTGCCCACTGGCGACTTCACACATTCTTGCCATCTGTATCTATTCTAAAGAAAATGCTTGGGATGACAGATAAGTGCACTGAGATGGTACACTTGAGAGCTTCCAATCCAAGAATGGGATTTTTCTCAGGGCTGCTGTCCTTTGCCTCTGACCATCAGAAGCAACAGCAGTTCTCTTATTTGTTTACATCTAAAATTTGCATATTTCATTTTTTAACCCTATCAATATTTAGAAATCAATCAAGGTATCTCCAGTGACAGTGGCCCCTATAGTTAAAAGAAATTGGTGATTTGGTAGAAAATTATCTTAACAGGAGATCCAATGTCCAATCATGTCAAATGCCCCTTCTGAATTCTTATAGTTTAAGAATTCTCAGAAATATCATAAAGCAGCTAACAAATTTTATTATTCTTAAAAATATCTTTTCTCTCTACTTATCCCTCTGAAACTTCTGCCAAATCACTAAAAACTAGAAAGATTAATCCTGGGTAACTTTTCCCCTCTTCAAAAATTAAATTTTTCTTCCTTCTAGGTTTTTAATAGAAGTTAACAAAAAAAGAATGTGGTGTTAGTAAGATGTTGGATACTGAAAAATTATGCAGTAAAGTCAGGATAATGTTGCATTTAAAACTGCAAGGATGAATATGGAAGCTAAAAAAGTACCTTTTCGTTCTCCATTCTGTAAATTTCTCATACATTTAGTTTCTTTAAAAATGAAAAATCTGGAGTTCTTTATCCTGATGGTTCAAGTAGTTCAGGTAGTCCAATTAAAAAGTTTAATATCTTTAAAGAAAAAAAGAAAATAGAAAAAGTTAACGAAAAATGCAGGAGATCTGTTGAAAATACCTTTCATTACGAGACGCCACAGTCTGCTGCAACAAAGGCTAAGGTAAAGAAAACTGACAAACTACACTGAACGTTTTATTCTCCACCGGAGATAGCCCCACAGGGCAGAGGACTCCCATCAAACGCCCGTAAATTACTTCAGCAAGCCGATCTGCTGTCAGTAAGACTTCAAGCAAACCACAGGAATTCCAGTGACAGCCCTTGCCCACCTTAAGAGAGGGCAAATCATTCTCCGGACCCCACCGAATGGACTCCAGCGAGCACAAGCACCCACCTGTTCACAGATCAGAGTTCCGGACTCAAGCGCATGAGCCCAGGTTCCGGCTAAGGAGCTGCAACTGCAAATATCTGGATAAAAATCTACATCTAGATGCTTGAATTTCTCCCTTGACACACACGTGCATGGGATCAGCAGCAAAGTCTTGGGGAAATAGCTTGATACGTAACTTCCAAATTCAGTCCTTAAGCTCCTGGGCATTTAAAGAGCGCCTTACGATTAAAACTTTTGTTGTTGTTGTTTTTTGAAGACTTCCTTAAAGATGCGACTTAAAAAAAAAGTTATGTACTTGCTATTCAGGTGGCCAGTTCACGCCACAATCCTGGACCCTACCATGGAAGGCTGCATTTGCTCAGCAAGGCAACCAGGTACAGTCGCCACCGGCTCCCGCGCCCTGAGGGCTTCCCCTCGCTCCCGGCCAATTCCCCTCCCCCCTGGGCCCAGTACGCGCGCCGCCAGTCAGGCAGTTCCCGGACAGCATCCTCGCGGTTTCTAGGGCAACGGTTCCCAACCAATCAGAGCGTTAGCTACAGGGCTGCGATTGGCTGGCGGCGCCAGGGGCAGGTCTGGACCTTCCGCCTTCGATTTAAAAATTTGGCGCGGAAAGCCATCCCGTGGTCGGCGCCGCCCCTCGAGCAGCGCGGGCAAACCCGCGCCCGGAACCACGGCGTCCCCGCCCCTCCCCCTCGCTCGCCCCCTCCCCTCTGCGCGGGATCTCGGCTCCTCCCTCCACGGCCCCCGGCGGAGCGAGAGGCGGGAAACGGCCGCCGCTGCCTTCCCGATCCCTCTCCCGGTGCCAGTCTGGCCCGGCGCTGCGCCCCTCTGCGCCCCGCTGACCTGTCAGTTCACCTCACACTTGGAGCCGATGGGGGCTGAGCGGGGACGCCTCTGCACCCCTTCCCCGCTCAGGCCCGGGAGCCCGCGTGTCGGGCCGTCAGTCGGTCCTTAAACGCCGCGCTGAGGTGGGTGCCCGAGGGAAACGCCGGGACCGGGACTGGCGGGCCGGCGGGCGGGCACAGTGGACGTGGCCGTCCAGGAGCAGTCAAGCCCCCGATTTGAAATTAACCCGCTCCCGGCGCGAGCCGATCCCGCGGGCGGAGAGGGCCACTCCCCTCCCCCACGCCCGCTCTTCCCGGCCCCGGACCACGCGCGCCAATCCGAGTCTCCAGACAGGAGCTGGCGGCGAATCAGGGTGCAGGCACCGCCCCCCGGTGCCGCCTCCACGGCAGAGTTGGGGGAAAAGTTCAGAAACTTTTTTGGGGGGGGCAAACACCCCCTCCCCTTGCTCAAAGTTGGGGAGTTAAGTTTAGTCCGCCGAGGACACGCGGGATGAGACGCGGGCGCTCCGCACCCCCCATCCTGGGTCCTTCCCACGGCCTGCCCAGTCCCAGGTCCGCTCACCTGTGCTGGAGACCCCAGCCAGGACCATTACCCCTACCATCCGTGGCATGCATTATTGTGCTGCTCACCATCTGCCCATGGCTTCTAAGAAACTGGGGCTTGGGGGCAGAAGCTTGGCTAACTGGCGCTCCCATTTGATGGGCGCGGGGTCTTGACCCAAATGTGAGAACTCAGGTGGAGGAGGAGGAGTAAGGCTGAAAACCCGCCAAGCCTGTTCCGGGCGTCCCCTGTCTTCCCTCTCCAGGTCTCCCACCGGCTCCTCCCTTCTCCCTGTCGTCTTCCCTCGCTTTCCTCTCTTTTTCCGGGTTCAAACCCTTGGGCAGCTCCAGCATGGAATATTGTTGACTTCTAGATTAATAGGAGTTTTGGGAGACACTCTAGTCCAACGCTCTGCTTTGCAGATGGGGAGATCGAGACGCCGCGCGGCAGCTCTGCCCTTGGTTGCGCCTGGATTGCGTGCGCCCGCGTTGTCTTGCTTGGCTGTACTCGGCTTTCTAGCGCTTCCCTTTTCTGGGGACCTGTGCCGGAGTTGCGGGACCGCACGTATTGCCCAACAGCGCCCAGATCAAGGGGCCCATCTATCGACAGTTTGGTTTGAGCTCTTCCTCCTCTTTTGTAATCTCGCATCTTTTAAGCTCCAGCAAAGCCCGCAGCCGCGATCCCCTCGTCCTGTCTCGTATCCATGTGTGTCAATGACTTGCAGCGCCAAATAGTTTTATATTCCTGGTCGCGATATGAGGGCGGGGATACTCTGGTACTGAGGCCAAGGTCGCCGTGCTGTAGCTGCAGGCTGTAGGACCGGGGAGGTCCCGGTGGCGAACGGCGGCTCTTTCTCTTCGCGGAACGCAAGCTCAGGGCGCGCAGGGTGGCTGCCCCGAACAGATAGCGCCGCGCTGGCTGGGTCCTTGCTCTCCGCTACCGGGCTTCAGGCAAGTGTCGCTCAAGACCGCGCAGCCACCTGAAAACCGGCCTTAGGATCAGTGCTGTGCAGAAACCACCTAGAGCCCTCAGATTTAAAATAAAGTGCGGCCACTGGGCAGGGCCCCACCCTAGACTGCACAGAGCAACTGTTTCTTACTGAGCCCTGTGCACCTTTTTTGGAGCAAGGTGTGTTTTTAGATATGTCAACAAAAGGTGGGCAGTTGGCGCTTCTGAGTTAGCCTTTGTTTCTCAGATTGTTCCCCTTTCCTCACCAGGGTTTATAGCAGTGGGTGGTGTCCCCCTCTGCCCAACCTACCTTAATTTTTTATTAATGCAAGCTGGGAATCCTCTTTAAAGCGACAGTCTGATGCCGCTGTGTTGAGAACCGGTGACTGCCCTGCTCACGTCTCTGACTACAGGGGCATTCCTTCTCCCAGGTGTCTGAGTGCCACAAATAATGCTCGGAGCAGCCACCTCTCACTAGGCTGCACAGATGGCATCGCATTCAGTACTCAGCATAGTTGTTAACTGTGGGTTACCATCTGGAAAGTGAAATAGAGCTCTTAAAAAAAAATTTTTTTTTTAATTTTTAACTGAAGTTTAGTTGATTTACAATGCTGTGTTAATTTCTGCTCTACAGCAAAGTGACTCAGTTATACACATATATACATTCTTCCTTATATTCTTTTGCCTTATGGTTTATCCCAGGATATTGAATATAGTTCTCTATGCTATCCAGTAGGACTTGTTGCTTATCCATTCTATACGTAATAGTTTGCCCCTATCAACCCCAAAGTAGAGCATTTTAAACTAACAAATCCCAGTCTTAAGGTAAGTGGCTGGTGTGGGATTTGAAGTCAAGTCTCTTTAACTCTTAAGGGCTTTCCACTGAAAGCCATGTTCTCCACTGTGCTTGGGTTGGTCCTTACTTGCTTCACAGGATAGTTGTTGTGCCTCATTTTATAGAGAAGAAAACTGAGGCACCAAAAGGTTTAAGTGGTGGCCAATTTAGCTATAGCGTTAGGATTATAATCCAGATCTACCTGCCCCCACTTCATATATCCCATTCCACTGGCTCAGAAAGCTCCTAAGAAAGCAATGTTGGTGACGCCTTAGACCACTCTTGTAGCCACATAACCCTTCTTCTAACATAACAAAATATAGAAAAAATGGGGTCTGTAATCCTTGTTTGAAGACTCTTGAGAGTCCCTTGCACTGCAAGAAGATCCAACCAGTCCATTCTGAAGGAGATCAGCCCTGGGATTTCTTTGGAGGGAATGATGCTGAAGCTGAAACTCCAGTACTTTGGCCACCTCATGTGAACAGTTGACTCATTGGGAAAGACTCTGATGCTGGGAGGGATTGGGGGCAGGAGGAGAAGGGGATGACAGTAGATGAGATGGCTGGATGGTATCACTGACTTGATGGACGTGAGTCTGAGTGAACTCCGGGAGTTGGTGATGGACAGGGAGGCCTGGCGTGCTGCGATTCATGGGGCTGAGCGACTGAACTGAACTGAACTGAACTGAACTGAACTGAATCCTTGTTTGAATGACAATTGGTTTACTGAAGCATGCCAAATGTAATCCAGTTTACTGACTAGGATGGAAAGTGAAAAAAGTGAAAGTCACTTAGTTGTATCCAGCTCTTTGAGAGCCCATTGATTATACAGTCCATGGAATTCTCCAGGCCAGAATTCTGGAGTGGGTAGCCTTTCCCTTCTCCAGGAGATCTTCCCAATCCAGGGATCCAACCCAGGCCTGCTGCATTGCAGGCAGATTCTTTACGAGCTGAGCCACAAGGGAAGCCCAAGAATACTGGAGTGGGTAGCCTATCCCTTCTCCAGGGGATCTTCCCGACCCAGGAATTGAATCTGGGTCTCCTGTGTTGCAGGAGGATTCTGTATCAACTGAGCCATCAGGGAAGCCCGACTAGGATGGAAAGTGACCCTATTAAGAGGGAAATGATGTAGTTTTAAAGTCTTAATAACTCTTTCATGGGTTGAAAGGAAATGAAAAAAGAAACCAAGCTGAAACAATTCTACTCAACACTGTATCATGTGTCTGACTTGAAATTCAGCCTGAATGGAAAGAAAGATACAAGACTATTGAAAACTGATGTTTACTGCACAACCATGAAGAAAGGTTGAAGGGACAGATTTGAAGTCTGTTTTTCTTGTGTTACCGTCAGTCGTGCTTTCCAGTTATGTAGTCCAGGGGACTATTTGTGCATCTGTTTCTGGTCTTTTGTTTACCATGTTGTGTAATCTGTGTCTCGCTGAACGAGGCCTGTCTTTCTATTTTCTGCTGCCACCATTATGCTAGCATAACTTGGAGGGTGAGATGTTATGTAACACATTCAGCGTTAAACAATGTAAAAAAGAGATCCACAGTAAGGGGGAAAGATGGGGGTCACCTGAGGTGTCTAGATTCAAAAGCAACATTGGGGATTTGGAATCGTACCCCTTTTTATTATCACCAGAGCCTCACACCAAGTGTAAAAAGAACAAGTTCTTCCCTGTTGACTGGGGCAGGCTAAGGGGCTAAGAAAAAGGTTAGCCAGTGGGCTCTAGGACTTCCCCCTCGCTCTCTCACTGCCTCCACTCCCACGTGCTTCTATCACCAGCTCCACTTCCTGACCCAGGGAGGGGCAGTTTGGGGCTTGTGTTTTTCTGCAGCACACGTTGGCACAGGCTCTGCAAAACAGCTGTCTACAGCTTTCAATTGCACAAATCCCTGTGTGCTGGGTTAGACTGCAGATGCCCCCAAGCAAATCTCAGCCCTCCCTGGGCTTTTTAAATAGTTGGTTACTCTTCCTGAAAATAAAGGGTGCTGTGTCCACTTTGGGCAGAGTTTAAGGAGGGTTGATTTAGCAAGGGATGCAGGAGGGTGGGAGAGCTTGGAGCTGACTTATGCTGACCACGGATTGGAGCCAGAATTGGTCAGAGCCTGCGGGGGCTGTGTATGAAGTTGGTTCCCACTCTCCTGTGACTTCCTGCGTGGAACTCCGCTCAACTTTGAGCCCTGGAAAGATATTTGCAGTTCTAGATTCAGCTGCTGCAGCAACAGTTGTTGCTGCCAATTATTGAGCAATTATTGCACCTCAATTTTTACAATGCTTTGGGGATAACAACACAAAATACCAAGGACAATTTTTCTAGAACTGGAGTCCGAGTTCTGTCCTCATCGCCTTACTGCATCGGGTGCATGCGTGTGTGATAAGCCTCTTCAGTCCTGTCCGACTCTGTGTGACCCTATGCACTGTAGCCCACCGGGCTCCTCTGTCCATGAGATTCTTCAGGCAAGGATACTGGGATAGGTTGCCATTTTCTTCTCCAAGAGATCTTCCCCACCTGGGGACTGAGCCCATGTCTCCTGCATTAGCAGGCAGATTCTCTCTACCACTGAGCCGCTGGGGAAGCCCCCTTACTGTATCATTTGATCTTAAAATAGTTATAAAGCTGAGGGTCTTTGTGTTTAGCACTTATCCTGGATTAAAAGAGCCCATTTTCCAGGTTCCAGACTGTTGGAAATATATGCTGATTCCTGGGAGTAGGGGCAGGAATTATTACATGAAAAAGTCCCAATCATTGGAAGAATCCCATAACCTCCCTGATGAGCAATGGCTACCCTTCACTTGAGGTCTGGTAGGGAAGGGTAGCTGTCCTGGCCCCTTTTACATAGGTTCCTCATGCCTCATCCTGACCATAACCCTGTGTGTGTGTCTCTGTTACACACACCCCACCCACACCACTGTGAGCTCCTGAATGGCAGGGAGAGGAACTTCCTTATATCTCTGTCCCCTCAGTGCCCAGCTGGATGCCTGGCTCAGAGCAGAGACTTGATAAGTGTTGGTTGATTGAATAAGTGCCATCTCACCAAGCCCAGAATATACCTTGTCTTAATCTCTATCTTCAGGGCCAAGTTCAATGCCTGGCACTTAACTTGGTGCTCAATAATGTTAGGAAAAAATGAGCTCATAATCACCATCCTTTAATTATGATTGTTATGTTTTTACTTTTAGCTAAATGCTATTTCCACCTCCCCTCCCCTCCCCATGACTTCTGTTTTATCTGTTCACTCACTAAAGCATAGTATCCTGAATGCCTATTATGGCCCCAAGCCCTGACGTAGGTACTTGGTGTATACAGGTGAGTGAAAGAGGCAAAGTCCTTGCCCTACTGGAATTTACAGTCAAGTAGTAGAACAGTGTTTGGCACAAAGTGTTAGCTGCTCTTATTATTACTTCTGTCATCTTATTTTTTCCCCTGTAAATGTGAGACTTCTCAGTTTACCAGATGTCTCTTTTTCTGTGTCCTACCTCTATTGCACTATAGTACTTTTTTTTTTTTTTTTTAAGTTTTCTGTAGGTACTTTTCTTCCTTAGAAGCCCAAGTTCTGATTTTTCTTTCTTTCAGCTCACATGTACAGGTCTCTTGCTCTGAGCCTAGGGGCTATGCTGGGCACGTGCTGTAGGACCCAGTGCCTGCCCTCAGATCACAGCCACAAAACCACACTTTCGTTTACTCACCACCGTCCTTTCTCTTTCTCTCTCTGTCTTTTCCAGGGACACAGACTTCATCTGGACGGGTTGTCTGCTTTGCTGAGGCTTTCAGTTTGCTGCTCCAGAGTTCCTGGAGGCAACCCGATTTCTCCTGGGATGGTCACTGAAGTCAAATTTAAGTGGGTTAGTTAAATCTTGGCTTGCTGTTGTTTGCCAAGTCTTGGAGATGGGAGCCAGGAAGACAGGCCAAGTTGGGCTGGGGGCATCTCCTGCACTGGGTTACAGGCAGTCACCAAGCCCTCTAACAACCCACTTCTTCCCCTTACACATTTCTTCTAACTCACTGGCACGTGTGAATTCCCCTCAAAGTCATGGTTTTCAGGCTCTGACTTGACCTAATATACCCTGGTACCCCAACATATTATGGTTTAATGGCTCACCACACTGCTTCATCATATAGTACAGAGATTAGATAGGATGTACATAATTAATTTTGTTGACAGAATACGTAGTGCATAGCTGTCCTCTCAGCTTTAGTTGCAAATGCTCAATAAAAAAAGTATTTTTCAATATGGAAATTGGCTGGACTAATTGCATATGAATGTGCCCACAAAACGAGTACTTCTACATATGCGTTTATAAATAGAGCTGAGCTTTAAAGTTTAACTCTTTCAATAAATAACAGAGCTAAGCTTTGTTTCAAATTCAGTCTTTGGAATAAAAATGTACAATTGTTTTAAAGTTAATTTGAATACTATGAAATAACATTACTTTTTATGAAAAAAGGGAAAGGTATTTGGTGATCAGAGTTTTAGATGCTGATTATCTTGGTATCATTGTGATATGTGTATGTATGTGTGTACTTAGTCATGTCCAACCTTTTATGACCCTGTGGACTGTAGCCTGCCAGGCTCCTCTGTCCATGGAATTTTCCAGGCAAGAATACTGGAGTGGGTTGCCATTTCCTTCTCCAGGGGGATCTTCCTGACCAAGGGATCAAACCTGCATCTCTTGTGTCTCTTGCATTGGCGGGCAGGTTCTTTACCAGCTGAGCCACCATCACTGTGATAATTACGTTCTATCTGTAACATACTATCCATGGCCGCTTCTTGGTGAAATTCAGGGTTTGGAGAATGGAGATGCATCTTCTAGTCAGTCATCTTCCTTGAGAGAGGATACAATGTGGATACAAGTTAGGACTTTGGACTGAAATAAAGTGTATAACCTTAAGTAAATTATTTAACATCTCTGATACTCACTTTTCTCTCCTCACTAAAATGGGGATCAAAATGCCCACCTTGAAGGGTTGTTGTGAGAATTAGGTGAGGTGATAACTGTTATCAAGTACTTACTTGAAGTGCTTAGCACGGTGTTTAACATGTTACAGTAAGATCTCAATATCAGTTATTATTGTTCTTCAGTCGCTAAGTTGTATCCAACTGTTTGTGACCCCATGAGCTTAACCACACCAAGCTTTCCTGTCCTTCACTATCTCCCGGAGTTCGCTCAAACTCATATCCATCAAGTCAGTGACGCCATGCGACCATCTCATGCTTTGTCATCCCCTTCTCCTCCTGCCCTCAATCTTTCCCAGCATCAGGGTCTTTTCCACTGAGTTGACTCTTCGTGTCAGCTGGCCAAAGTATTGGAGCTTCAGCTTCAGCATCATTCCTTCCAATGTTATTCAGGGTTGATTTCCTTTAGGATGGACTGGTTTGATCTCCTTGCAGTCCAGGGGATTCTCAAGAGTCTTCTCCAGAACCGCAGTTCAAAAGCATCAGTTCTTCAGTGCTCAGCCTTCTTTATGGTCCAACTCTCACATCCATACATGACTACTGGAGACACCATAGCTTTGATTATACTGACCTTGGTGGGCAAAATCATGTCCCCACTTTTCAATATGCTGTCTGGGTTGGTCATAGCTTTTCTTCCAAGGAGCAAGTGTCTTTTAATTTCAAGGCTGCAGTCACTGTCAATAGTGATTTTGGAGCCCAAGAAAATAAAATCTGCCACTGTTTCCACTTTTCCCCCCAATCTATTTGCCATGAAGTGGTGGGGACCAGGTGTCTTGATCTTAGTTTTTGAATGTTGAGTTTTAAGTCAGCTTTTTCACTCTCCTCTTTCACCTTCATCAAGAGGCTCTTTAGTTTTCTTTGTTTTCTGCCATTAGAGTGGTATCATTTGCATATCTGAGGTTGTTGAACAGTTATTATTACATGTTATTATAATCTGAACAAATCCAGACAGAGCAATGTTCATTTTCGTTTTTGTTTTTTACTGGTTTTAGTGCCTCTGGGGAAAGAGAGTCCCCGTACCCAGATGGTTTGGCCAGGAAATTGTTCCTTTTTACCAACAGAGCCCGCATCTTCCCGCCCTGTTCTTCTTCCTCCACTGCCCCTGGAGGAGGGGCAGCTGGTTCTCTGCTCAGCGTCGGGGGCACACGTCCCGGGTTCTTGGAAGCCCTAGACCTTGAGGCCTTTTTTAAGGACCTAACTTATAGAAATGCTTGAGAGAGAGGAAACATACTCAAAGATAACACACTTTTATCTCTGATTAGAATCAATCAGTGCATCAGTTCTTCGGTGCTCAGCCTTCCTTATGGTCCAACTCTCATATCCATACATGACTACTGGAGACACCATAGCTTTGATTATACTGACCTTGGTGGGCAGAGTCATGTCTCTGCTTTTCATCCTGTCTAGGTTGGCCATAGCTTTTCTTGAAGGCTTGAAGACGGTTGAAGGCTTACTGTCTAGCTTTTGGCTCTGCAGTTGCATCTCCTGCTCTTTGGTTTCCTGTCTGTCTGCTCCCAGCACACCAACATCTTAAAGGCTCTTATCCTAGGCCTGGGCATAGAGTTTGCCAACTGGATTAGAATACAAGGACTCAGCCCAAGCCTTGGCTGTGGCACCTTCTGCCTCTGTGCCCTAGTGTAGACCACTTAACTTCGCTATGCTTCAGATTCCTTCCCTGGAAGGGGCTGGTTTGTGGCCTAAATTTCACTGATTGTGAGAGACCAGCCAAAGCAACATACGTAAAAAATATTTGAAAACATGAATTGTGATTTGATTGCAAGGAAATGGTCTTATTAATATGAGCAAATCTCTTGGAGCTTATTGATTTCCATGGTAGGAGCTACCGTGCATGGTGTGATCTTAAGCAAGTCACTCAGCTCCTCTGAACTGTAGTTTTGGATAGAGCGTAACCTGTGATATGGAGAGAGCAGACTTAATTACCTACATCTCCCAGCGTTGTATAATTTTCTGCTAATGTTGAGCTTCCTTTGGGAACTGGAAAAAGTGCAGGCTTTGAAGGCTGATAGACTGGGGTCAGTCCCCCACTTCACAGCTTGCTGTCCTTTTGTCTTTCTGGACCCTTAAAAACTGTCTCAGAGAACTGCAGTTTGACGAGAGGGTAGTTTAGCCTGCAGGAAGACCTCAGCTGTGAGAATGCTCCGCAGTGATGAAACGGATCAGGCCAAGGTTCAGGTCTGGAATTTCCAAAGGCCAGTGGCCCATTTGCTAGGACCAGTTTGCTTTTTTGCATGTTGAACTTTTAAAAATAAAAACAGTGCTCCAAGAGCTGGGACGGTGTATTGGTCCCCTTGCCGTTGGTTCTGCTGCTCTCGAGGAGTGACCCAGGCATTTCAGACAGGCCTGTCTCCCGCCATCAACCCCCAGCCCAGGTGTGTGCCTGCAGCGTGTCAGCAGGCTTCTGAAGTCCACACACCCCAGCTTATAGGTCAGCAGCCCTGGATCACCTCTGTAAACTTGGTCCCAGGAAATCAAGAGAAACATGTCAAAGCTGGCATTGCCTGAGAGGCAAGAGAAGGAAACGGTGAGGTCCTTGACAGAAATTTCTCAGGGGAGAAGTTTACCCAAAGTCATGGTCTGAGTCCATCAGCAGGATCTGGGATTGGTGCGCACTGCTCTCCCTCCTTCCGGCTCAGAATCAACACGGGGGCTAGTTCATCTTTACTCTGACCCATGCCCACCATGTGTCCGTGGGGGAATACATGCAACTTCTGCACAGTGAAGGCACCTTTCCAGGAAGAGCTTCTGAATCCTCAAAATGTGAACAAACTATGTTCAGGAGAATTTCAGGGTTACATAGGACCTTTTATTTCTGTCTTTGCTAGTTTAAGACATTGGTTTCCTTTTTTTTTTCAGCATGTAATGAGAGGTCCCCAAGGGGGCAGACACTTTCCAGGTGTTTTACATTATTATCATATTATCTCATTGAATCTTCACTGTATCCCTCAGAGGGAGGTTGTTTTTAATTCCTATTTTGCAAACGAGGAAAGCTCTAGGAGGTGAAGAGTGGCTGAGGGTAACACAGCTGGCTGGCAAGCAGCAGAGCAGGGACCCTCTAATGCGGCCTCTCAACCTGCATTCAGAATCGCTACTCTATACTCCCTCCTACTGGTAAAGGTTTGCTTGGTTATTATGCTGGGGGACTGGGAATCAATCTTGGCTTGACTAACAAGCCTCCTTTTTCTGTCCATGCTCCCATAGTTCCCTGCTGTTACCTCCTCTCTGTCCATGGTCTGCATGTGCTCTTGAATCCTGTCAGTTTGTCCTTGGCTTGCGTTTCTTTTCTTTTGTATCCTCATTGCTTCACACCTGGACCATGGCAGTAGGCTGTCAGCTCCCATTGTCATCGCTCTTGCCGTTTTCCATCCTTTTGGCTCACCCTGCCAGATTCATCTTCCTTTAACACCGCTTTGTCCTAAAATGTTTTATCTAAAACATCCCAAGGATTCTTTGCGGCTCACAGGACAAAGTTGATACTCAGGGCTTGACATTAAGACCTCCCTGCCCTTCCCCTGCCACGATTGACCTCAAAACTTGCCAGTCTTACCCATCACTTTCTGCTGTGACTTGATGTTCTGACCTTGGCATCTTTGCTCACGAACATATTCTCTGCCTTGAATGTTATGCATCTTTCCACCCAGCCCGTCATCCACTAAAACCGCACCACGGCCCACCCGAAAGTGGCCTGTCTTCAGTGAAACTTTTTCCAGTCGCCCTGCAGAAATGACGTGCCCTTGAGCAGTTGATCACACTTAAGCAGTGTACCTACACGTGGCTTCACTGCTGTTATCTGTGTGCCGTTTCCTCTCTATTCCCAAGGTGAGGGTGGAGACCATGTGTGTATGTCCCCTCATCCCACCCTCATGATCATTCTCATTAGTACAGTGCCTCACAGGAGACCCTGGTTCTATTCCTGGGTTGGGAAGACCCTCTGGAGAAGGGATAGGCTGCCCACTCCAGTATCCTTGGGCTTCCCTTGTGGCTCAGCTGGTAAAGAATCCGCCTGCAATGCAGGAGACCTGGGTTTGGTCCCTGGGTTGGGAAGATCCCCTGGAGAAGGGAAAGACTACCCACTCCAGTATTCTGACCTTGGGAAATCCATGGACTGTATAATCCATGGGGTTGCAAAGAGTCAGACACGACTGAGCAAATTTCACTTTCGCGCTTGGGGTCCCTACTTGGCTGAACGAATGATCTAATGAGTAGGGGAAACCAGAGAGTAAGAGACAAGGCACTAACTGAGTGTGTACTGGCTTCCCTGGTGGCGCAGACGGTAAAGCGTCTGGCTGCAATGCGGGAGACCTGGGTTCGATCCCTGGGTCGGGAAGATCCCCTGGAGAAGGGAATGGCAACCCACTCCAGTATTCTTGCCTGGAAAATCCCATGGATGGAGCCTGGTGGGCTACAGTCCACGGGGTCGCAAAGAGTCGGACACGACTGAGCGACTTCACTTTGTGTGCCAGCCAGTGTTCTGGTATTGGTTATAAGTCCTCTAACCCTTGCAGCTGCCTCAAGAGGTAGGTGACGTTATTGTCCCCCTGGCAGAGATGAGGAAGCCAGGGCACAGCAAAGTGAGCCAGCTTGTCAGAGAGTTAGTGGTGGACCCAGGATTCAAAGCCAAGCTGTCTGCCTCTAGAGCCCAGGCTTTCAGGACTCTTTGCCCCTCCCTGAAACGTCCCAGCTGATAGACATATTCTTGTAAGAGCCGCTTGATGGGCTTATAGGTTTATGACTTGCAGCAGGGGCAGGAGAGCCTGAGAACCTTTAGGATCCAGCTTTTCTTCTCTGAGCCAGCACACGAAGCCTGGCCCACCTTGGCAATGGGCACTGGGCATATTGGCCAACGGAACTAGCCCCGAGTGCTGGGCTCCCTCAGGTGACTGGTGCTGTGTGTACATGAAGTGTGTTTTCCATGTCCTGTGACACGTGGTAACTTGTGCACTGTCGTCCAACAATGGGCCTGGGACTCCTGTAACACTCCACTTTTGGTGGGAGATGATTACTTGGTTAATAATCCTATTGGGCCTAATGCACGTACCCTATGTTTATCACTCCCATCTCATAATTAGCTTTTATATTTTCCTTAACTTTACAACTCAATCTGTGCACCAGAGTGACTGCAAACCCATATTTATCTAATTTAGCAGACATTTGCATGTGCTGCAATTAGACTTCCGTGTTCTGTGATCAACGTCCTTTGCTAATTGCATAATTTCTTTTGCATTTAATCGTCAGATGGCATCCTTTTTTTTTTCCTGTCTCCATGGTTTGCTGCTGGTTGTGAGCTGCGTGTAGAATTTCTGGCTAAGGCACCTGCAATCAAAGAACCAAAGATTTTCTGGGAGGAGCTGCCTCCTTTGTTTACAGGTGAAGAAACGGAGGCCCATGAAAGTGAAGGGACTCGCCTATACGAACGGCTTGTTATTAAGAGTTCCTGCATACATGAAAGGATGAATACGTCTGCAAAGAACATCTTCCAAACCATGTCAATGTGGAAATTCCATGAATAATTCAAGCTGGTCTTGACAGCATAGAGCCCGAGTCTGGGCAAGATTGCTGTTGCTGCTGCAACAGTCGTGTCCGACTCTGTGCAACCCCATAGATGGCAGCCCACCAGGCTCCCCCATCCCTGGGATTCTCCAGGCAAGAACACTGGAAAGATTAGGCTGAACCTAAAAGAAATCAGGTTAGAGGCAAAGAAGAATTTTTGTGTATCCTGAAGTTATAACCCTTAGCATTTGTTTTTTAGCTTCTTCAGGCTGCTTCCTGCCAGCAGACACTTCATTGGAAGGGAGGCTGGCAAAGCTCGTCCCTTCTGCCTCTTTGTGGAAACTTTTTTATTCCTCTATAAAGCTAGATTTTAGAAGAGAGTGGAGGGTTTATCTATGAATTCAGAATTAGCATAGAAAGAATCAGAAAATTAGAGTTGAGTGGGAACTCAAAGATCTGGGCTGCTCAGCTTATTTTATAGACAATTGCAAAAGTCACAAGGTTGCTTGGTCACAGATCTGGGACTCAAGTCTGGATTTCTATCTGTGTCCAAGTTTTACTCACAACGGTACTTTGCTAATGAAGAGACCAAGAGTACAAGGTGTGCCTTAACTCCCTGTCTTCCTTCCCGCCCTCTCTGGTACCTTTACACATTGCCTGGAGGTACCAAGCCAGGGTATGAGGAAGCAGAAGCTCTGAGCTTGATCTTGGCTGGGATGAAAGATCTAGGGAAGGGGATCTGCCCATATGGAGAAAGCACCTGCCTCCCCAGTGTGATTTTGAACTCAAGATTTCAGAGAACGCAGCAACGCAACTATGATGTAGCTGGTCCATCGTGGTAACTGTCTGGGTATTTGCAGAATGAATGTGTGTACTGGCAAGGGGATGAGGACGGGGTGATGAGGTTAGATGAATAAAAGCAAGCTAGCTGTTGCCAACCGCCAGTTTTTTTGCTTGGAAGGTAGAGGCAACCATGAGAAGCCTTTCACAGGGGACTTCATCTCTTTATCTGCCTAGGGAGAAAGATGTGGTCGTTAATGTAGAAGCGTCACAAATTGTTAGTGCTGGAAAATACAGTCCAGTGGCTTGTTCAGAAAGAAGAGGCAAGTGGCTAGTGGCCTCCACCATAGCTCCTGAACTGAGAAACCTTCCCATGCTGCTGGCAGCAATAGCACGCCCTGCTCTCGGAGCTTCTACTGTGGCGTTTGCTACCCTCCATCAGATACACGCACTCAATCTCCTGGTTCCTAATGGTGTTTAGGCAATAGTAGCAATGGCACCCCACTCCAGCACTCTTGCCTGGAAAATCCCATGGCCGGAGGAGCCTGGTGCGCTGCAGTCCATGGGGTTGCTAAGAGTCAGGCACGACTGAGCGACTTCACTTTCACTTTTCACTTTCATGCATTGGAGGGGGAAATGGCAACCCACTCCAGTACTCTTGCCTGGAGAATCCCAGGGATGGGGGAGCCTGGTGGGCTGCCATCTACGGGGTCGCACAGAGTCAGACACGACTGAAGCAACTTAGCAGCAGCAGCAGCTGCTCAGTAAACGTATACTGAATGAACAAACGCATGGATTGTACACTGTTGCAATGTATGATTCTCAAGTCAGCAGGGAGAACATGGCCAAGGTAGTATTTAAAATATTTTAAAAGCCTATATAGACAGATGAGAGCAAAAAGGTTAAATTTTCCTATAAGTATGGGCTTCCCTGGTAGCTCAGATGGTAAAAAATCAGCCTGCAATGCAGGAGACTGGGGTTTGATCCCTGGGTAGGGAAGATCCCCTGGAGAAGCGAATGGCTACCCACTCCAGTATTCTTGCCTGGAGAATCCCGTGGACAGAAGGGTCTGGTTGGCTACACAGTGCATAGGGTCACAAAACAGTCAGACACAACTGAACAACTAAGTACAAACTATCGTGTAACACGAATTCTACACTTAGTTTGAAAACGCAGTTGCCCAAATAGGGAGTAGATGGTGCTCAAAGGGGTGCAATCCGTATTAAAAAAGCCCATGGGGTAGGTATTGGCAAGTCATAATTGTGATGTAGCTGCTGAAACAGGATTGGATTCCACTAGAAGAAGCCAGGTCCAGATCAGTGCAGGTGAGGCTCCCAGCTGTTTGAGCTCATCCAGGTCACCCGGGCGTGATGCTCTTCTGTGGTTTCATTAATAGCCACACCTTAACCTGGTCCAGTACTTTAGTTTACAATGTTTTTCCAGGCATTATCCTGTTCAATAAACCTAAAGGCAGTTTATATACCAATAAGGGCAAGCTAACTTGCTCAAGGTCACCTGGCTAGTAGGTGACTGAACCCAGCCTTCTGACCCCTTGTCTGTATTCTTTCAACTGCACCAGGCCACTTCTTTTTTGTTGTTGCAGAGCAGAGCCCCTGCTGGGTGGCATGTAAAAGCAAGGCTGGCATGACGCTTGTCAAGCATTGGCTGTCAAGAGTGGACATGCTCAGATGGGCACCTCGCCATCCGGCAGCCTGACAGTGATGGCTAAGAAACCACTTTTCCTGACGCGGGGCTTTAACACGCCAGCTCACACTGTGAGCACAGTGACCCTGCCCTGTTTCAAAAACTGACAGCAGACAAACCTGGAACATCACCTCCCCTCTGAGTGAGCCCAGGAAAACACAAATCTCCGTCCTTAGCGCCTCACGTCCTGCTCAAGGATTTGTGAGCTGGGTTGCACAGAGGAGGAGGGAAGGGGAAAGAGCTAACACCTGGCAGGTGCCTGCTGAGTGTCTTGCTCAAGACATTTCCCATTTCTTTGCGTTTCTGTTTCTCACGAAGCACCTATCTCTGCAAGCTCATGGCTCTCTCCGGTAAGCGCTGGACTCCTCCACCCCCTGGCATTGGGCTGTCTTGATAATCCCTCACATTTGTCTGGTCTCCTCCAAGCATCGTTTTATTCACTCTCCCAAAAAATGTCTATGAGGGACAAAAAAACCCTGTAGGCTCTTATGCATGGACTCTGAAACAGCTGAGTATGTAGGAGCAGACAGTTAGAATGGTGTTTACTGGGGGTGGGAGGTGGGGGAAACAGGAGACATTGGTCGAAGGGTACAAGGTTGTTGTTATGTGGGGTGAGTTAGTCTAGAGGTCTAGTGCATGGCATGGTACCTATCTGATAGTGCTGTGTGGGATGCTGGAAACATGCTAAGAGAATAGAAATCCGGGGCTTTCATCACAAAGGTAACTGAGATGATGTGTTAGTTAGCTTGACTGTGGTAAGCATTTCGTTATGTGTATCAAATAAGCCAAAAAAATCCTGTGAGCTGTGGAGAGCAGAGATGATTTCCTCATTTCTCAATGCTCCATAAGAGCGTCTGTCTGTTTGATCATCCATCTATCCATCCCTTCATTCATTCAATAAATATTTATTACACTATGATATTCTAGGACCTTTGCAAGTCACTGGTGAAGCAAAGGTATCTAGAAAGCTCTTGGGAGCAATATATACATACAAGAAAAGGAGGTATCATTTTGAGGCTTTTAAGTAGAAAGCCATGTATTTGGAGAATAGGGTAGTGGGGTGTTATTGCAGGTTGTGACCAGTAGGTGGCACTCTGGGTCACAGGAGGCTTAGAGCCCTTTAGCCTTCCGCCGCTAAGCTTTCATTTTATATTCATTAGTGTATTTAAAATCAAATTCTAAGTCATATCCCTGAAAGGCTGTATTCAATTGGATTTTAATTCCATTCATTTGCCGTTAATTGTTCCATGCTCTTCTAAAACAGTCAAATTAAATCTGCCCGTGTCAGGGCTTTGTGGATAAGTGAAAGATATCCGAGAACTTCAGACTCCAGAGTAAACGAGCACCTCCTGTTCTAGGTCCCAGATTCCTCTCTTAGGAAATGCTAATGAAAAGTTAATGCTATTGGGAGAAGATCGGGAAGGATGCACTAAGATGTTAGTGGTAATATCTCCTAGTGGTGGGAATACCGATGGTTGGTTTGTTTCATGTTGGTTTGTCCTTTGTTCAGTTTTTACAGTGGGCATGTGTGAGTTTTCTTGTTTGTTTGTATTTAGTTTTTCATTGAAGTACAACCTACAAAAGGAAGATATGTAAATGGTAAGCAGTTTGGATTTATATGTTTATATATATAACCTCCACTTAGATCAAGATATACGTTGCCTAAGCCCCTCACATTTCTCTTGGATCTCTTCCCTCCCCTCCCCGGCTAGGAGCCTCTCTTCTGTCACCATGGGTTGGTTTTGAGTATTTTGTACTTCGTGTAATTGGAGTCATACAGGCTGTCTTCTTTTGTGCCCAACTTTTGTTCAATATCATTTAAGTCGATGTATGTAAACACAGTAAAGACTCGCCAATCTTTCCTACTGTTTTGTGTAGCAGAAGTCTGTTCTTCGTTGGTGTGCAGTATTCCATTGTAGGAATATGTTGCAGGTCTGTATTTTCATAATCAGAAAGAAGTTTACTTAAAATGCTTACATATAGACACAGAAACTTGCTGGAGGCCAAGGAGACATTTCAACTGCAAGATCATCTTCCCAGTATGCGGGTGTAGATAGCCATCCAGGAATTGGCTCAGGCCCAGAAGCGCACGGCATCATCGACTCAACGGACGTGAGTTCGAGCAAACACCAGGAGATGGTGAAGGACAGGGAGGCCTGGCATGCTGCAATCCATGGGGTCGCAAAGAGTCGGGCATGACTGAGTGACTGAACAACAGCAAGAGAAGTGCAGGGTCTTTGAGTGGATGCGGACACAGCTAACTGTGGGGCAGCAGCTGAGGCTAGTTCTGCTTCTCCCACTGGCTGTGTAGCCTTGGGGCAAGTCACTTGTTCTCACTGAGCCTCAGTTTCCTCGTCTGTAAAATGGGTAACGTTACCAGACTTAGAGGAAGAAAAGAAGGAAAACCCCAGAACATCCAGTCAAGTTTGAATTTCGGATTAAACAGTAATTTCTTAGAATAAATATGTCCTGACTATCCTAAAGAATTACTGTTTATTTCCAATTCAAATGTAGTTGTGTTTTATCCGACAAACACAGGTGTAAAACATTCCCTGCTCCATAATAACACAATTGTGACAGAGTGTGGGCAGAAAGCTATGTACAGGTGAAAGAAACTAGAGAGGGCCAGAAGGGCAGGGAGGAGGACCCCGGGGTTTGGAAACGGAGCCCCGTGAGCCTCTGTAGGACAGGAACCTTGCTCTCACCCACCCCACCAACCCCAGTGCCCGGCCACATGGCTGGCCCTGGGAAGGAGGTGCAGACATGTTATCTGTTGAACTAACGGCTGAATGGATTTGCTTTCCAGTTCCTGCACTTACTTGACTTTGACCTTGGGTAAGCTAGCTAACCACTCTGTTTCTGTTGTGTGTGTGTGTGTTTTTAATGCGTTCCTCTAACACTTCTTTCAGGGAGCCCTAACTCTGTGCCAGGTACTAGGCAGAGACAATGAACCAAGGAGGTTTCTGCCCTCCTGGAGTTTATTTTATTAAGAGGGAAGAGGGAAATTAAACAGGTAAAGCACATAGAAAAAAAGACACTTTCTGATAGCGATGAGTGCTGTGCTAGAAATAAATAGGATGTGTAACAGAGAGGGTCAGAAGTGCTATTTGGATGCGGGGTTTGGGGGAGGGACGTCCTGAGAAGGTGATGCTGAGCAGAGACCCCTCCCTCCCAACCGTCACCCCCCGGGGCTGATGAGGAATCAGTCCAGGGAAGGGGCCTTCTGGGCTGAGGGAAAAGCAGGTTTTCTTACTTGAATCCTGAGGATGAGAAAACCTACTGCCCACCTCACAGAACTATAAGGGGTTGAATAAAGGAAGGTTGGTGTGTGAAATCTTCAAGTTCTCTGTGTGAAAGGGATTCTGAACTTTTCTCATGGAACCTCAGCCCTGCTCCCCAGGCCCCCTGGAAACTCAGGACGGTTTGATTCTTTAGCTGTGAGTGCAGACCTGCTCAGTACCATCTGGATGGCATGGTTTCCACCAGTCTGGTGAGATATATACAAACTGAAAGTGTTCGAAAACTCTGACACTGTGGAGTGCAGATGGTATGTTATAATTTTTTTTCATTTTATTTTTCTATTATCAGTTTGGGATGGACCAAGAAAGAAGCAAACACCCTAGCTGTCCTTCATCACAGACGGTTTGGAAAGCACTGGTGTAGAAGCTATAGGATGAGAAAAATCTGGGCTTTATTGCAGCTCAGTCGCTTACTAACTGGCTGATGTTAATTCAAGTGTATTATCTCCCTGTGCCTTGGTGCCTTCACGTATAAAATGGGATTAATAGTGCACATCCATCAAAGCTTTGCAACATCAATGAAGAAGCAAGTATAAAGCACGCAGTACAGTGAGTAGTACCAAAATGTTCACTGCTATTACTCTAGTCGGAGAAGGCAATGGCACCCCACTCCAGTACACTTGCCTGGAAAATCCCATGGACGGAGGAGCCTAGTGGGCTGCAGTCCATGGCGTCGCTAGGAGTTGGACACAACTGAGCGACTTCACTTTCACTTTTCCTTCCATGCATTGGAGAAGGAAATGGCAACCCACTCCAGTGTTCTTGCCTGGAGAATCCCAGGGAAGGGGGAGCCTGGTGGGCTGCCATCTTTGGGGTCACACAGAGTCGGACATGACTGAAGCGACTTAGCAGCAGCAGCAGCTTGTAAGCACAAGAAAGCTGTGATGTGCTTTACACAGAAAATACTTGTGTTTGGTAAGCTTCACTTAGGCCTGGCTTATACTGCTGCTGTCTGCGAGTTCAGTACTAACAAGTCAACTATATCCAGTATATTGAATGAAAGTGAAGTCAAAATGTTAGTCGCTCAGTCGTGTCCAACTCTTTGCAACTCTGTGGACTGTAGCCCTCTAAAACTTCTGTCTGTGAAATTGTTTAGGCAAGAACACTGAAGTGGATAGCCATTTCTTTCTCCAGGAGATCTTCCTGACCCAGGGGTAGACCCCAGGACTCCTGCACTGGCGGGCGGGTTCTTTACTATCTGAGTCACCTGGGAAGCCCAGTATTGAAAGAGGTATCTTTAAACAAAGACACGTGTAAAATATGTCGCGTATTGATTGGTTGACAAAAATGCCGTGACCAGAGGCACGCAGTAGCCTAGCCCTGTATCCCCCCCAGGAACTGTGGTTCAGTATTCACTATAATTCAGTGTTCATGGTGACTTTATAAAATGTAACTATGGGGAATAGCAAGAATCGACTGAACACGGCCAAACTATTTTCTAGAGAAGTACAATCAATGCACCCTGTTACCAGCAGGAGGTAAAGAGGCCTGTTTCACTGCACACCTGCCAGCGTTTGATACTATCATTAAAAAAAAAAAAACCTTTTCTAATTTGACAGGTGAAAAGACTGTCTAATTCTAATTTGTCGTTTTCAACTCCCGGCGAGGGTGAAGATTTCTCCGAGCTTGTTAATGTCTCTTTGTGACTGTCCATCACATTTTAGGACAAATTTCCTGGAGTCCTTTGTGAGAGAAAGGGAAGAAGGGAAGTGTTTCAGGTCATCCCAAGAACAGGAAGCTGGGACAGGGTTGAAAGTGGTTAATTTTTTTATCACAGAATTTTCTTCAGGTTAAGGGAATCCACAGTCGATTGCATCCTTGGTGTGTACAAGCCTTATTGCCAGGCTTCCTGGGGGGTGGCGCAGGCAGCTCTGGGTGACCCCAGTGCTTCTGCTTTGGTATCCAGAGCAGAACTTTGCAGTAAGACGTCTCAGTAGAGAAATATCGCCAACCTCCTGGCTGGGTGACGTGTGCTGGTTTCTTAACCTGGGCCTTGGCTGCTGCCCCTGTAATAATGGAGATTTCACAGGTAGATAAATGAGTTAGTGCAGGAAGATCCCTTAGAGCAAAGCCTAGCCCCATTTAACAGCTCCATACCTGTTGTCTTTGTTGTTAAATACCCTGAACCGTGGAGAGCACATAATCCTTGTCCCAGAGAAACTTGCTGAGGAGACAAGATGTGCACTGAGGGAAGGGTCGGGAATTCTGCTTCTGTTTCCCTTTTGCTGACTTCTTGGGCTAAAATCACTTCACATCTCAACATTTTTCTGGGCTCCAAAATCACTGCAGATGGTGATTGCAGCCATGAAATTAAAAGATGCTTGCTCCTTGGAAGGAAAGTTATGACCAACCTAGACAGCATGTTAAAAAGCAGAGATATTACTTTAGGTCTGTCTAGTCAAGGCTATGGTTTTTCCTGTGGTCATGTATGGATGTGAGAGTTGGACTACAAGGAAAGCTGAGCACCGAAGAATTGATGCTTTTGAACTGTGGTGTTGGAGAAGACTCTTGAGAGTCCCTTGGACTGCAAGGAGATCCAACCAGTCCATCCTAAAGGAGATCAGTCCTGGGTGTTCACCGGAAGGACTGATGTTGAAGCTGAAACTCCAATACTTTGGCCACCTGATGCCAAGAGCTGACTCATTTGAAAAGACCCTGATGCTGGGAAAGATTTGGGGCAGGAGGAGAAGGGGACGACAGAGGATGAGATGGTTGGATGGCATCACCGACTCGATGGACATGGATTTGGGTGGACTCCGGGAGATGGTGATGGACAGGGAGGCCTGGCGTGCTTCAGTTCATGGGGTCGCAAAGAGTCAGACACAACTGAGCGACTGAAATTAACTGAACTGATCTCAACCTCAGTGCCCTCACCTGTTAAAAATATAGGCACAGCCCAAACTTCTGATGCAGTTTCACATCTCTGATAGAAGCTTCCCAATAGTCATGTTCTACCGACCTCACTCTTCCTATATCCCTGATGAAGATACTGCCGCTTAGAGGCTGAGGGGACCAGTAGCTAGTGAGAGGAAGCACTTTTGACTCCCAGCTATCCTACCATGAGGCTTCCCTGGTGACTCAGATGGTAGAGAATCTGCCTGCAATGCGGGAGCCCAGGTTCGAGTCCTGGGTCAGAAATATCCTCTAGAGGAGAGCATGGCAACCCACTCCAGTATTCTTCCTGGAAAATCCCGTGGACAGAGGAGCCTGGTGGGCTACAGTCCATGGGGTCGCCAAGAATTGGACATGACTGAGCGACTGACACTTTCCCTTTCATCCTGCCATATCACCGTGTCTCTTGTGGAAGATGAGGGATGGGTTTGGTTTGCAGGACTGTCTGGCCTTGCCAGCTAGAAGTCAGTGACCACTTAAAAGGAAGAGGTGTGGTTTAGGGGACCTAATTCACTTAATGGGTGCATCTTCACAACCTGTTAAGTCTACACGTCCACCTTGACCCCATCGCTTGGTGATTTACCTCTTCTGAGTGTTACCTCTCTCTTCATTTCTACCCATTTCTATAGTGGCTTTCAGCCACTACATTTGCACGGGCTTGTTTTCTGGGTGGAGGCGCCTCTGCCTGCCTTTGCGAGCAGACTCAATGCACTTCTCTTTTCCCTCGTGTGCGCACCTTTCTCTGACGTCTGTCGTGAAGCTGTGATAAATGCATCTTCCTTGGGAGTTGTTCTACACTCTGAACACTTAGGCAGGTCCCATCTTTTTATTTGCAGCCACCTGGCCGACTGGCTATGGTGCATACTGTCTGCAGTAGCATCTCTCCCCTTGGAGAATTAACTTCCCTCCTTTGCTCCCACTCTGATCCTTCACAGACCGAGTTTGCCATGGCTGACACGTTCTTGTGACACAGCCCACATCTTTGGCAAGGCCAGACGTTACTTTGCCATTTGATACTTGCAGATCCAAGGCCCCGACTACCTCTCTGGCTCAGGAATAAGGGGTAAGTGTGGTGTTAAGGTGTGCACTTCTCTCCTCGCTTCCAAGTCATGGCTCTTCGATTGTCTCGAGATCCCCCGACCTAAGCCCCTGGAATTGGAAATGAGCATTATTTGTTCCTATCACTGCCTTCCAAGCGGCGGCTCTGTAAGAGTGGCCTTCTAGGCTCTGCACCTGTCGCCCTAGCCCGTCCAGGGCCTTGGCTTGTCAGGGGAGGAAGGTTTTTGGGTGGTGTTCACCCACCCTTTTTCTGCAGTGTTTTTCTCACTGTCTGGTTAATGCATTTGCCCTATGGATGGTGCCAGCCTGCTCTGTCTGCCAATTTCCAGGCAAATTTAGTGCATAAATTGTGTGTGTGTGGGGGGGTGGGGGCTAAGGTAGAGTGGAGGATCTGAACCCTTCCAAAACATACGGCCACATAAAAGTCTCAGCTACGTCTCCCTGTCGATGGTCAGATAACTTCCTCCTTGGCAAACCCCGTGCCCAGTGGCTTGAGCAGCTGCCCATTCCTGAGCCAGCCCACAGGATTTCTCTTCCAGCATCAATGGACACCACCTTCTTTGTCCACTTTAACTTAATTCCTCCAAGTGAGCCCTTTGCACGTGCCGTGCTCTTTGACGGTAATAGTCATATAATTCATTTGACAAATACGTGCCATTCATCGTCCTAGGTTCTCGGGGATGTAGCAGTGAGACCAAGTATATCCAAGGATATCCTAGTACTCTGTGTACACTGAAGTCCCACTGCTTGGGATATCCTTGTACTCTGTGTACACTGGTGCACACACACACGTGTGCTTGGGCAGAAATAAACACACTGGTAAATGAGAATCAGAATGTGGTTAGAGCTGTTTAGCTGGTGAACCTCAACTTATCTTTCACGGTACAGACTAGGGGCCCCCTCCTCCATGAAGGCTTTCTGGGCTGCACCGCTGCTACGATTCTTTGTCCTGCTTTGTGCGTAGGCCTTGACCACGCATAGGCCTCGCCCCTGACATGCTAGGTTGTAATATGTTTCCCTACAGGCTTGTTTCTCACCTGACCGTGAGATCAGACACTAAGTCTTATTTTCACTTTCCTAGCATTAGGGGGAATGCTGGCACAGTGGGGGTTTAATAAATGTTTGTGAATGGATGAATGGGCGGGTGAATGAATGAAGCAGTGGGTGAGTGCTTGCCCTGTGTGTCTGGGTGAATGGTTCTGCAGCTTATTTTCTTAGTAGTCATAGCCAAATCTGAATGTCACCTATCAAACGGATGCTGACTGCAAACACTAGGAAAGTGTAGTGTGACGTATCACTTGCTCAAACACCATTACCAAAGGCTAGGAAACCCTGAATGTAACAGATCCTAAACCCAAACCAGGCAAACAGTCCTCTGGCTTGGAAGCTTAACTTAACCCATGTATCTGCCACCTGTTGAAATTTGATTTAAAGTTTTCTCTGTGCCCCCTGCTGGGAAAGATTGAGGGCAGGAGGAGAAGCGGGGATAGAGGATGAGACGGTTGGATGGCATCATGGATTCAATGGACATGAGTTTGAGCAGACTCTGGGAGATAGTGAAGGACAGGGAAGCCTGGTGAGCTGCAGTCCATGGGTTTGGCGCAAAGAGTCAGACACGACTGAGCGACTGAACGACAACTGTGCCCCCACCATCCCTGGCAAGTCAAATTTCACTTGATAAAATCACTGGAAGTTATAATGGGACTCAAACCTCTCTTTCATTCCAGAACAAAATAAGGCATTTCAAAGAGTGTTGAATTCTGCTTATGTCAAGAATTCATGTCCCTGCCTGCCCTCCTGAGAATTCTGGTTATCTTACAGGTCAAATGATGCCCCTTTTGACAAATTATTACAGACACTGAGGTGGGCAGGACCATGTCTTCACTTTCAGAGGGTGAACCTGAGACCAAGCATCCTTGCCGTGATGCCAGCTGTCACCAGGGGATGGTGGTTCGTCATCTCAGACTCCTGCTTCCACGGGGAGCCTCACTGCTTCTGGGGCACACTCACAGCAGCCATCTCATTTGGCCCCAACAATGGCCCTTTGTGCTGGACCAGCCCAGGATATGATCCTCGCTTCTAAGATGAAGAAACAGAGGCCCAAAGAGAATAAACAACTGTGCCCAAGGTCACACACTCACTTGTCCGAGGGGTTAAAGGCAGGGCTCACACTTTATTTGGGAGTCTCAGTTCAGCTTGTCTCACCTCCGTGATTCAGCCACATGCTGTGATCAAGGCTCAAGGGGGCACCACAAGCTCCCAGCTCCCTGCTCACTGGCGTTTGCAGAAGTTGGTTCCCCAAGCAATTACGTCATCCCTGCGTGAATTTGTACTCCAAGAATACTGTTCAGTAGGGGACCGTTTCGTGCCATGCCATCCATTCCCCGCCTATCTTTCCTTCCACTGTCAATACAAGACGATCCTTGGTTTTATAACGAAGGGCCTGGTGCAGGGCAGAGGGATGTGTGGTGGGGGACACACCTGGTCTGCAATGCGATGCAGCTGCAGAGGTGCGGTTTACGCCCACTGTCCTAAAAACTCCTTTCTGGCAGGGTAGCAATGCCAGCACCCACTCTCGCCTACCCCAGCACCTGCACCCGGGGCTGGCGTTCCCTGAAGGGCCCCTGTGGACCAGGGACAATTGCAAATTGTCCACTACTCTGGCAGGAGGTTGGGCACGTCTCCAGTGGTCTGTCTTTTGAGAAAGCAGAGTGCAAAATGAGCCGAGGGCTGGGGCATCACCAAATCTTTAGTGGGAGCTTCACCCACGGCGGGAGGAGGCAGGTGAGTCATCAAAGCTCCAAATTCCCTGGAAGTCCTCAGACTGTGTGCGACTGAGTGGAATCCGGTAGGTGGGAGAGGAGGGCTGGAGAAGAAAGGCTGCCTCAAGCCCTCCTCCTGGGGAAGCAAGCAGTGCCTCGAAGTGACAGAGATCCCAGTGTAATGGCGCTGGAAGGTCCCCTCCTAGGTTTGTCTGCGTGTCCCCTGGTGGTATGAGAGATGATCTTTGGAGTCACATGGAGAAATACTGAGTTTTTTAAGAATTGAAGTAGCATTAATTTACAATGTTGTGCTAGTTTCTGGCATACAGCAAAGTGATTCGATTATACATTTATATATGTGCGAATGTGTGTGTGCGTGCTCAGTCACTTCAGTCATATCTGACTCTTTGTGACACCATGGACTGTAGCCTGCTTGGCTCCTCTGTCCATGGGACCCTCCAGGCAAGAAGACTGGAGGGGGTTGCCATGCTCTCCTCCAGGCGACCTTCCCGATCCAGGGGTCAAACCCACGTCTCCTGTGGCTCCTGCATCGCAGGCGGATTCTTTACCTCTGAGCCACTGGGAAACCCTTACATTTGTATATGTGCATATACCTTTGTTTTCATATTCTTTTCCATTAAAGTACAACATACTGAATATAGTTCCCTGTGCTATACAACAGACCCTTGTTTTTTTTATAGCTTCACATCTTACAAATTACAATAGCTTGCATCTGCCGATCCCTCACCGTTCCCTCCCTCCCTCGCCTCCATTTTCCCCTTTGATAACCGTAAGTTTGTTTTCTGTGTCCGTGAGTCTGTTTCTGTTTTGTAAGTAAGTTCATTTGTATCATATTTGGATACCATGTGCTATGTAAATGGGAGAAGGCAATGGCAACCCACTCCAGTACTCTTGCCTTGAAAATCCCGTGGACGGAAGAGCCTGGTGGGCTGCAATCCATGGGGTCGCTAAGAGTCGGATACGACTGAGCGACTTCACTTTCAGTTTTCACTTCCATGCATTGGAGAAGGAAATGGCAACCCACTCCAGTGTTCTTGCCTGGAGAATCCCAGGGACAGGGGAGCCTGGTGGGCTGCCGTCTTTGGGGTCGCACAGAGTCTGACACGACTGAAGCGACTCAGCAGCAGCAGCAGCTGTATAAGTGATATCATGGTATTTGTCTCTCTCTGACTTATTTCACTTAGTACGATAATTTCTAGGTTCGTCCATGTTGCTACAAAGGGCATTATTTCATTCTTTCCTGTGGTTGAGTAATACTGCGTTGTACGTAGATAGGTATGTATATAACATATGCACCACATTCTTTATCCCTTCATCTGTTGATGGTCATGGGTTGCTTCCAAGGCTTGGCTGTTGTAAACAGTGCTGCCAGGGACGTTGGGTGCGTGTGTCTTTTTGAGTTAGAGGCTTTCCTGGATATATGCCCAGGAATGGGATTTCTGAATCATGTGGTGCCTTTACTGTTAGTTTCTTAAGGAATCTACATACTGTTCTCCATAGAGGCTGCCCCAGTTCCCACTCATACCAACAGTGGAGGAGGATTCCCTTTTCTCCATACCCTCTGCAGCATTTATTATTTGTAGATCTGGATTTTGGCTGCACGGCACAGCATGTAACAGTTAGTCCTGATTAGTTCCCCAACCAGGGATTGAACCCACATCCCCTGCAGTGGGAATCTTAACCCTGGGCCACCAGGGAAGTCCATTTGCAGACTTTTTAATGATGGCCATTCTGACTGCCGTGCGGTGATGCCTCGTTCTAGGAAGTATTGTGTTTTAAGTGTAATAATGATGCATTTTAATGTCTCTTCTACTTATGGCGAGTCATATAGCTTTTCAATTGATAGCCATGATACCAAGTTTTTAAAAAACAAGTTGACATAGAAGTGAATTGGTTTAAAGAAGATATTCAGAGGAGCAGCCAACCATAATAGTTAAGAAAGTGAACTCCAAAGCCAGATTTCTTGGATGGCATTCCTAGATCCACCCTTCCTGTCTGAGGAGCGATGGGTCTTCACTGTGGAGCAGCTTCCTTATCTGCAAAATAGGAGCCGTTTCATAAGGGTGTTGGGAAGGTTACATGAGTGAATACTTCTAAAGCACTTAGAACATTTCCCAGCTGATACTAAGCCCTGTATTTGTAACTGCCAGATAACATTAAGGGAGTTGAAGATGGGAGGGGTATGCGGGCGCAAGTCATAAGGATGGTTCAGGGAGAAGGGAAGGTTTAGGAGAGCTTGGCTCCTGCTGCCCTTCCTGCGACAGGCCGGGGGCCTGAGACCCAGAGGGTGGAAGGCATGTGTCCAGGGTTACGAGCCAACCTGGCGTGGCACAGCCAGGACGGAATCCCTGGCCGCCTGGCTTGCTGTCTGCTGCTGGGCGGCAGCGGTGGGCACTTCTATGGAGAAACGCGATTTGTCCCATGGTCCATTCCATAGAACAGCAAATGTGGTCTTCAAGAGCGGGGACCCAGACATTTCCTCAGAGGAGCGCTAGCCAACTCTGACCCCTTGGATGCACACAGTCGAGATTTCTGGGTGCTGATAAGCTGACCACAGCTGTAAGGCTAGTACATTTGAGTAAGTGCCCATAGGCCAGGGCCAGACCCGCATGCTTCACTGATGGAGCCTCGGGCCCTAGCATGGAACCTGGCTGAGCTCTAAGCAAATGTTTGATGACTGACTGACTGAATGAGAAGAGGAAATGGTTCTCCATCATCCCCACTGCATGGATCAGCTAAGCAGAAGATAGGGGTGTGATCAAGGGCTTGCTTGACTCTGTACGTGTGTGTGTGGGTAGGGAGAGTGTGCGGGTGAGGCTGTGGATGAGGTTGTTGGGGTGAGTATCTGGAGGGGGTCCTAGCACACCACTCGATGTGTGAGACACTCAGCAGCGCTCTCACATGTCACAGATGTTCCCTGTGACCTTTGAGATCTCAAAGGTTACTATTTCCTAGGAGCTGAGATACAGTGAGGTCTGGGGAGTTTGGAGGAACGAATGGAGGTGAGACAGTCCTGGGGCCCAGGACCCAGGGAAGTCAGGGAGGATGATATGAAGGCACTTAGCTGCCAGGGCGAGATCCTATAGGCAGGCTCAGGGCTGAATGATCATAATGAGGAGCTGACCTGTATACATTGCTTTATAGTTTACCTGAAACACTGTCACGTGGGATCCTCACCCCACATTAGGTGAGCAGAGCAGTGGTTACAGTTGCCATTTAAAGACAAAGACCCACAGGGAACTGTATTCAGTACTCTGTAGTGACCTATATAGGAAGAGAATCTAAAAAAAATCTATATGTATAACTGATTCACTCTGCTATACAGCAGAAATGAACGCAACATTGTAAATCAGCTATACTCCATTAAAAATTCATTTAAAAAAAGGTAAAGACAGCCCAGAGAGATTAAGTAACCTGTGCAAGGTCACACAGCTATTAAATGGCAAAGCTGAACTAGAACCGGCTCCTGTGATCCTGCGTCTGGTACTGTCTCTACTAAACCAGACTTTCATTTGATTGTTTATCTGAGCACCCAACCTCAGATATGGCTTGGTGCTTGGCAGGTGATGACCATCCCCTACTTCTAGCATTGTTGCTGATGAGTCAGTGACCCCATGAGCAACGGGAATGAGAGGCCACAAGAGACCTTACCAGGGTGGGTGAGAAGGGTGTCAGGTGGGGGCTGGAGAATACAGGGAAAAGAAAAGCCTAGAAGGAATTCTCTGAAGACAGGCTGCCTCTTTTATGACTGTGTGGTTGGTTGGTCAGGCCAGGCTTCAGCTCCCACCTTCCTTTGCTTTTGATTTATCAGAAAATTTCTTATTGATTCCCTACATACTCAGAATAAATCCACAGCCCTCAAAATTGTCCACCAGGGCCACGTAAACTGGTGGTCCATTTTCCTTGCTCTTGCCAATCTGCAGCCATCCAGGTCTTACTACTGTCATTTCTAGAACATTCCAGTGTGCTTGGGCCTCAGGGCCTTTGCACCTGCTGTTCTCTCTGCCTGGAATGCCTTTCTGCCTCAAATGTTACCTCCCCAGAGAGGCCCTCTCTACCACCTTACTCCCCGTTCTGCTTTGTCTTCATAACACTTCTCACTCCCTGGCAATATATCATTTATGCGTTTGTATCTGTCTATCAGAAATCAAGCATCATGGGGGCAGGTATTTCACTTCCTTGTTCATTGCAATATGCCCGGTGCCTCACACCAAGACTGGTGTATGTCAGGAACAAGTTAAATTTATTTACTGAGTGAAGGAATGCATCTGGAAGCTTCTCCACCTCTGCAGCTTCAAGGCGGTAACTTTAAGCTTAGCTCTCTGGCGCCTGCCAGGCCTCAGGACTTGTGGTTCACTGGGTTCCTGGGAGTGAGGCATGCATGGCAAGAGGCAGCCCCAACCTGCACATCCTTTGTCCAAACCAATGTGTTCTGGTCCCGGAAGAAGATTCTAGTGGGTAGGGACAGTGGAGGAAGAACCCTGAGCTTGGATAGTGGACCCAAAGACCAGAGCAGGTGCGGGTGGCAGGGCTGAGAAAGGTCAGGAGTGAGAGGGCTGGGATCAGGGAGCAGGGGTCTAGGGGCTGCAGGCAGGGGAAGCCAGGGTGCCCCCGATGGCCAGCATGTCTGGAGTGATAGTGGGGTGTCAGTTCACGTGGCTCCCTGTAGGCACTGTAGGGCTTCCCATCTGGCCCTGGTGGGGCCAAAAGTTCCATTTCCTGGCGGAAATCAATGACAACAACAATACTGAAATATGTCAGGGGCCTTTATATCTATTACCTCACAACCATCCCTTCATTCAGTCAGCAAACACTTCACTGAACCAGGCCCTGTAGTCATTGCCTTAGTTGCGTACAGCAAACCTCCATATTTATAGGGTTAACACTCCTTCAACTAAATTGATTAATTATTTATTAAAACACACCATATCCTTTATCATCAGTGCTAAGAATAGCACAGAGCAGTGCTCAAGTGATATTTTTGAGTTGCTGGGTTAATATATAGGTTAATCAGTTTCACTACTTAATAAACAAGGAAGTAGCCCAGAAGAATCAGATTTGGAAGTCTCCAGGCTGAAGGGCTCTGATTTAAAGCAGAGGTTCTAGGACTTCGGAGTTTCACAGACTGGTCAATTTCTAAACGAAAAATGCCCCAAAATGTTAGAGTTGGCCGGTTGTTCCTTTTCTAGGTACAGAGAGGGAGAACAATGTGACCAGTGCTCATTATTTCACAAAAGGATGTTTTGAACACTCCAATTGTGTGAAAGATGATCTCAGAATTTTTAAAAATTGGGGTGCATTTTGGCTCAGGAAAGCTACTGCCTTGTCTTGATAGATCTCATTTCGCTGAGGATTGGTGAAAACGTCACTGGTCAACCTGGAAAAGACAGGCTAGGATTCAGATGGGAGCCTCTGGCCTGGAAGAACCCGTCCTTCAAATTCTTGCTCCCTTCTTTTTCTGTCTCTCCAATTCCTCTCTCAATTTCTCCTTTTCTTTCCTTTTACCTACACACACACATGCGTGTTTCAAAGCTCCAAAGAGAGCTGTGGTATGTATCAGAATCGGGTCTTGGGCAGAAAAGAAAGGCAATCTCTCCTATTCCAAGTCTGGAGTCCCTAACGCTGAAAGGAGGAGAGAGGGGGTGGATTATAGGAGAATCTTTCCTGCCTCCCTACTGACCCTCTTTATTATATTCTCAGTATTTGTTTATGATTCCGATTAATCACATGGAATAACCCTCCCAATTATCCAATGATAGAGACATGCATTCCTTCAAACAGAATAATTATTTACTAAAATGAATTAACATATAGAAAAGCCTTAGTTCTGTGGAGGCTGGAACTTAGCATAATGAGTTTATCAGGCTTAAAAAGAAGCCCAGACAGGCATTTTTTGGGGCAAAATAAATACACTGATTACAGTGAGATTCATCCGTGCTGGCATCATGCCATTGGTTATTTCTTTAGTAAACACAGCTCGAGTCGATCATCTGTTTTCAATATAATTTATTGAGGCTCCCCTTCGTAATTAACAGCCGTGGTGGGGGTGGGGAGAACGTGTTCTGACCAGCCTCCTCCTGCAGGTCCCCAAAGTTGCTCATTTGGGGCGTTCTTTGTGATTTAATAGTGAGCCTGGTGGATGGATCTGATCTGGTTGACAACATACTTGTCATTTGGAAAAGCATCTCCAGGAGATCAGCCCTAGCTGTGAGAGGAGTTCAGTGAAGAGGAAATAATTATGCACATTTAAACTCTCCTGAGCCCCTCCCCCGAACTGGCAAGAGGATCACGGTCAGCCTTCTGTCCCTTCTCTACCAGCAATGGACCCTCTTGCCACGTATCTTCCAGAGAGATCCGTAGGTTATTTAAGCATCTTCAAGATGGCCTCATGGACACGCGGTTAGGAAACAGGATTTATGGGCAATTAGGACTGAAAAATCTTAATTGTTCATGGTACCCTCTAAGCCACTCAATCTATTAAATTTATTTTTAATAGTGACAGTGTTGAGTGTTCACCAAGGGACATTCAGATCATTCATTCATCCATTCATTTAATGAGTATGCATTCTACAGTGCAGTACTGGGAGTACACAGAGCTTGGAGTATACCTTGTTCATTCATTCAAATATATATGTTGAGCACCTACTATGCATCAATCCCTAGGGTAGGGAGGTGAACAGAGCAGATGACGTACTTGCTGTCATGGACCTTAGCTCTGGGATGGCAGCTGTGACTCCTGCTGGGCCCAGCCCTGTGTGATGCCCAACTCTTCTTCAGTGTGGCTGGCCTAGCAACTCACTTTGAAGAAAGAGAACACAGCCAGAATGGTGGGATGTCACTTCTGATTAGGTCACAAAAGACTAACTTCCATCTTGCTAGCGCTCTCTCTCTGTCTCAGTCACTCTCTCTCTTGCTCACTCCAGTGAAGGGGAGCCATCAAGGCCATGAGATGCTCTATGGAGAGACCTCCACTGCAGGAAATGAGGGTGGACTCCAGCTAGCAGCTTCTGAGAAGCTGAGACCTCACTCTCTCACTGTGAGGAACGCAGTCCTGCCAGCAACTGCATACTGGAGCCAGAAAGTGGACCCACCCTATTGAGCCTTGAGTGGTCTGCAGCCCCAGCCAATACCTTGATTGCAGCCGGAGAAGCTCAGAGCCAGAGGACCCTGCTGCCCCTGGATTCTCGAGCCACAGAAACTGAGATAATAAATGCTGTTCTTAAGCCGCTGAGTTTGGGGACAGTTTGTTATGCAGTAAATGAAGATAATATGGGGGAAGAAGCTATAAACTAGTAAACGAAGAAGAAAATCTCAGCTGGTGATAAGGTAGTGCTGGATATTAGTGAAGGGTGGCGGGCTGAAGAGGGGCTTCCCTGGTGGCTCACATAGTAAAGAATCTGCCTGCAATGTGGGAGACCTTGGTTCGATCCCTGGGTTGGGAAGATCCCCTGGAGAAGGGAGAGGCTACCCACTCCAGTATTCTGGCCTGGGGAATTCCATGGATGTCCATGGAGAAGGGAAATGCTACTCCAGTATTCTTGCCTGGAGAATTCCATGGATGTCCATGGAGAAGGGAAATGCTACTCCAGTATTCTTGCCTGGAGAATTCCAATGACAGAGGAGCCTGGCGGGCTACAGTCCATGGGGTCACAAAGGGTCATTGGTGAGAATTGGTGTCTCAGGGTGGAATGGACCCTAAAGGTTCTTTGGTCCAGTGCCCTAGGTGAAGCTTCTGTGTGCTCTGCATGTCCTTTCCAGGAGGCATCCAGCCTGGGGTCAAATGAGCCCCAGTGATGGGAAGTATATACATTTCCAGTTACTCTGTCACATCTTTGGATATGAAAAAATATTTGCTACTGCACTGAAATCTGCATCCCCCTCCCTCTGGTTTATCTCCCTGGTCCTGGCTCTTCCTGTGGAGCCCAGATGCCTGTTCTTGTGTTGTGAGCCCCTCTCTCCTGGGTGATCAGCCAGCCCTTCCCTTGCTGCCCTCGCATTCCCTGAGCTGGCTCTCTCGCCTTCCCTTCCCAGAGTCCTGGCTTCATCTGTTTTGATCTGGATTTTGGCTTTTACGATTTGACTGGCTTTCAGCTCCCCTCCCTCTACTCCCTGATCTCGCTCCTGTGGTCTTGGTGTCCCTGTTGCTTTAGTAGGAAACGCTACACCCCTGGGGCGGGTGGACTGCCCTCAAATGCATCATGCCAGACCAGACACTCACAGGGGAGGCCCTTCCCTTAGCTGAATGGGGTGCTCTGCTGGCCAGGAAGCTTGCTCCTTGGTGTTCCGCCTCCTCCTGGGTGACTTCCTCCCCGCCTCTTGCCTCCCCGAGCCTCAGTGATCACTTCTGCAGGTGACTCACTGAAGGATGGCTTCTGTCTCGCCAGCTACCTGCTGGACAGTTTCCTGTGGCCATCCTTCTGGTCTCTCAGGCTCAGCATGCCTTCCCCGCCCTCCTACCACAACCATGTGCTGAGCTCTCACGCTGGGCCCCTCTGGTCAGCATCTCCCGTCCTCTGCTACCTGGTGGGCCAGAGCCTCCTGCACCTTCTGGTGTCCCAGGCTCTGAACTCAGGAACAGCCTGGCCTCTTTCTCCTCCCTCCACCTTCCATACCAAATCTGTCATCTGGTCCATCCGTTTTTTTCTTCTCGGGTCTTTTTCTTCCGCTCCTTCCTTCTGCCACCCCTGAGACCTAGGTGCTCACTCTGGGATTATAATAATCCCTATCCTCCAACTGTGAGTACAGTGGTGGGCAAAGCGGACTTGGAGTCTGTCCTCATGAAGCTTACAGTTCAGTGTGTTCATCCATGCATCTGATCGAATAATTTCTGAATATCTACCATGTTGACTGCGTCAAGTTGACCCAGATTGTTGATGGTTGGAGGTAATTTCCTTTCAGCTTAGTTGGATGAGGGGGACAGTTTCCAATAAAAAGCTTGACAACTGCTTTGGTAGTTGGTGGCAGTAAATGAGATGGACGTCTGGAGAGACAGGCAGACTGTCATTTTCCACCCCAGGAAATGTGGTTCTGAGAGTTTCTTGGCTGGAGCCTCATCCGTGGGTTGGCCTGACTATGGGAGCCCCATAGTGACTTCCCAGGGAATGCCAGGGCTGGGAAAGCGCCCTCAGGAACTGCCTTTACATCCTCTGTTCCCTTATCCCAACCCATCTTCTTCCCATCACCTTTAGTCGATCCATTTCTGGGACCTGCCTCATCCCAGGTAGCCTGGCTATTGGGTGGGGTGTCCTGCCTGCTGGGTGGGGACCAGGAAGCAGTGGAGAGATCTGTGTCCAGACAGCTGCCTGTGGAATCTCAGGGAAGGACTTCAGGCTAGAAGGAAGAGGGAGGCTGCAACCGCAGGCTGTGGGGTGGGTGTGTGCACGCCCCAAAGGCCAAGAATGGCATCAAGGCGAAGAATATGCAGACCTTAGGGGTCCCAGAGCCTTGACTACTAGTTTGTTGGTAAAGCGGGTTTGTGCTCTTGGACTAGTGATTTGATTTCTCCAAGTGGCATGTATTTCATCTTAAATGGGACCAATGGGACCAACGTCGGAGGATTGTTGGAGGTTTCCATGGGATAATGTGAGGAAGGGCCTGGCATGGAAGGTCCACCAATGGTAGCTACTCTTTATTAGTATGGTTAGGCATGTGTTGAGTGGGGGCTGAGCAGAAAGAATCAGGAAATGGGAAGGAACCAGAGTCCTCAAGCTGGGGAAACCGAGATCCTTCTACAAATGCGAAGAGCAGGTACTGAGATAAAAGTGGGACAAAACTCAGGGCAGGAGCAAGCGGGAGGGCAGGGGGGTGGAAAAGCACTACGCAGTTGCCAGGGATTTTTTAGGATTCTCAGCATCTGCCTTTATTGGCTGTCTACTGAGGAGGCCGGACAGAGTAGGCGGCAAGTGGGCCATCTAAATTCCTCTTCCCCTGGCTTAGGCCAGAATTGTTTCCAGAGAAAAGCCGAAGCTCCAGATGACTGTCAGGTAGCCACTGGGTCGAGGCTGCAGGGATGTGGGGGCAGGCACCCAGGCAGGCCCATCCAGACCAGACTCACATTGGGGGTGCTCCAGAGAGGTCACTTTCTGGGTCCACATGGAAGCTTCGTATTTTCTCTCCTAAGTCCCAACTGTTGAGGGCCATGCACATCTCATCTCTTTCGAGAATGCTCCTCAGACACCTTTAGCCCCAGTATTGCTGCTGTTGCTGAGTCACTCAGTTGTGTCTGACTCTCTGCGACTCTCTGTGCTCCTCTGTCCTTGGGATTCTCCAGGCAAGAATACTGGAGTGGGTAGCCATTTCCTCCTCCATCGAGCCCCCACAGTGACCCCATGCCCAATCTGCTCACAGCAATTTCCCTTTTCCCCGCGGTACTGTAATAGTTGCTTTATATACACATGGGAGCATTTATGCCTCAAAGCATCCATGTGAGGTAGATGTTATTCCCATTCTACAGAGAGGAAAAGTGAGGCTCAGACTGATTAAGTAACTGGCAGCTTCTCACAACTGGGAAAGGGCAGGGTGGGGATTTAAAAAGAGGTCTGCCTGGCTCTAAAAACCCAAATTCTGCTCCAGAGACTAAAGTATTTCAGTTATTATGACTGTGTAACAGATTTCTCCAAAACATAGTGGCATAATCAGTTCAGTTCAGTCGCTCAGTCATGTCTGACTCTTTTCTACCCATGGACTGCAGTGTGCCAGGCTTCCCTATCACCAACTCCCGGAGCTTGCTCAAACTCATGTCCATAGAGTCAGTGATGCCATCCAACTGTCTCATTCTCTGTCGTCCCCTTCTCCTCCTGCCTTCAATCTTTCCCAGCACCAGCGTGTTTTCCAATGAGATAGTTCTTTGCATCAGGTGGCCAAAGTATTGGAGCTTCAGCACCAGTCCTTCTAATGAATATTCAGGGTTGATTTCCTTGAGGATTGACTGGTTTGATCTCCTTGCAGTCCAAGGTACCCGTAAGGGTCTTCTCCAACACCACAGTTCAAAAGCATCAGTTCTTTAGCACTCAGCTTTCCTCATGGTCCAACTCTCACATCCATTCATGACTACTGGAAAAATCATAGCTTTGACTAGACAGACCTTTGTCGGCAAAGTAGCGTCTCTGCTTTTTAACATGCTGTCTAGGTTTGTCATAGTGGCATAATACAACCATTCACTGGGCTCACGTATAAATTCAAAGAGGATACCTTAAGGATGGCTTATTTCTGCTCCACAGTGACCAGAACCTCAGCTGGAAGACTTGCAGGCTGGGGTTGTGCTCACTGAAAGGCTTGTTCATTCCCACATCTGCCGACTGAGGCTGGCTTGAGGCTGGGGGCCTCAGTTCCGCTCCACGTGGGCCTCACCATGACCTCTGTCCCCATGGACTAGGGGCCTTAGCTCCCCTGCACATGGCCTCTCCGTGACCTCTGTCCCCAAGGACTAGTTTGGGTTTTGTCACAACCTGGTGCTGTTGCCTCCCCTAACCCATGAGTGAGGGGCCAAAAAAAGGATGGAGAAGCAGGATGGAGTGAGTCGCAGCAGTTTTTATGACCTACCCCCGAGAATGGGCGGTATCAGTTCTGCAGGATTCTACTTGTCAAGCCTGTCACAAAGGCCCCTCTGGACCCGAAGGGAGAAGAAAGAGACTCTACTTTTTGATGGAAGACTGGCAAGGTTTGGGAAGGAAATGTTAAAAAAGTATGATCAGCCAAATGAAGCAACCGGAAGGAGCACATCCTGGCGATGGTGACCTCGCCAGGGCTGACCTTGTCTGCATCTCTGTAACCCTCATAGACGACGCCCATGTAGACACACTGGGGACGTGTTTGCTGAGTTAAGCGAATAAATCCAGCATATCCGAGTCAAGCTATTTTGAGGGGTTTTGTTGCTATTCTTCTCATTTCCTGTTTACTGCTTTCTCTTCTACCTCTGTGGCTGAAATGTTCTTGTTTCTTCAACCGGAGATTCACCAGGATGCCATTTCATTGTGGGCACCTGCTCATGCCTTGTGGGAGCCTCTGGGAGAAAGCTCAAAACACAAACTTCCATCAGAACCTTCGAGTCTGAGGAGATTAGCAGCCTTCTGCTTTGCCTGGCTAGGCTCAAAGGCTGTTTGTTTTTCCCCTGGTGAACTTTCCGTGGACTGCATGGAGGGGACAGCGGATCCAAAACCATGGTCTTGAGGTTTGCCATAGGGCTAGTTTCGGCTTGAATAGACGTAGGGATAGTGTGGGTGAGACTCGAGTATGATCTTTTGCCCCTGTGTACTTTTTCTTGCTTGTCTGTCTTCCTTTGCTTCCTCCCTCTCTGCTTCCAGTCCCCTCCTGTCTTCCTATCTTGGCCACAACGCAAGTCTGGTTTTGTTTGTAGCTCAGTACTCCCCTAACGGATCCCAAATTCTGTGAAACATCACACCTCTGCTTTTGTCTTGTGGTATGGTGTGCTGCCAGTAAGAGCTGCTGCAGAGGGAACTTTGGACTGTCCGCCTACCTCAACAGGAAGGACGAGGCATTAAGTGTGAAGAGACCGAGGTTAAGATCTTCACCTCTCAGCCTTATCTTACTTTCTTCATCTGTAAGATGGGGAAATAGCATGACCTTTCTCCCCACCAAGGGCTCTTGTGAAGATTGAGGAGACCCTGGATAGAAGAGTTTTGCAAACTGGGGCTTCCCTGGTGGCTCAGCTGGTAAAGAATCTGCCTGCAATGTGAGACACCTGGGTTCCATCCATGGGGGTTGGGAAGATCCCCTGGAGAAGGGAATGGCTACCCACTCCAGTATTCTGGCCTGGAAAATTCCATGGACCCATGGGGGTTGCAAAATGTCAGATACAACTGAGTGACTTTCACCTTCTTTTGCAAACTATACAGAGTTGTATAAAATTCTGTGGTTACTCTTTTGCATCAGAGCTTCTAACCACCCACTGAGGTGGAGGATGGAGAAAATTCTTGGCCCAAACCTTAACTTTGCAGCAGTTGACTGATCACTGGGCCTCTCAGAACTAGGATAATTAAGTGGGTGGATGTCAGCGAGAGAGGAAGTTCCCTCAATCCATGAGGCAGCACTCTTTGCCAATGCAGACACTGGCATCAGGACTGGAGTCCAACACAAGTAGAGAAGGCAGTTGCTTATAAAATATTTGGGGGTTCCCAAGGCTCCCTTCCCACCAAGTCTTCTTTGCTGCCTTGAAGGTACAGGTTGAAAACTCAAATATTTCAGCGGCCAGACAGATATCACCCATGGGTGAAGCAGGCTTGGTAGGGACTGGAGAACTCAGGTGCAGGCCCCCTCTCAGCCGTAGCCACGTGCTGTCATGTAGGAAGACAAGCAGCTGGGGTTTTCCCCAGAGAAGCCAGATCTCACCTTTTAATTTTTATTTAATTTTGGTTGCACTGGGTCTTCGTTGCTGCGTGTGGGTTTTCTCTAGTCACAGTGAGCGGGGACTTCTCACTGTCGAGCACAGGCTTCTCATCGTGGTGGCTTCTCTTGCTGTGGAACTCGGGCTCTGGGGCGCACGGGTTGCAGGAGTTGCAGTCCGCAGGTTCAGCGGCTACTGCATGCGGACCCTAGAGCTCCGGCTCAGTAGTTGTGGTGCACAGGCTTAGCTGCTCGACGGCCTGTGGAGTCTCCCCGACAGGGGATCGAACCCGTGTCCCCCACACTGGCAGGCAGATTCTTATCCACTGCCCCACCAGGGAAGTCCTCACCTTTTAACGCTTTTAACGTGAAAATTTGAAATACAGAGAGTCAAAAGGAGAAAATAAATGCTCAAAACATCTCAGATCATAATTCCAGAAATATTTATATATGTGTGGATATATATATATATATATATAATATATGTATATACACACAGAGGTAGAAAGTATTTTAAACAAAATAGATATAGCTTATACTTTATAAACTGGTAACTGACTTCCTACACTTTGCCAGCTCCATCGCCATATTTTCATCAATAAACATTTTCCTTTGACATCCACTTGGAAGAGTGATTAGTCATTTTATTGGTGTACCGTAATTTATTTTACCAATTTGTAAAATAAATTTAGGAATTTATACAAGTTCCTTTTTTCTGTTAGAGCTAACAGCATGGTGAACATTCTAACAGATAATTGTTTTCATACAGCTCTTATTCTTTAGTGTGTATTTCTGAAAATGGAACACATTTAGTTGAAACTATTTAAAAACAGCTTTTGAAAGAGCTGAAAAAACTGATTTCTGAAAACTTACGACTCATAGAGTAGCAGTAGTGCTTGGTGCTGATAAACCATCATCCACACTTGGTATTTTCCATATGACAAGCACTGTAAAGGTTTTACAGATATCATGTCAATCAGCCACTCACTGACCTTCTGAGATTATTATCATCCTCATTTTACAGATGGGGAAAACTGAGGACCAAAGGGACAGAGTACCTTGCTTAAGGTTATGCAGTGGGCAATGGCAGAGCTGGGATTCCAGCACAGCTCAGACTACCCCAAAGCTCCTGCTCATATTCTTATGCTACCCCTCCAGCCACTGGCACCTTCATAAAAATCAGTGTCTTAAGAAGTACCTGATTGTTTTGACTACCAAGTTCCTGTCTCTTTTGGCTGCTGTTTCCATGGGCTGCAGAGGCTCTGAATGACTAGGAACAGTTTTTGATTAATTAGATTTTTGCTGCCAAGGGATTAATTTGGTTCCCGCCACCCCCACCCCTGCCTTCTTGCTCAAAAAGCACACAAGAAAATGATTTTAGCAGCAGGGATACTTGAGCGGAATGCAAATATTTTAGGTTTTTCATTGTTCTCCAAGAGTGGAAGGAAAAGAGTGAAACGGGCCTCAGCAGACATTAGAAGAGAGCAGACTCCAAGCTGGGAACTTCATTCCCTTTCTGTGGATGTCCTCTCACAATCTCAAAGGGAAGCCAGGATTATAGCAGGAGGGCTGGGGCCCACTGGAACCCCTAGGTGGACTCATGCAGATAGGAGAGGCCCAGCAAAGACATGGGAGAAGCCAAGTCTTTCGTGTTTTGTGGCTCTTTCTTTGCCTGGTTGTGGTAGTTTTTCTGATGAGTGCACATATATGTCAGCCCTGTTGCAGGGATACACCTATGGGTTTAAACGTGAGAGGCTGCAGGAGATACCTGTTCAAAGACAGGGAGGAGTGTGTCACAAGGGGACCTCTCCCATCAGAGGTCCAGGTTGAATGGAGAGACGGGGACTCCATCGTTTCATTCCTCTTGATTGGACTTGTCTTAAACTTCTGATTTACTCGTTTCATTTTGCTTGAACATCTCATAGTACTTCCTGGGAAAGGAGTCAGGGAGACAAATTGTCTCCACTTTTACAAATCTCAATATTCCATTATTCTGCTCTCATCATGATTGATAGCTTGGGGCTCACTTCTGGGCTGACACCTCGGATCTTCAATGTATGTCTTCTACTGCTTTGCTACTTAAAGTGGGGTCTGTGTACCAATGTCGTTCTGAAAATTATTTGTCATTCATCTGGGATGAAATGAATGCAGAAATTGAGAGTGAGCATTCCAAAACATTTATACTGATTTGACTGCATCTTTATATGTTTATTGAAGCTGGTAGTAAGTGGTGGATTTTAGTTTATATGTCTTTTATGAATTTCTTTTTCCTACTGGTTCTTTTCTACTCGATTTTATAAAAGTGGTAGTCAATGACAGACGGAAATTAAGTCCTTCACCCCCTATTTTGAGAAGCACTGTTGTAGTAGTATACTATATTCTTGAGAAGTCCTTTGTCAGTCTGCTGCTGGAATTTTCTAAGTAATCTCTTTTTCTTTCTGACACATTTTGGGTTTTCTCTTTATCCTTAGGGTTCAGAATTTCAGCACATGAAGTCTTAATGAGAACTTTCGTCACTCATTGTGCTGGGCACACAGTGGGTCCTTCAACCTGGAGACTCATTCATTCATTCACATTTCTTCCCTCTTTTTTTGCCTCTGTTCTCCACTTCTGGATTCCTCAGCAGGTGGATATTGGGCCTCCTGCTTCATATGTTGGATCTGATAGTCTGTCTCTATATTTTCAGTCCCTTTTCTTTTTTTCTACCTCATATAAGATCCTTTAATTTTTTTTCTTCCAACTCTATCATTTGTTTATATAGACTATCACTTATTTATGTATACTATCATGTTTTTAATTTCAAAATCTTATGATTACCTCTTTTCTGTAATCTCTTATTTTTTTTGTATGCAGTGTCTTTTTTTTTTTTTTTTTCAGGGAACTGACTGGTTGTACTTTTATTTTTTTTTAACCGAGTCTTTACTTCCTATGTTATATTGATGTTTTCTTTTTTCTGTTGGTTGAATTTGGGCCTCTCTTCACATTGATAATTTTCATCAGAGATCCTGGTAGGGTGGTCCATTCCTATCTAATAATAGGATTAAAAAGCTGATGGGGGGCTCTGTGTATGAGTATGAATATAGCGGTTTGTCATTTGGCAGATTTCACTCCTGTGATGGGGTGGGAGGTGGCACACGGGGAAAAGCCAAATGTCAGGATGTGACAGTCTTTTCTTTGGGACTGTTCAGATTGTCTAGAGAAGACTCTCCTGATATCCTCCCTGGGGAAGGGTGGTGATGTGTGAGGGCTGTGTGCCTATCTAGTTGTTGGTGTTCTGCGTGCCGCGTGCATGCTAAGTCACTTCAGTCGTGTCTGACTTTTTGTGACCCTATGGACTGTAGCCCGCCAGGCTCCTCTGTCTATGGGATTTCCCAGGCAAGAATACTGAAGTGGATTGCCATTTCCTTCTCCAGGGGATCTTCCCAACCCAGGGATCGAAGCTGCATCTCCTGTCTCTCTTGCGTTGGTGGGCGGGTTCTTTACCGCTAGAGCCATCTGGTGTTCGGGTATCTGGTGGGAAAGAAAGACTGGGGATCCCAGTGTTCCGATATAGATGGCCTGCAGCTCTGTACTGCCCCTGCCCTTCTCCTTGGCAGTTTGGGCCAAGTCTTGAGCATCTCCTAGGTTCTGGAAGGCAAACTGGAAATCTTTTTCCCTTTGCTTCCTCTGCAAACATTTTATTTCTTAAGGTTTTTTTTTTTTTTAAGATTTTTTTTTGATATGGACTATTTAAAAACTTTTAATTGAATTTGTTGTAATATTGCTTCTGTTTTATGTTTTTGCCTTTTTGGCCACGAAGCATGTGGGATCTTAGTTTCCTGACCAGGTACTGAACCCGCACCCCCTGCATCGGAAGGTGAAGTCTTAACCACTGGACCACCAGGGAAGTCGCTGCAAGCGTTTTAATTTGCGCCTTTCTCTGCCCTGCCACAGCATTCATCACTCTTTCACAAGTTTTTCTTCTTAAAATTTGCTGAAATCTCTCATTCACTGATGCTCTGTTCCCCATTCTCTTTGCTTGAGAGGGAAAGGAGATGGGTCTGTGATCCACTGACAGCTTTGACCTAGAAGTCTACAGCCTGCGCTATTAGAGTTGCGCAGTGTTAAACATTTATTCATATTCAGGTTCTTTTCATTAGCTTCAGCCCACTTTAGACTCCCTTGAGTGATGCATAGGTTGATAGTCATGCCTTTCGTATCTTCATGCTACTTAGTGATGTTGAACAGAATAGGGCCAAGGGGAGAGCCTGTGGCATATTCCTAAAGACCGCCACACGAGTACACAGACACTGTCTCTGTCTTGTTTACTGCCCTAGCCCTGGTATGAGAACTTAGTTGTTGCGTAATAAACACTTGTTGAATGTAAGCATCCTATCAAAGAAAGGAATGAGGGTGAACCTGTGAGCTTTGTTCCTAGCAACCCATGCTGGTTGTCATGCTCACCATTTCCCTCTTGCTCATGAAATGTTATTATTTGTTTATTCCTTATAGGATTTTTCTAGGGACTGATATTCAGATCATGGGTTGTAGCTTTTGAAATATGCCTCTTTAGCTTTTCTGAAAAGAGCACCGTTACCTTTTCTGGCTCCTCTCTTGGTCTCACAGATTCCAGTTCATTATCACACTACCCAGAGATGCCTGCCACCCTGGATTTATTGGTGTGGGCTTGGCTCATCCACCCAAAAGAGCTTAAGACTGTCTTGCTCATTCTCATTGCCTTGTGTTTCAGTGGCTTTCTAAACATGTGTAGTCTATGTTTTCTAGTTTGAAGCTTATTGTCCTTGACAGACCTAAAGAAGGTAAGGAGTTCTTTTTTCTTTTGAACATAGCCCTGCAGTATCCAGCCAGTCACTTCTTATTCTTCTTGGTTTGACCACTGATTTTAAGAAAGAGGGATGCTAAGAAGACTGATCAGGTGCCTAAAATCTCTTAGTTGCCTGAATTTACCTTAATCTGTTTTCTGTTGGCTCCAGTGAAAAGTTTCTTTTTTTCCCCCTTGGAAGCGGGACCTGTTCCATCTACCTTTAGAATACCTCCAGGACTAGCCACCTAGCCACACCTGGTGCAATCAGGGGAACTGAGGAAGGTCCAGGGCCTGGGAGTGCCCAGGTGAGGTTACAATGAGAGTCAGGACTGTTGGATGGTGGCAGAAGGTGAGGTCAGGGTGAGGCCATGTGGTTCAGAAGGCCCTGCCTGCCTCCACCCTGGAGCACGTCTTCAGCCTCATCTCAGACCCTACTCTCCCCTGTTCATTATGTTCCAACTAGACAGGCCTTTCTGTTCCTCAAACCCACGAAGCCTGTTCCTGCCACTGGGCTCTTTGTGTTTGCCATGTCTCCACCTGCTAGCCTGCTTTCTGCCTGGGTCAATGCATTTACAGCTGCTTCTCTTCATTCCAATGTGAGTTCAGAAGCACCTGCCTCAGGGACCTTCCCTGACCTCCTCCTCATCCCCTCTCCCACCAAGGAAAACTTTCCCTATGTTTGTCATCTTTATGTCACTGATTGTTACCAGGAAGTTTGCTTTTTGTTTACTGGCTTAGGATGTCCTCCTCTGTCAAATGACTTGATTTGCTTTTCTGCTTCTGATTCACAAGGTGTGAGCCAGAGCCTGACTCACTGAAGGAATGAAACCCATGTCTATTAATAATAAGTGAGTTTGAGAACAACTTGGCCTACTTTCCAGTTCTCCTGTGTGGAGATCCTTGATTCTTGCAGAGGCACTTGAGGATTCTCAGGCTACACTTTAGAGCAAGGGTCTGCGAACTATGGCCTGTGGGTCACACCTAGCCCGCTGCCTGCTTTTGTTTCCTTATTTATTTCGTTTTTGGCTGTCCTGGGTCTTGGTTGCTGCAAGGGCTCTTCCGTAGTTGTGTCTGGCAGGGGTCACTGTCTAGCTGCAGTGCACAAGCTTCTCATTGCAGTGGCCTCTCCTGCTGAGATGCACAGGCCCTAGGGCACACAGGCTCAGTAGCTGCAGCACGTGGGCTCAGTAGTTGGGGCTCCTGGGCTCTAGAGCACCAGGCTCAATAGTTGTGGTGCAGGGACTTAGCTGCCCTGCAGCATGTGGGGTCCTCTCAGATCAGGAATCAAACCTGTGTCTCCTGAATTGGCAGGTGGATTCTTTCTCACTGAGCCGCCAGGGAAGCCCCTACAACCTGTTTTTAGAAATAAAGTTTTATTGGAACACAGCCATACTTATTCTTTTCCTTAATATCTACGGCAGCTTTTACCTCGCAGCGGCAGCTGAGTAGCTGAGACAAATACCACATGGCCTGCAAAGCTGAGCCACTTTTACTATCTGGCCCTTGACAGAGAAGATCGCTAACTGCTGCTCCAAAGGGAAGGTTCCTGGGATTACGTCAGACCTTCCTCTCACGTGAATTGATGCCGCGATGGCAAGAGGCTTTGTTGCTTCCCAGCTCAGGAGCCTCTTTCATGCCAGTGTCTTTAGAGATGGGACTAATCTTCCTGTTCATGAAATTGTTGGCCTTGGCAATCCACTTAATTCAGGTGGAAAACTACTTTGACCTGAATTATCTGGAGAGCAGCCATCAGTGTGTTTTTTTCTAATTGTTAATTATCAGAGTGACACACGGTATGAGCCGCCACTCTTTCTGTCTGCCTTTTTATCTAGGGGAAAGGTTTAGCAATGCGCCTTGGTGGCATGAAAGATAGACTTCAACTGTAAGATTTTATTATTTTTATTATTTCCCTTTGCTTAGATCTCTATAAGAATCATGATGTTTCCAAGGCAACACATGGCTTGGGGAAATTGGAGAGAATACTCTCGATGCAAAGGGATAACATCACAGCTACCACAACAATGCTACCAGCACGCAAATGTCGGGCGTTCAGAGGGATCAAGTCATCTTGATTAGAATCTAGGCGGCATGAGTTTCAAAGAGGCATAACCATGCTTATGTTCTGTAAATTTGCAAACCCTCCTTACAGTGCAGTGGAGAAGGGAACCCTCTTAAAACAATGCTTGGGACTTGACTCTTGGATGATTGTAAAGGAGCATTTTATCACCTTGCCAGGATGAAGTAGATGCTTTTGAATCCCTTTTCTGTTGTATCCATCTAAATTTATTTTTCTTAGCCACCCAGAATATTAGAAAGATTTTCAAATTGTCAGATAATTTCCCCTGAAGTGACATTCATTTCTTTAAAAAAATTCTTAAAATACTTTTTAGGAATGAACATGTTTATTGTAGAAAAAACATAACATACAGTTATTTAAAAATAAGAAAGCAAAATATCAAACTACTGCCCTGAGATAACCAGTGTTAATATTTTGTTATAAACACTTCCAGACTTTCCCTTGTGGTCTAAAACATAGATATGTGGCAAAATACTATACACACTAACCTGTAACCTGATTTCTTTTTAATGAATGGTATGTAATGAAGATTGTTACACTTTGTGAAGAGTCAGAATGCTGTGGTGTCAACATTATGTGCTCTGCACCCTGACTACCTTGTTTCAAATACTGACTTGATCAATCACTAGCTTGAAAGTGAAAGTGAACGTTGCTCAGTCGTGTCTGACTCTTTGCGACCCCATGGACTATACAATTCATGGAATTCTCCAGGCCAGAATACTGGAGTGGGTAGCCTTTCCCTTCTCCAGGGGATCTTCCCAACCCAGGGACTGAACCCAGGTCTCCCACATTGCAGGCAGATTCTTTGCCAGCTGAGCCACAAGGGAAGCCCATTAGTAACACTACCTTGGGCAAGTTTTATAACCTCTCTGGCTCCTCAATTTCCTCATCTTTAAAATAAACACAATAATGATGGAATCTACTGCACAGACTCGTGAGAATTAAATATGTTAATACAAAAAAGCTCATACTACAGTGCCCAGTGCATGAGAACCTCTCATTAAATGTTAGCTATTATTATCTTTCCATGTCAGTTCATGTATTTCTACACCATAACTTTACTATCTGCATGCTAATATTACATTAATAAATGATATACAATTACATAATATAGTATATAATTAATTAGATGATATAATATATAATTGTATAATATTATAATATAATATTACAGTATTACCCTGGAAGGTGGGCACTCTTTTCTGCTTTTCCTTCGGTTTTGTGATTGCGTGTATGTGCTTTAATACTATGCATGAATTATTACTGTGTTTTTATATACCATGGGATTGGAGTTGTACAGTGTATCTGAGCAGAGAGCATTGAGGATCTGTTAGCCCTTTTGCTGGATGAGATCTTGACAATATTAGTGGAAGGAGAGAAGATGGAAGACTTTTTAGTTATGGTGTCCAGTGGATAAGAGCTGATGCAAAGACTGGACTTCCCCAGTGGCTCAGTGGTAAAGAATCTTCCTGCAATGCAGGAGATGTGGGTTCGATCTCTGGGTCAGGAAGATTCTCTGGAGGAGGGCATGGCAACCCACTCCAGCACTCTTGCTTGGAGAATCCCTTGGACAGAGGAGCATGGCAGGCTATAGTCCATGGGGTCACAGGGTCGGACACGACTGAAGCGACTTAGCCCGCACACACACAATGCAAAGACTACACATGAACTTTATGGTCTCTAGTCTTAGATCCACTACTTTCTGAGCATCATAAGCAAGCTACTTAACATCTCTAAACCTCAATTTCCACATCTTTAAAATTAAAATTCTTTTGGCATCTACACTCATGTTTTTAGAAGCGCTAGATCAGATCGTTGATGTGGAAAGCTTAGTACTTGCCTCATACCTGGCAACCTCCTAGCAAATATTAGATACAACTATTGGAAATGAGGAGTCTCCAGCAACTATGACATATATTCAGAGATGCTTATTTTATCCATACACTCACACATGTGAGTACAATCACACAGTCTGTCTATGGATAGTCATTTGGTAAATTATAAATTCATATTTCTACTTCCTTATGTTTCTATTGTTAGGCTATTGGGTCACACGTTCACACCTACTTGCTTTGTGATTCTGGGTTTGGGGCTGGATTTGCAAAGCTCTATCTCCTTTGCAACCTGGATGCATTTTAGGCTTCTCCAGTAGGGAGTGCTAGATGGAGACTGGAAGGCTAGAGCAGGGAAAGGAGATGTACTTCTTCCTATTTGATTTCAATTTCTGAAAGGCTACCCAATTCAGTATTCTGGCCTGGAGAATTCCATGGACTGAATAGTCCATGGGGTCGCAAAGAGTCAGACACGACTGAGCGACTTTCACTGTCTGCCAGCATCACCCGACTTTCCTAGGCAGTGGCAGCTGATTGCAATATGGCAGCTGACTCTGGTTTTCTTTTCTTTCTCACTCTTAAAACTAACCTCATTGTCCCTTCTTGGAGATCCCAGCCCTGGCTCTTTGGCATGCCTTCCTTGGAGGCCTGGGTTCCATCTCTGTAGGGGTCTCCTCAGTGTTTCCAGGTCCTAGCAGCCCCAAACTCTTCCCTTCACTCATTCCTCCAGCCATGGTGGCAATAGCTGCTTCCTGCCTGCAGGAACCTCTATATTCCCTCTTCTCGTTTTCAGTTCTCTAGTTCCTGGTACACAAAACGTATATAACACTGCTTAAGGCTAAGGTACAAGAGGCTTCCCAGGTGGCTCAGTAGTAAAGAATCTGCTTGCCAATGCAGGAGACGCAAGATTCGTGGTTTAATCCCTGAGTCAGGAAGATGCCCACTCCAGTATTCTTGCCTGGAAATTCCATGGGCAGAGGAGCCTGGGGAACTACAGTCCATGAGGTTGCTGAGAGTCAGACATGACTGAACACACAGCTGTACACAAGGTGTACAATGTTGTATTTGATATATATATATATATATATATATATATATATATATATAGTGAGTTGATTACCACAATATATTGTGAACAATTAGACTACATTGTCTGTGCTAAAATTGCTGATGTGGGTTCTGCTTTCTCACAAGACCCTGTCCAACCCTGTCCAACACTGCATACAACCCCACTTTCTCTGAAGTCATTTGACGAATGGAGGTGTCAGCGTCTCTCTGGATGAAGGATGCTGGGATTCTGGTCTTTACCCCGATGGCCTGTGCAGACTCTGCAGAAGCAGCTTGTGGGGAGGGCCACCTGTGGGCAGGGTTGTCCCCTCTTCCCCAAAGTGGGGGTGGTGGGGGGAGGGCCAAGGCTTCAGTGTGGCTGCACTGGGGAACTAGACGAATCCTTGAAAACAGGCCTAGAGGAGAAGGACTAGGAGAGGAAAGTCTGGTAGAGGAAGGAGGGTGGAGAATTGTCATGGGGGCTGACAGAGGTTGGGGAGGGGGGCGAGCAGGGAAACAGGAGACCATTAGTCCCTAGGAGAACGGGTCAGCCTTTCATTTATTTATACACAGTGAAAACGGTCTGCACAATAGCTTGGTCAACACCACTTTCCTGCTTCATTGGTTTCCAAAAGGACTCGCTGCGCCCCTGCTGAGAGATTCTTTCCTGAGCCTGTTTCAGGTCACTCCCCCTAACCCCCTCCTCAGCGCCCAGTTCAGTTTGTCTCCCTGTCTCTCTGTCTGTCTCTCATTCTCGCACACACATGCAGACACGCACGTGCAGACACGCACGCACACTTTGTCGCAGGGAGTCCTGGAAATACCCTGGCCTCAGAGTGGGCACCCCTCCCCATCCCCCCGCCCAGCAGTGGTCCTGCCCAGAGCCCTTCTAACGAGTGGGGCTTCAAGAGAGCAGTGGCTGAGGCTGCCAGCACCCTCTGCCCCCTTAGCTGTCCGGGTCCGTCTGTGACCAGGATGCCTTTATTGAGTTCAGACTGCTGATCGGGAAAAGGCTCTAGTTGGCTTGGAAATTAATTCTTGGCTAAAAAATGAAATATACCCTTTACTTCTTAGGAGAAGATTCAATAGGAGGAGCAAAAGCACCTAGGGCCTGCACTAAGATAAAATAAAAACCCAAAAGTTTATTTTGAAATGATTTCAGTGTTACAGAAAAGTTGCAAAGATAGTACAAAGAGTTGTCATCTCCTCTGCTCCTGGATTTTCCCCTTGTTAACATCTTACATCACCCTGCTGCTTTCATCAAAACTAAGGTATCAGCAATGGTACATCACTGTTGCTAATGAAGCTTCGGTCTTTATGCAGATTCTGCTGGTTTTTCCATCAGCGTTCTTTTTCTGTTGCAGAATCCCACTCAGGATCTCATATTGTATTTAGTTGTTGTGCTTCTTTAGCCTCCTCTGGTGACAATTTCTCAGTCTTGCCCCTCTGTTTTGATGACCTTGACAGTTTTGAGGAGTACTGGTGTTTAATAGGCTGTTCCCCAGTTTGGGTTTGTCTGATGTTTTTCTCACGGTGAGACCAGGATTCTGGGTTTTGGGGAGAAAGACCACCAAGGTACCCTCCTTCCTCCAATTCCCTCATGAGCCTTTCTCCTCACTCCTTTCCCCTATCCCAGCCCCTGGCAACTATTGATCTTTTTTTTCTTTGCCTCTCTTTTGCCTTTTTCAGAATGTCATATAAATTGAATCATATAGCATATAGCTTTTCTTTTTTTTCAGTCTAAGAAGCAGCACTGTTGAGCTATATAATTGACATACAATGTACTGTACCTACTGAAAACATACAATCTGATAAGTTTTGACATATGGATATATATACTGGCTATATCATCAATATACACTCCAGATGGGGCACATAGCCAACACCCTAAAAGTATCCTCATGTTCTTTGTGATCTTTCTCTTCCTTCTCTGATCCTAATGTATTTGTATACACAGCCTCCCAACGTCTCGCTTATTTACTTGTACAACAACATTTGTATCTTACTGTCCTGAGGTGAGGTGGCCCGGCGGTTGGCAGCATGGTCTCTGGGGTTGAATACCTGGGTTCATATTTTACCCTTAGGCTCCTACTTAAGCTCTCCATGCCTCATCTTTCTTATCTGTAAGATTGGGGAGATGATAGTACCTGCTACATTGGCTTGTTGTGAGGATTAGCTGGATTTATCCACAAAAAGCACTTAAAAAAGAAATTTTTATACAGAGAGCACTTAATAAATGTCAGCTTTCATCATCAGCATCATTATTGTTGAGAGCCCCTGAAGGGCGGAAAGTACAGCTCTTACCGTGCTTATATGACCACGGCGCCCAGCACAGGGGTAGGCATATGGAAGGGGCTTGGATGTTTGCTGGATTTTTGACCCAGTAACCACCTCAGTGAGTAAAAAGTTCTCCTGCTTAACATAATACATGCTTGCTTGGATGTGTTGTTAGACCAAACAAAACCATAACAAACCAGACTCCCCAACCGAAAAGCTGAGACACTTTTGTCTGGATAAATATAGCTATGACATGTCTATTTCCATGGTTTAGAATATCACCAGTGGAAATCTACAGTGGAAAATTGAGTACAAGACTTTCATCACAGGATTAGTTTTGCTTGTATTTGGATATGCTCCTGGCTTAGGAGCCGGGCAGCTGACCCCACACAGGGAGGAGCCTGTTCATAATGCAGTTAGCACAGAAGGCAAGCATTTAGTGAGCATCTACTTCAGTGGTGTGCTACAGCGGGCTCCTTTGGTCAGTGTTCAGGAGTTTTACAAGCTAGTTATTAAATGCAACCATTGCAAAAAAAATTATATAGACTTTGTTGTTGTTTAGTTGCTAAATCGTGTCTTAGCAACTAAAGACCAACTCTTTTGTGACCCCAGGGACTGTAACCTGCCAGACTCCTCTGTCCATGGGATTTCCCAGGCAAGAACACTGAAGTGGGTTGCCATTTTTTCTCTCCAGGGTATCTTCCCAACCCAGGGATAGAACCTGCGTCTCCTGCATTCACAGGTAGATTCTTTACCGCTGAGCTACTAGTTCAGTTCAGTTCAGTTCAGTTCACTTCAGTAGCACAGTCATGTCCGACTCTTTGTGACCCCATGAATCGCAGCACGCCAGGCCTCCCTGTCCATCACCATCTCCCGGAGTTCACTCAGACTCATGCCCATCGAGTCAGTGATGCCATCCAACCATCTCATCCTCTGTCGTCCCCTTCTCCTCCTGCCCCCAATCCCTCCCAGCATCAGAGTCTTTTCCAATGAGTCAACTCTTCACATGAGGTGGCCAAAGTACTGGAGTTTCAGCTTTAGCATCATTCCTTCCAAAGAAATCCCAGAGCTGATCTCCTTCAGAATGGACTGGTTGAATCTCCTTGCAGTCCAGGGAAGCCCAATATTATATAGACTTTACAGCTTAGACTTACAGTTAAATCAGTTCAGTCGCTCAGTCATGTCCAACTCTTTGCAAACCCATGAACTGCAGCAAGCCAGATTTTCCTGTCTGTCACCAACTCCTGGAGCTTGCTCAAACTCATGTCCATCAAGTCGGTGATGCCATCCAACCATCTCATCCTCTGTTGTCCCCTTCTCCTCCTGCCTTCAGTCTTTCCCATCATCAGGTCTTTTCCAATGAGTCAGTTCTTTGCATCAGGTGGCCAAAGTATTGGAGCTTCAGCTGCAGTATCAGTCCTTCCAATGAATATTCAGGACTGATTTCCTTTAGGATGGATTTTATTTATTTACAGCTAAATAAATGATGTTAAAAACAAAGGTAACAAATACTCAGTTATACTCACATTGAGCATAAATACTCAACTAATTATTTTACTATCTATGCTCTTGAGGTTATTTACATTGATTGTATATGTACAGTGAAAAGACTGTATAGTGGTGCACAGATCTTCCCATCCGTGTTCAGTGATGTCACGTTGGTAGCTTAAAAGTAGCCATGGTAGGAGTATTTTACACTACGTGTATTGGCAAGCACTTCAAGTCGGGGCTTTTTATTCCCAGAGGGTTTATTGTTAATCATTTGCCAGCCCACCACTAATATTGCTTATCAGGCATGACAGTTGCATGGTTTTGGTTGCAAGAAGCAGGGGCCCACTCAGGTTAGTTCAACTAAGGTGAAGAAGGGTTTATGCTAAGGGTACTTATTATGAGAAAAGGGAGATGGAGTATCATGAAGATTCAAGAACAGGCTCTATCCCAAGGCTTTGTGGAGCGGGGGTCTTAGAGGGGGGGTTCTGGATCCAAGGCCATGCTGGTGATCCCAGAACATGGCCTTGGGCTGTGAGTCCTGGTTCATGCTGTTCTCCTAATACCTGCTTCTTTCTGTCATGGTTTCAGCTGGCTTGCCCCGGTCCCCCCACCAACCCTGGCCCTGTGTTATCTATCACTTCTGCTTCTTATAATTTCTCATATCTTTGGCTTGTTTTGACTTACCATAGCCATTCCCGCTTTTCATTATTTGCTCCCTTTGAAGGCTGTGCTATTCTCTTTTCTCTTGTTGCTTTAATTTCTAAGCAGGGAGATCTGATTGGTCCAGTTCATTCGTTTCATGCAAAGTGGGATCAGTTGGTAGTTGGTCTATAGTTTACCTGACTTATGGTCAAATGGTTGTATTTGACCACCATTGGCCAGACTGGAAGGTGGGGTCACATAGTTCAAATTTTGACCTACTACATGAGGGATAAAAAGATGAATTGGCTAAAGTGAAATAAGCCAGGCAGAGAAAGACAAATACTGCATGACGTCACTTATATGTGGAATCTTAAAAAAAAAATCAAATTTATAGATACAGAGAACAGAAAACTGGTTGCCAGGGGGTAGATGGTGGGAGAAATAAAAAGGTACAAACTTTCAGCTATAAGATGAGTTAGATCTGAGGATCTAATGTGCTGATACAATGTGGTGATTATAGTTGGTAACACTGTATTATGTAATTGAAATTTGCTAAGAGTCCCACTTCTTGATTCCTTTGTCCCTTCTCCAAAGAGCCCATTTGAAAATCACTATTGTCTCAGATCAAGGGTTGGCAAACTTTGCCAGTAATGAGCCAGACTGTAAATATTTAGTGCTTTCCAGTTCATATGGTCTCTGCTGTCATAGCCCCAAAGCAGCTATAAACAATACAAAAACAAACAGCCTGGTTGGGTGCCTGTCAAACTTTATGGACACTTGGAATTTTTACGTCACGATATATTATTCTTCTGTTTAAACTGTAAAAATTATTCTTAGCTCATGAGCTGTGCTAAAAAGGCAATGGGCTAAATTTAGCCCACAGACTATAGTCAGCCAACCCCTGTCTTAGATAATAACATCGGACATGTGGAAGTTTTTTTAAGATTTAAAATCCCCAGAACCTGAGGATTGGAGAGGACCACAGAGGAAAATATGGGCTTGCCTGATGGCTCAGTGGTAAAGAATCCACCTGCCAATGCAGGAGGTGCAAGAGACGTGGGTTAGATCCCTGGGTCAGGAAGATCCCCTGGAGGAAGAAATGGCAACCCACTCCAGTATCCTTGCCTAGAAAATGCCATGGACAGAGGAGCCGTGGGATCGCAAAGAGTCTGACACGACTGAGTGACTGAACACGCACCCACGCACAGAGGTGAATAGGCCTTAATTCCCACGATGATATCCACTTGCCATCAATGCCTCACTGAGTTATCATCCAGTGCCTTCTTGAACTCCTGCAACCGCAGGGAGCCCCACCTCCTGGGCTAGCTCATTCTGCCTCCTAGACAGCACTGATTGCTAGAATTCTTCCCCATGCAGAGCGGCACCTGTCTCCAGTGAGAGCGTCTGCAGGATGCAGTTGGAACTGTGAAGCACAATATTAACACATCAGGTTAATTTCATGCTCTACTTGTCTTGGGCTGATATTAACGAAAATTAAATTTTGCGCTAATCAGCCTTAGTGTTCAGCATGCACGACGCAAATTTGTGATTTCTGGCAAGGGTGGTTAAATCATATTTATGCTATTTGTGTGGTGCCTGAATAACAGGGGAATGCTATTATCAACAATTAAACTCCTAGGTTGACAGATGTCACCGTGAGCAGACACAGCCCGGTGCAAGTGGAGATTCTTCTTAGCCTTCTTCGCAGGCAGGAAGGACACAAACCAGGGGACCGAAGTTAATTTTCAATTTCCTCCTTTCCTTTGGATGGGTAGTGGCATGTTTGACCAGTACAAATGGTTTTACTCTGTGCCCTGCTTTTTCTCCTTTTCCTCCTTTTTTTTTTCTTCGAAAAGTACATTTTAAGAGACAAACAAGACGGAATATTTTTTTTTCCTTCCCTGGGTACCACAGATAGAGGTCTTTTGAGCACCTGAAAAGTATTCTTGTTAGTTGCAGCCGGCTTATTGGGTGAGAGCAGTTGAGAGCTTAGGGGGTGGTCTTGTGTTGATCTGCTGGACTGGAGACAGGAGGAGTGGATGAGTGAAACTGGTCGAGTGTCTTCCCTCTGTGGTGGAGAGATGCTTTCCCAGCCCATGGCCAGGGCATCTGGCATCTGAGTTGTGTCTTTGCCTTTTAATACACTAAGGTATGTCATAGCTTTCCATCCAAGAAGCAGTCGTCTTGGTAAGGCCATACTGGTTGTGAAAAGAATGAAAGGTTTTAATATTGGTTGATTAGGAAGCCAGTGTCCTGAGGCCCTGGAGGTCCCTCCCATTTTCTTCTCCCCCACCACTTACTGCCTTGGCCACCTGCCCTTTCACCCCCAGACCTCAGCTTCTCTACCATTCAGCAACCACAGGGATCATGCCTGGCACAGAGGTGCCACGAGGACTGTCCTGTTGGCTTTGCTTTAAATATCAGCACTTTCCAGTCTTATGTGACGTGCTATTCCCAAAGCCCTAGCTGTAACCTCACCCTTTCTCTCCCACCCGGGAAGGCGTATCCGAATGCCTGTGACAAATACTACATATTTCGTGTTTGTATATGGAGACCTCTGCCATTCACTCCTTTACTAGTAGTAGCAAGTAATAATGTGAACAAACATATTTATAGTGTTCTAGACGTTTAACATGAGCTAATTCATCCCAGCAGCCCCATGGGGCACATGTTATTGTTTCCCCATTTTACAGTTGGGGGAATTAAGGCATGGAGAGGTTATATAATTTATGTAATTAGCCTAAATTTACAGTGCCTGTGAGTAGGTATTAAGTGTAAGTGGTCAGAGACAGCCTCTCAGGGGCTTCACAAGCTCACATGGAGCACGGAGAACAGTGGAACATGGGTCTGTAGACCAGGCATGGAGACCTGGCAGGACCTGCACCTGGGAAACCTGGAGCAGACATTCATGAGAACAGACAGCCAGAGACCATAAGGGCCTGGGGACATCCCAAGGGGAACAGTGGGACTGGTGGTGACTGAGACCAGACACTTCTTTCCCCCATGTCTTGAGGCCCTCCAACAAAACACAGTAAAGCAAAACAAATGAAGACATAAAGGAGAAGAGAAACTCCAGAGGGAATAACATTTCCCTGACATTAGATTTTTGCTCTCTGGTGTGGAGAACACGGGTTATATTTCTTGTAACCATTTCTACTGAATCTCCCCTTCTGTGCAGGGTCTGGGAGGGGAAAACCCAGTTTACCCAGAAGTGAGCCTCAGAGTCTTTTCTCTCAGATGCCTGACCTGTCCTGCCCCTGGGGCCTGGCCTGGGTCATGGATTGGGGTGGGTAGACAGGGCACGGACCCCCTTGAGCTCCCCACATCTGCGCTTCCTGCTTTCCTTCTCTGTTCTTCTCACAACAGTGTGTGGAATGATCCCGCCTGCAGAGTGGTAAGGAGTGCCTCGGACTGGTCCCATTTTCTTCCAGATCTGTCATTCACGGCATAAACTTTACCACTTGGCTTCTGCAGGACTCAGACATCTGGCACTCAGAAGCCCAGATCTTGTAACTTAAGAGCCTTGAAGGCTTTGAGACTCTGAACACTGTGGTTCTGGCTCTACGGCTCCTCTTTGGCCTGCTGTCATCACCTAGCCAGGAGGCAACAGGTGTCTTGTGGTCCATTTTAGCTGCTCCAAGGGAGTGATCAGAAACCCTGGGGGAGATACATTAGTTAATATCCACATGCTCACTTACTTGCCTTTCCAAGGCTCAGTAATGCCTATACATCTTAACTTATTGATACTTTGTCTTTAGTAAATTTCCTAATAAAATAGCTAATATGTTTCAAGAACAGAAGCCCAGTGCTGCATTATCACAACTATCATGTACGCAGACTGACTGGAGAAAGCTGACACAGAAGCAGGCACAGAGCAGGAAGTTTTGGTCTCCATCTTCCTGGCTGCAGGGCCCAGCTCTTGAGCTCCAACCCCCAAGAGGTAAAACAAGCTTCGTCTTGTGCGCCAACTCTGATTAATGACTGGGACTGGCTGCTTGGTGTGCAGCTGTGTTAAGAAGGCTGCTGAGGCTCCCTGTTCTCAGGTAGGAAGAAATGAAGTGATTGGATGATAATGCTTGACATTGGTCCTAGAATTGAGGGAAAGGCAACACTCCTGCTAGGTTCTTGAAGACCATGTTGAAATTCAGCATCTCTGGTAAATGTATTGAAGACCCTCCAAGTAGGTAAAGCATGGCCTGGTCTCCCCTTTATTTCAAAGCCTCAGATTACAGGGTCACCTGAGCCATTAGCATCCCAAAGCAGCCAAGCATGGCAGGGCAGGACTGGCTCTGGAGCTCATGTCTGTAAGTCTCCAGAGATTTTTATTTATTAATTTTGCTTTGTTTTTTAACTACCAGGAATAGCCTTTCTATCATCACCCGATAGAAGGCGTAGCCCTGTGGACAAAGCTGACAAGTGTCTCTTTAGGCGCTAAGCCAAAAGGGGGCAGCAGAGAGCAGAGAAGAGCCCGTCTGGCTGGGTAGTCCCAGAACCAGGTAAACTCTTCCAGGCTTCTTCCGCTCCCTGGTTAAGTGTGAATCCCTTGGAATCACTGACTGGTAAGACAAGTCATGCACACAAGTGGTGTGCTTCAAGAGCAGAGTATGAAAGGCCAGAGGGTAGGGGGCTTTCTGGGGTTCAGGTAGAGAAAAGCTGTTGTTGGATGCCAAGGGGCTCTGAGAATAGGAAGGAAGAGAAAGAATGAGAAAGAGAAAGAGCAATAGTTACCATTTACCCACTCCTTATAGATCTTCCCAACCCAGGGATCGAACCTGAGTCTCCTGCATTGCAGGCAGATTCTTTACTGTCTGAGTCGCCAGGGAAGCCCCCTATAGAGGGCCAGGCCCCCGTGAATGTGTATTCTTTTCATTCTATCAAAGACAGCTCGAGGTAGGCAAACCCCTCCTCACAGATGAGGAACCAGGGGCCCAGAGTGGTTAAGTAACTTGCCCAGGATCACATCAGTGAGGAGAGGCTGAACTAAAATTTGGACTCTTGTCTGCCCAGGCCTCCATGTTACGGTACCCTTTCAGGAAAAGAGGCAGAGAGAGTATCTGGCATTACAATGTCCTGGGGAAGTGCTGTGGTCCCAAGAGAAGGCAAAAGGGCCTTCTTGGCACAACTTCCTCTTTCTTGATAGCTGTGAATGCCCCACCACATTTAGCCAATTCATTGGCTCATGGGTTCATGTGCCATCCCAGGCAGGGCCAGGGTGAGGAGCTGGACCACTTTGAGACTATCCACTTCAGTATTCTTGCCTGGAAAATCCCATGGATGGAGGAGCCTGGTGGGCTGCAGTCCATGGTGTCATGAAAAGTCAGACATGACTGAGCGACTTCACTTTCACTTTTCACTTTCATGCATTGGAGAAGGAAATGGCAACCCACTCCAGTGTTCTTGCCTGGAGAATCCCAGGGATGGGGGAGCCTGGTGGGCTGCCGTCTCTGGGGTTGCACAGAGTTGGACATGACTGAAGCCACTTAGCAGCAGCAGCAGCAGCATGAATAGTGGTATGGAGATGGTGTTCTCATGGAGTCTACTCAGGGGAACCCTCTAGCTGGGTGAGTTGAGGGAGCAGAGTGCCAGCTTGCAGGCAAGCCCAAGAAAGCACTCAGTTTCTAGCCAGCCATCTCTTCAGTTCAGTTCAGTTCAGTCGCTCAGTCGTGTCCGACTCTTTGCGACCCCATGAACCGCAGCACACCAGGCCTCTATGTCCATCACCAACTCCTGGAGTACACCCAAACCCATGTCCATTGAGTCGGTGATGCCATCCAACCATCTCATCCTCTGTCGTCTCCTTCTCCTCCTGCCCTCAATCTTTCCCAGCATCAGGGTCTTTTCCAATGAGTCAACTCTCCACATCAGTTGGCCAAAATATTGGAGTTTCAGCTTCAACATCAGTCCTTCCAATGAACACCCAGGACTGATCTCCTTTAGGGTGGACTGGTTGGATCTCCTTGCAGTCCAAGAGACTCTCAAGAGTCTTCTCCAACACCACAGTTCAAAAGCATCAATTCTTCGGTGCTCAGTTTTCTTTCTAGTCCAACTCTCACATCCATACATGACCACTGGAAAAACCATAGCCTTGACTAGACAGACCTTTGTTGGCAAAGTAATGTCTCTGCTTTTGAATATGCTGTCTAGGTTGGTCATAACTTTCCTTCCAAGGAGTAAGTGTCTTTTAATTTCATGGCTGCAATCACCATCTGCAGTGATTTTGGAGCCTAGAAAAATAAAGTCTGACACTGTTTCCACTGTTTCCCCATCTATTTGCCATGAAGTGATGGGACTGGATGCCGTGATCTTCGTTTTCTGAATGTTGAGCTTTAAGCCAACTTTTTGACTCTCCTCTTCCACTTTCATCAAGAGGCTCTTTAGCTCTTCTTCACTTTCTGCCATAAGGGTGGTGTCATTTGCATATCTGAGGTTATTGATATTTCTCCCGGCAATCTTGATTCCAGCTGTGCTTCCTCCAGCCCAGCGTTTCTCCTGATGTACCCTGCATATAAGTTAAATAAGCAGGGTGACAATATACAGCCTTGACGTACTCCTTTTCCTATTTGGAACCAGTCTGCCCTGTTGGAGGCTCTTATTTGCTCTCTGGTATCCTTCATCCTGTGTATCGGTTTCCTCTATGCTCAGTGACTTGAATCGTGCATCTGCTAAATGCAGGCCAGAATCATGGCAAAGCACAGCCTCAGGAAGGGACAGGGAGAATGGCTGCAGAAAGTTGCGTGGAACTCTCGAAGCTCATCATGGAAGCAGTTGAATTTGACCATGCCACGGGCCTGCCTTCTCTTGCCAGCGTGTCTCCCCGACCCAGAAGCGGGGTAGCTGCCCTTCTGTCTGCCAACAGAGCCATATGGCTGAATCCCAACCAACGCCCAAGATGTGAACCAACTTCAGTTCTTAATTCAAACACTTTTTCGGTTGCTGCTTTTTTTTTTTTTAACTGTTCTTTTTTTCTTCCTGATCACAAATATAACAAATGTTTATTTTTTAGAAAATGCATTAAAATCTAAAGAAGAAAACAAGTCTTTCCCATCTTTCCTCCTTTCTTGAATCATTTCTCTTGACTGTGCTTACTACCATCTGACACCCTGTGTCTTCGCCTTATGTGATTATTGTCTGTCTCCCCCTCCAGAAAAGGAGCTCACCAAGAGGAGGGACTTTCAGATTTTGTCCACTGCTTGTTTCTTAGTGCCTGGAACACTGCCTGGCACCTGTGTAGAATGAGTGACTTAATTCATAATGCCGTGAACTCAGATCTGATTTTATTTAACATTGTAGAGGGAGCATTTTTCAATGTCTGTAATATTTTTCAAAAGCATTATTTTATGTGACTGGGTAATAATTTCCGTATGAACATATAAGCATGTGTTGACTATTGCTGTGGATTTGGACATTGAAGGATTACACAGGTTCAAGGGATTCTCCATTTATCAAGAGGTGACAGGGCCAGGTTCTGCTTTGTGGCATGGCTTCTTGGTTCCTTGTTTCTGGTTGGATGAGCAGATATGAAGGTCTGGTGTCTTGTGGAGAATTCCCGTCACTGCCCTCTTTAATTGGGCATAGCACAGTGGCACCTCTCTTCAGACTTCTGAGTGAGCAGCTGACTGGGCTCCGTGTCCCAAGGGAAGGTACCCCAGGGTAAGCCAAATGAACAGCTGTTCTCATGATAGCCGCCCACGTGGCCTCCAGCTTGGAACCTTACCTGTGTTCATATCCTCCGTAAGATGCTGGTTACACCTCCCAAGGGTTTTCTGGGAGCAACTAAGAAAGCTGTATGTGAAAACATTTTTCAAATGACTCCGAAATCTATCACCTCCATTCTCTTTCATCTCCACTTCTTATTCCAGAACAGTCCTTTCCAAGGGCAAAGAATTAAGTGCTCAAGTGGGAAGTGCTGTAGACTGGTGCCAGGTTCAGTATGAAAAGTGCCCTTGAGCTTATTTGGTGAGACGTGACCCAAGAGGAGCACAGGAACTTGATTCCCCATGGAGTCTCCCACCTTTGAACCTTTGCTCTGGCTGGTCCCTCCGTCTGGACTGCCCTTCCCTCCATTGTTGATTGGTTGGTTTAGTTGCCAAGTCATGTCCGACTCTTGTGATCCCATGGACTGTAGCCTGTCAGGCTCCTCTGTCCATGGGACTCTCCAGGCAAGAATACTGGAGTGGGTTGCCATTTCCTTCTCCAGGGCATCTTCCCAACTTGGCCTTGAAAGATCCTTGACTTCAGGACCAGGCTTGCAAGAAACCTTTTTGAAACTCTTGTCAAGCGGGAATGAAACTTCTTCTTGGGCATTGCGCATGACTGTGGCCTTCACCACAGACAGCTTTTCTTCAGGGCTGTTTTGGCATTTGAGCCATGCAGCTTTGGAGTCCATGTTTGCAACGTATTCTCAGCCCTGGCTGCATACTGGACGCACCTGGCTGTGGGGAAACCAGTGTCAGGGTCGTTTACAAGCTCTCCCGGGGACACACATGCGTGGCCAGGGGTGGGAGCCATGGGGGAGACTTCCCTCCACCCTCAGAGGGAAGGTGTCTTGCAGTCTGTTCCTGCAACCCACAGCCCCCAGGGAGGTGAGTTTTCACTAAGTGGCCTTCCTTCATGAGAAGCATAACTGAATGGTTTTTCTCAGTCCCAGGGGCACAGCTGACTTGGCTCAAGGCCATGCTGCTCACTGTGACTTTGTGTGATCCCAGCAGGGAAGGAGCTGAAGTCCAGCCCGGGCCCCCCCAGCAGGGCCTCCACTGTGGTCACCATGGTAGATCCTGTGAACAGATGCTGGGCTATGTGGCGTTAACTCTGACCAGGGTGGAAGCTTGGACAACAGATGGCTTTAAGCCCAAGACCTTGGAGGTCCCCTCCTCCATCAAGGACAAAGAAGGGACCTGTAGCCAGTGGTGCTGTCCTTCCTTGCACCCAAGACCAGACCTTCTCGTAGTGTATTCAGGACCTCAGAACAAGGCTCTCTTGAGTCCCATCTCCCTCGCCCACCTCTCTCAGGCAGATGGCCCTGGAAAGACCCTGAGTGTACACCTTTCCCCTCACACCCACCTCTGTGAACTCTGCCTTCTCCCACCCTCCATTATTCCCTGCTCCTTGACTGCTCCGAACCAAACCCAGCCACCTCCCAGGTCTTCCACCATCTCTTTCATAGACTTAGAAGTTGTGAGCCAGATCTCGAGGGAAATGTCTCTGGGGCACAGGTGAATTTAAGGCCAAATTTCCTGGTCAGGATTCTGCACTTTGGCATTTGACATACCTGGAATCAGGCTTCCCTGGTGGCTCAGACGGTAAAGAATCTGCCTGCAATGCAGGAGACCCGAGTTCAAACCCTGGGCCAGGAAGATCCCCTGGGAATGGGAACGGCTACCCACTCTAGTATTCTTACCTAGAGAATTCCATGGATTGAGGAGCCTGGAGGGTTATAGTCATTGCAAAAAGTCGGACACAACTGAATGACTAACACTTATGCATGTGTATACCTAAGTTGCTTCAGTCGTGTCCGACTGTTTGCAACCCTATGGACTGTAGCCTGCCAGGCTCCACTGTCCATGGAATACTCCAGGCAAGAATACCGGAGTGGGTTGCCATGCCCTCCTCCAGGGAATATTCCTGACCCAGGGATCGAAACTGCATCTCCTGTGACTCCGGCATCACAGGTGCATTCTTTACTGCTGAGCCACCCAGGAAGCCTAGTACTTTTACCTGGGCTCTAAATCCAGTTCTTCCACTCTCTGGCTGAGTGACCTTGGGCAGGAACTTCTTTTGTTCCAGCCCCCATTTCTTCTGTAAAATGTAGGTACTGGCTGACTCCTGGACTGTGGAGAGAATGAAGAGATGTCAAAAGTAAATAGTGTCTTGGGGCCACAGCCAGCCCTTAGCAAATGAAGAATGTCTTCTTGAAGAGCCAAGTCTTCAGCTCACTGGTGCTTCAGAGTGTCTGTGTGCTCAGGACCCCTCTGTCTTCCAAAGATGCTGGGATGTCACTGATGCCCTAACTTTGCTGGCATCATCCCATGGAAAGCATTTGGGGATTATGGTGTGATGCTTGCCCATTTCAGGGAACCTGGGGATGGAGACACGTGACTTTAGAAGTCAAGCAGGCCTGGCATCCTACCCTGTGCTGGTGTCTACCCTGTAGGTGTTGGCTGGATATGTGAGCTCTGTCCCGTTTTATACAGTGGGAGAGTAGTACCTATCGACGCTGGTGTGGACACTAAATGCTGTCATACCTTAGAGAGCAGAAGCCTGGCCTGATCCTGGAAGGATGCTGCCTGGGTTCAAATTCCAGCTCTTTCAGTTACTAGCTCTGTCATTTTAAGCAAGTTAACCACCTTTTGGTTTGAGTTAGTCTAATGGAAAAGTAAGGCTATGTTAGTAGCTATCTCATAGTGCTGATAAATATGTTTTCATATGTAAAATACTCAAAATATAGTTTGGTGACAGGTAAATACTTAATAAATAACAAGTATTTTATTTTAAAAATAGATCTTGAAACATCTGTTTCAAGATGGTAAGACCATCTGGTTCAGTACGTGGCATATATTACACTGCTCAATAATGGACTTCCCTTCATTCCCTTCGTGACTCCGAGAGGGATTACGGTGCCTGAGATTCCACCAGAGTTAGGGATTCTGATTGCCCGGAGTCTGAGAACCATATGGAAATATCCTAATTTGGGGATAGTAATACCCTGTGTATTATTCTCTGTGTGCTGTGCTTAATCGCTCAGTTGTGTCTAACTCTTTGCAACCCCATGGAGTATAGCCCGCCAGACTCCTCTTCCACGGGGTTCTCCAGGCAAGAATACTGGAGTCGGTTGCCATGCTCTCCCCTAGGGGCTCTTCCTAACCCAGGGATTGAACCCAGGTATCCTGCATTGCAGGTAGAGTCTTTGCTGTCTGAGCCACCAGGGAAGCCCATTATTCAGTTCAGTTCCATAATATTCGGCTATTCAGTGCCAAGTGACACTCTCATCAGTGATGTGAACGTGACTGAGATGTGATCCCTGCCTTGGGCTCACAGCTTAGCATGGATTCATCCATTTGTACTTTTGTCACTTATACCTTTGTTTCAGTTGAGTTCAGTCGCTCGGTCATGTCCGACTCTTTGTGACCGCATGAATCACAGCACGCCAGGCCTCCCTGTCCATCACCAACTCCCGGAGTTCACTCAGACTCGCGTCTATCAAGTCAGTGATGCCATCCAGCCATCTCATCCTCTGTCATCCCCTTCTTCTCCTGCCCCCAATCCCTCCCAGCATCAAAGTCTTTTCCAATGAGTCAACTCTTCGCGTTAGGTGGCCAAAGTACTGGAGCTTCAGCTTTAGCATCATTCCTTCCAAAGAAATCCCAGGGCTGATCTCCTTCAGAATGGACTGGTTGGATCTCCTTGCATTGCAACGGACTCTCAAGAGTCTTCTCCAACACCACAGATCAAAAGCATCAATTCTTTGGTGCTCAGCCTTCTTCACAGTCCAACTCTCACATCCATACATGACCACTGGAAAAACCATAGCCTTGACGAGACGGACCTTAGTCAGCAAAGTAATATCTCTGATTTTGAATATGCTATCTAGGTTGGTCATAACTTTTCTTCCAAGGAGTAAGCATCTTTTAATTTCATGGCTGCAATCACCATCTGCAGTGATTTTGGAGCCCAAAAAATAAAGTCTGACACTGTTTCCACTGTTTCCCCATCTATTTCCCATGAAGTGACGGGACCGGATGCCATGATCTTCGTTTTCTGAATGTTGAGCTGTAAGCCAACTTTTCACTCTCCTCTTTCACTTTCATCCAGAGGCTTTGTAGTTCCTCTTCAGTTTCTGCCATAGGGCCTCACCAGAAGCCTTAGATAATCGTGCACGCGTGTACAGAGCACAACAGGTGTCCTGATCGAAGCTGTGGAGGCACAGGGGAAGGGGCAGAGGAGCTTTCCTTTGAGGTGATATTTGAGCTGAGCCTTGACATCTGAACTGAAGATGACTGGGCCTGGGCAAGGGAGTAACAGCCAAGGTGGAAAGGACACACGAAAAGCAGCAAAATTGGAACAAAAACCTTGGGAGTGCAAGTCCTTCGGTCTGTGTCATTTGTCAAGTGAGTGTCGTGCAGTGGTGCGGAGCCAGTACCGGACACAGGGAGAATGTAGGAACATATCTCTGCTCTTCAAAGACTCACCATCTACCGGGGGATGTTCTCAGTTGTCCAGGCTAGAAGGCCGTGCATCTCCCTGTGACCTCTATGTCCTTGTCCCTCTCAAGTCTAGCAGTGGAGTCAGATGGTGTATTCAATGCTGACTGGCCCAGCATCACTAAGGATAGATGTGGAGGCACCTATGAAATTCAGGGTGATCATTAGGTGTGGGAAGGAAAGGTCACTGTGCAGAAAGAGGGATCAGATGGAAGGATCTGGAGGTTTGTGCCAGCCATGCCCAGAGAAGCTGAGCACGCAAGGTAGGAATTCTATTGCTTCAGTGGGGTTTTGGTGGAGGTTGCCGATACCATACATGGGCCTGGAGGGGGCCATCTGTCCACTGACCTGCACTTAGTTTGTGAACCCAAAGAGAGTCCCACCTCCAGACTTATCCCTTCTGACTCAACCCACCTGGCTTTGGAGAGGAATTAAAAAACCCATGTCAGCCACCAGTCCCAACCAGCATGTGTCTTCATTTAGAATCAGGGAAAGACACATCAGAAGGACAAGGAAAATCCACAGCTCAAGGAAGAGAATCAGGCTAAGGACCTAGAGCAAATAATTCTGACTGAAAACAGAATTAATGTAGGAAATAAAAGAAAAAAAATCGTATGTCTAAAGTCTCAGAAGCATTTTTAGATTTTTTTAAAGATGGTTTTTAGAGGTATTTAAAGAGTTGACTCATTGAAAGAGACCCTGATGCTGGGAGGGATTGGGGGCAGGAGGAGAAGGGGATGATAGAGGATGAGATGGCTGGATGGCATCACCGACTCGATGGACATGAGTTTGGGTGAACTCCGGGAGTTGGTGATGGACAGGGAGGCCTGGTGTGCTACGATTCATGGGGTCGCAAAGAGTCAGACATGACTGAGTGACTGAACTGAACTGAAAAGATATTGAGTAAATAAGAGAAAACTGACCAAAAATAGAGAAAATCAGACAGCTCTTAGAGAAGAGTTCTAAGGAAAAAACAAAAGAAATAAGGGGAAAAAATCAACCCTGACTAGTAGAAGGGACTCTGGCTGAAAGTGGGAGTGGTGAATTAGAAGATAACTTAAAGGAACTTTCCAGAATTCAGAACACAAAGACAAGAGAAGGAAATTATGAGGATAAATAAAAATATATATATAAAATAGAGCTATCAGGTCTATCAGCTCCAGGTTTCACAAAATAAGAATACTGAAGTACAGAACAGAGTGAATAAAGAAGAAACAATAATAAGGAAACATTTTCCTCCTGGTAGAAGAAATACATGAATCCAGATTAAAAGTGTCAATTTCATCAAGGCACAAGCCTATATTCATCTGAAGTTTTGGAATTCTAACCAAGAGGAATATCCTACAACCTTTCAAACAGGAAAAGTAAACCAACTATAAATAAGAAAGGGTCATACATTATTGGATTTCTCATCTGCAACATTAAATGCTAGAATATGAGAGGAGAAAAGACAGACACTCTACTATAAATTATTATTCTTATGTGAAGGCATAAGAAAGAAACAGGAGAATACATGAAGCCCTGTGTTCATCACAGCACTATTTACTACAGCCAAGACATGAAAGCAACGTAAATGTCCAGCGACAGAGGAGCGGATAAAGATGCGCATGTATACAATGGAATATTACCCAGCCTTAAGCAAAAGGGACACAGACGTGTAGAACAGTCTTTTGGACTCTGTGGGAGAGGGTGAGGGTGGGATGATTTGGGAGAATGGCACTGAAATGTATATTTTATCATATGTGAAATGGATCGCCAGTCCAGGTTCGATGCATGGGACAGGGTGCTCGGGGCTGGTGCACTGGGGTGACCCAGAGGGATGGGATGCAGTGGGAGGTGGGAGGGGGGTTCAGGATGGGGAACACATGTACACCCGTGGCAGATTCATGTCAATGTATGAGAAAACCACTGCAATATTATAAAGTAACTAGCCTCCAATTAAAATGAATAAATTTACTTTAAAAAAAAGAAGAATGAAATAATGCCATTTACAGCAACATGTATGGACCTAGAGATTGTCACATTGAGTGAGGTAAGTCAGGGAAAGAGAAATATCACATGATATCCCTTAAATGCAGACTCTAAAAAGAAATGATACAAATGAATTTGCTTACAAATTCAGATTCACAGACTTAGAGAACAAACTTATGGTTGTCAGCAGGGAAGGAATAGTTAGGGAGTCTGAGATGGACATGTACACACTGCTGTATTTAAAATGGATAATCAACAAGGTCCTACTGCATAGTACAGGGAACTCTGCTTAATGTTATGTGGCAGCCTGGATGGGAGGGGAATTTGGGGGAGAATGGATACATGTATATGTATGGCTGGATCACTTCTGTCCATTTGAAATTATGACAACATTGTTAATCAGCTATCATTTCTTATTTGGGTTTAAGAGGGCAAGGTGTGACCCTCTCATACTTAGATGCTCAGCTGTGTCTGACCCTTTGGACTCTACCCACCAGGTTCCTTTGTCCATGAGATTTTCCAGGCAAGAATACTGGAATGGGTTGCCATTTCCTTCTCCAGGGGATCTTCCTGAGTCAGCGATTGAACCCAGTCTCCTTTATCTCCTGAACTGTAGGGAGATTCTTTATCCCCTGAGCCACTGGGGAAACTCCAATATAAAATAAAAAGTTTTAAAAAAGTCTCTACTGCTGATAAGACAAGGTCCCTGTTCTAAACGGTTCTTTTATTTCAGTAGGGGGATAGACTAAAGAAGAAACAAGTGAATAAGTTTAAAAGCAAGATAATTTCAAAAAGTTCTAAGTTCTAAAAGTGGGGAGCCCTAAGGAGACAATGAAGGCCTCTCTGAGGATGTGACATTTGAGTTATGACATTAATGAAGCCTAGGAGCCACCCGCGGGAGACTGAGGGAACGGCAGCTCAGGCAGAGGAAGAGAGAGGAAAAAGGCCCTTGGATGGGGATGAGTTTGGTTTACCCAAGTTGCAGCAAGATCGGTTTGGAGAATTGAGCGAGGGGAAGGTAGTAGCATCACAAGTGTGGATGGCCAAGTAATGTAGGGCCCTACAGATGAAGTAAAGGAATTTGGGTTTTGTCCTATGTGTGATGAGACATCAAGATATCACAGTTTCAGTGGAATATGCACAGTGATACCACTTGCTTCATTCTATAGGAAAAAAAAGAGGCAATGCAAGCAGGTTTCCCCCAGTTTTATTGATATATTATTGACATATAGCATGTACAAGTTTAAGATGTACAACATAATGACTTGACGTGCATACATTGTGAATGACTACTAACTAAGCAGTGAATTCAGTTAACACTCATTATCTCAGATAGCTACAAAAACAAGAAAAAAAGGCTTTTTTTTTTTTTTTTGGATGAGAACTCCTAGTATTTACTCTCTTAACAACTTTCAAATATACCGTGCCAGCCGTGCTAACTAGTCGTCATGTTATACATCACGTCTCCAATACTTATTTATCTCATAACTGGGAGTTCGTGCCTTTTGGCCACCTTCATTCAGTTCCTCATCCCCTACTCTGTGCCTCATCTGATCTCTTTTTCTAGATCAGAGGTTTTTTTTTTTTCAGATTTAGATTTTTAGTGTTTTTTAAGATTCCACAAATAAGAATTTGTACAGTGTTTGTCTTTATCTAACTTCACTTAACGTCCTACAAGATCATCCATGCTGTCACAAATGGCAGGATTTCCTTTTTTGGATTACTGCATAGGATCCCACTGTTTCCGCGCGTGTGTGTGTGTGTGTATTTACATATGTATGTACACACTGATGCGCGCATGTGACGTTTTCTTCATCCATTCACCTGCTGATGGACATTTAGGTTGTTCCCACGTTTTGGGTGTTGTGGCTACTGCTGCTAGGAACATGGGGATTCTCTCTGGCACTGTGTTTGCATTTCCTTCAGATAAATACCTAGAAGTGGGATTGTTGGATCATCTGGTAGTTCTATTTTTAATGTTTTGAGGAAACTCCATACTGTTTTCCACAGTGGTTGTGCAGATTTATATTCCCACCAACGGTGCACAAGGTTTCCCTTTTCTCTACGTTTACGGCACCATTCGTTACTTTTTATATTTTTGATAATAGACATTCTAACAAGCATGAGGGGGTATCTCATGGTGGTTTTGATTTGCATTTCCTTAACGATTTGTGATATTTAGCACCTTTTCATGTTGGCGATTCGTATATCTTCTTTGGAAAAAAATCTAACATTTGGAAAACGCTCTCAGAAGGCCTTTTTGAACCAATCTGTGTTCATTCTCCACCTAGTTTTTGGGGCTGAGCTTTGCTGACTAAAGTCATTTAACAAGATTGCAGCGGAGTGCAGTGTGTAAATGTTATGCAGAATGAATTACAGGTCTGTAGACATTCATTTCATTACCTTAGCTTCTATTAACAAAGTTCGCTTTATGAGCAGCCGCAGTGATTTATCTTATGTGAGCTTCTTAAGAAATGCTTCAAGTCCTGTGCACTGTAAGTAGCTGTTGAAATTTTAAGAGCTGTGCGTTTTGGTGACCAGGAGGTGTAGTTGTGATTATGGAAAAGTGCCACTGATTAGTCGTTAAAACGCAAACCAGACCCTCGACAGAGCACTGAACACAGTGCTGATGGATGAAGGCAGGGTAGCAGTCCCCAGAGGGTGCTCTCTCCCTGGGCATGATTTGGAGGTGCTCCGGGAGGATGGAGCTGTATCCCAACACCTGTAACCGGCCTGGCCCATGACGGGCACTTGGGCAATATCTATGAAGGACTGAATGGGTGAATGATGAGATTCTCCTGGACTTTAACCATATGTTCACACATAATAGACCATCCTTCTATGTGAGACTCTTAGTTTGACAATGTTTCTTCAGAAGAGTGTAAGTCCCTGGACTGGACGGAGGATAAGGGCTGCTGGCATGGCACCAGGTACCCGACTGAGCTGCTGCTGCTGCTCACACTTCTGACCTCTACTCCGTCCTCTAGCTTTACCCTCTGCCGCTCCCGCCCCCAGGGCCATGCAGGAGCCCGTCCTCTGCAGGGAAAGGCCCCACCTGTACCCCCACCCTCCCTCACTGATCCGTCTCTTTAGCTCCTACTTAACCTTCAAATCCCAGTTCAGATGTCTCTTCCTCCAGGAAGTTCTCTGACTGTCCCTTCTCCTCTCATAGCTTTTATCACTTTCTGCTGTCATGCACTCTTGTGTGCTGTTTTTCAGAGTGATTTTCATATGTTAGAGTATTATTTATTTTTATGGAAGTATAGTTGACTTTTTGTGGGCTTCCCTGGTGGCTCAAAGGTTAAAGCGTCTTCCTCCAATGTGGGAAACCCGGGTTCGATCCCTGGGTCGGGAAGACCCTCTGGAGAAGGAAATGGCAACCCATTCCAGTATTCTTGCCTGGAGAATCCCATGGACAGAGGAGCCTGGTAGGCTACAGTCCACAGGGTCACAAAGAGTCGGACACGACTGAGTGACTTCACTTTCACTTTCACAGTTGATTTGTGATGTTGTACTAGTTTTACATATACAACAAAGTGGTTCAGTTATATATATATGTGTGTGTATATATATATTCTTTTTAAGATTATTTTCCATCACAGATTATTACAAGATGTTGAATATAGTTCTCTGTGGTATTCTGTAGGTCCTTGCTTATCTATTTTATGTATAGCAGTTTGTATCTGCTAATCCCAGGCTGCTAATTTAGCCCTTCCTCCTTTCCCATTTGGTAACCATAATTTGTTTTCTATGTCTGTGAGTCATAGTATTTTTTTGTAGTTATTTTAAGATAGTATTGTGTTGTGATTAAGAGCAGGGATGAATTTTTGCTGAACTCAGATATCAGCTCTGCCATCTGCAAGCTGTAGGAACCTGTGCAAAGTATTTTCACCTTCTATATCTGCTTCCTCACAAAGGAAGAGGATGATCACAGTAGTACCTGCTTTTAGGATAGTTGTGAGCATTAAACTACCCAATAGATGTACATGGCACTTAAAAGTTCAGTTCAGTCCAGTTGTTCAGTCATGTCTGACACTTTGTAACCTCATGGACTGCAGCACGCTAGGCTTCCTTGTCCATCACCAACTCCCAGAGCTTGCTCAAACTTGTGTCCATTGAGTCGGTGATGCCATCCAGCCATCTCATCCTCTGTCATCCCCTTCTCCTCCTGCCTTCTCAGAATCAGGACCTTTTCTAATGAGTTAGCTATAGTTATTTGACAACTATAGTTATTATTATAAATTACTTATTAGTATAAAGTTAGCTATGGTTATTTGATTATAAAGTTAGCTATAGTTGTTTGATGACTGTGTGTCTACCCCCATTAGACTGTAAGCTCCTTGAGGCTAGGGGTTGAGTCATTACTTTACTCACCGTGTGTCTGCCATGCTTAGCCGTGTCTGGCCTCTGATAGACTACCAATAACTTGTCATGAAAAGAATAAATGAAAATACATGGAGCTTTTGTCCACCAAGCAGGTGCAAGGCTAGAGGTGGCGTCCACTTTCAGTCTGGCCTTGTCTGTTAGGTGAAGATGATGAAGCCTCCTCTACTGGCCCGCGGGGGACGGGGGGGCTCAGAAAGAAGGGAGACCCCGTTTCCCTCTGACCATCCTTCTGCCCTTCTTATCATTGCTGATGCCTCTAAGCCACAAGGTTGTTGGGAAAAAAAGCCTTTTCAAAGTAAACAGAGTACCTACCTTGGGACAGACTCTGAACAGCATCTAGTCCTGGCCTGGCAGGTCCTCCCAGCCAGTGATTCTCTTTAAACACATACAGGTGGCTCTAATAAAATATGTCAGAATGAAAGTGCACGAAACTGAGTGGTGGGATTTGCTAACACAGATGCTGGCTGGCCCCACACCCGGAGCTTCTGTTCCAGTAGTTCTGGGTTGTGGTTCAAAACATTTCTTAGGAACATGGTCTCAACAACATTTTGTAAGAGAAAAACATTACATTCCCATTCATGTATCAAAAATAGACCCCACATCAAAAAAAAAAAAAGACAAAACAAAACCCACTTTTTTGGCCATACCACATGACTTGTGAGATCTTAGTTCCCTGACAAGGGATCAAACCCAGGCCCGCAGCAGTGAAAGCACTGAAGCCTAACCACTGGACCATCAGAAAATTCCCGAGGAATTATTGTTTAACTGGCCAAAACGTCAGTTTCAGATGATGAAAAAGTTCTGGAGATCAGTGATGGTGATGGCTGCACCACATGAAGGTACATAAGGCCACTAAACTCTACACCTAAAAAAGGTTAGAATGGTAAATTTTATTATATATATTTTATTACAATTTTTTAAAAGACCAAAAAAAAAGAAAAAGTCACCTGGCTTTTCTAACAAGACCTAGGTGCAGCTAACCCTGTTGGTCTCAGGTCTACTGAAATTAAGGTCTGTTCTCTAAGTGACAGGCGAGACAGGATGATGGAATTTGGCTCTGGGAGAGTGGTCACAGAGGCTGTGATATTTGTACAGGGCCTGGATATTCGAGCAGGATTTTGCAGTTTGGGGAAGGGGGTTCCATGCAGAGAGAATGGTGTGAGTGAGGTATGGAGAGATGAGAATGCATGCTGGAAAGCGATCCACCGCGGGAAGTCTGGGGTGGGGGGACGGGGGCTGCTGCATAGCTGTATTCCTGCTTATTCTCCTTTATTCTTGGTCAGCATGGGGAGATGCAGCCTGGGGAGAGAACAAACCCAGGAGAGGACAGGATAGGCTAGGAGAGTTTAAGATCTCCAGTTTTAGATAGATTTGGACCTGAATGCAACTGTCTTAGCCTCAGTTTCTTTATCTGTGAAATGGGACAGCTTGTACTCGTAGCTGCTTCAGAGAGTTATTGTGGATGAAATGAGCTGATGGATGTGAAGAGCGTGGCTCATGTCTGGCCCCTGGTGGATACCCAAGCATGGGAGACCACCATCAGTAGGTGAGTCTAATGCAGAAGAGGCGCATCATAGCTGTTTATGCAAATACCTCCCACTCCAGGCTGGGTCCTTTTGGGCATACTCTGTGACATTCCATCTGGGTCCTCCCACCCCTAACAGAGCCAGAACCGGGTTGGGGCCCAGATGCTCAGGACATGGGACTTTGGGAAGTGATTGCAGTTTCCCTGCAGGGTTCAGCAGACACTTGAAAAAGGAATAGGATAGAGGAGGCAGGTAAGCTGGAGGTGGCCTCCACCTGGGCCATCACATAATCTCAACAGATAGCCCAGCCTTGAGTGGCTAGAAGCCCCAGCCCAGCTACAGGCTGGGTGGACCCCTCTTTCTCTGGACCCTGAAGGGAAGAGGGCTTACCATGATGCCCTTGTTGCAGCTTCTCCAGACCAACAGGGCCTTGGCCTGGGTGGTTATGACCTGTGGTCCTAAAGGAACAGGTATCAGGACTTCCCTGGTGGTCCAGTGGTTAAGAATTTGCCTTGCAATGCAGGGGACACGGGTGCAGTCTCTGGTCAGGGAACTAAGATCCCACACACCACAGGGCAACTAAACCTGTGCTCTGCAACTACTGAGCCTGTGCACCAAAACACAAGCTCCCACATGACCCAGTGAAGACCCTGCATGCTGCAACTAAGAGTGGACGCAGCCAAATAAAGAAATGTTTTTTTAAAAAAAGAGAGAAGGTGTCATACCATAAGCACTGTCCTTGGAGTCAGAGGGTTTGGGTCCGAGTGCCTTTGACTACCACTCCCTGTGATCTTGCTTGTGTGACCTGGCTATTTAACTTCTCTGGACATGAGGCCTCAACTGTTAGGTGAAGATGATAATGTCTTTTCTCTTGGAATGCTGAAGGCTGGGTCACATCTTTAGGTGAAAGGACCAGCCCTGGGGAACAGGGTTTGGAAATAAAGAAGAGTTATCTTTCCACCCTCGCTTCCTCCGTCTTTTCCTCCTGCTGGTGGAGGAGGAGGTGATCCCACTATGTATTGTGCCAGATACTGTGCTTGGTGCAGTGGGCAGAGAGGAGAGCAGGACAGACAGTGTTTTGCAGGCATGGTGTTTAATCTAGGTGGCTTAGAGGTCAAGAAAGCTACACATGTAAGAAATCAGCTTCAAATTCAAGGAGATCGTCGGTAATTATACCAAGACTTCCCAAAGTCTGGGAAGGATTAGAGATGATCACGGCCCAGGCACAGCACAGTCTAAGAATACAGTGTTACTCTGAAGATATAGTTTAAAAGTCCCCTTTGTTTCACTTAGTGAAAGCCTGCTGTAACCAGGCACAGTTCTAGGCCCTGGGGATTCAGGATGAAGCAGTAAACAAGCAAAGTGCTATCCTCCTGAAGTTTACATTTAGTGTGGCAAGACAGCAAATCAACAAATACTGATGTAATTCATCAGGTGGTGACAAGAGCTTTAAAGATAGCTAAAGGTGGGTGGGGGGGATGGAAGCCACATCTTCCTTCCTCCTGCCCGGCCCCCATGTAGGGGGAGGACCCACACTCGTGGAACACTTCCAGGGATGGAGTGCTGATTCACCTTTGGTGATTTGGGGATGAAGAGTGGGGTGTATGAGGTCCTACTCATCTGCCTTCCTTTCTGCTGGGCATAGGCCTGCTCTTCCCAAGTGCCAGCCTGCTCTGCTCCTCCAGCCTTACCTGTTAGGGGCCCCTGCTGTCTGGCCCTGCAAAGCCAGAGTCTATCTTCCTCATCTACAGGTCAGTTCCCAGAGGCCCACTTGCCCACAGATATAAGCCTCATTTTCCAATGTCAGTTCTACTGGAAATAAAGGTGACATTATTTTCCCATCTGCCTTTTTAAAAGAATCTTTGCTGTTGGATTGGAACTGACGTGGAGTAGGAGGGTACTTTTCAGTGGACCCTTGAACTTCCAGCAGAGAGTAAAAGAGTGATGCGTGCATGTCGGACTCTTTGTGACCCTGTGGACTGTAGCTTGCCAGGCCCCTCTGTCCATGGAATTCTCCAGGCAAGAATACCCGGAGAATTCTGGGGTGGGGTGCCCTGCCTTCCTCCAGGGGAACTTCCCAACCAAGGGACCACTTCTGCATTGGCAAGGGTTCTTTACCACTAGCGCCACCTGGGAAGCCCAAAAAAAGTGATAGGAGGTGCTATTTTAGATAAGAGGGGTGAGAAGGACCTCTCTGATGAAGTGAGAGAAGAGCATTCAAAGGAGAGGAAACAGCTTGTGCAAAGGTCTCGGGGCAGGCGTTTGTTCAGAGTATGTATATGTGAACCAGCAAGGGAGCTGATATGGCTGAAGGATGGTGAAAAGAGAAGAGACGCATCTTAAGGATTCCTGGCTTTCTGCCTCAGACAGTTATTTTTCTGGATTGGATAAAAGCAGCAGCTAAAGGACGCAGTACAGCTCAAATAATGATTCCGTGCTTCATTCTGAACCCCACTGGCTATTGTTCTGACCAACCTGCAAATCTCTTCCATCCTTGCTCAGTGCCAGGACTCCTCTTTGAGTGCCAAGGGCTGGAGAGATGTGCCAGGGACCAGCCTGGAAGATGCATGAAGTCTCTTGGGAGAGACCGGCTGGAAGATTCACAAGACAGAAAACAGAGGCGACCCTCAAGTTGGAAGGCTTGAACCTAGCTGGGTGATTGATTACCAGGAGACCGCCCTGATTTTGTTCTCTAATTATGGTGTTTATTTGACACATCATATTGGGTCTGAAACCCTTAATACCAGCCGGTGCTGTTCATTGTTGCAATGTCCTAATTAAGCTTTGATTTATATGCTAATTTTATTCCAAGTGTGTTCAAAAGGGGGAAAGTTATTAGACTTTATTTTGAGATTACATTTTAATCCTGGGGTCTGCTGGGTGAGCACCGTGTTTATTCTGTCGGCTTTTGTGTCCAGGATGTTGGTGGCAATTGTGATGATTTCCTTGGAGGGGAAAGATGATGAAGTGGTAAGGAGCTGTTTAGAGTCAGTGGGGCTTCTGCTAATTGGAATTATGTAACCTCTTGCCTTTGCCTTGACAGCTTTGCAATGAGGCTTGCTTTGACTGCCCAGCTGGTTAGGAGGGACAACTGGGGTGTGCCTTGGGGATGTCACACAATGGTAAACACTTGGAAGGAAGTCCATGACATGAGGGAATGATTGGATTTTGGAATGTGAGTGGAAATTGGGCTTTACTGCATGAGTCTGTGAGATTTGGAAGGGTCACACAAAAACTCTGGTAAGGGGAGCAGCTTGTCTTTGCTACAGAAAGAAAGCATTGTGTGTATGCATGTGTTTACATGACCATTTTTCCTAAGTAGATATCGTTTGAATTTTCCTATTCAAAGATTACAAAGTCTTGCCGCAACTGTAGGTCTGTTTATTTCTGGCCTTAGGAGGTTTGTGCAACTTTGTAAATACCCTGACATAATATGTAAAATAGTGTACATGTCTGCGCATGTACCTTTTGCTGATCAGGGCCCAACGTTTTCATCAAACTTTCAGGAATACCAGCGTTCTCAAATGTTAAGAATTACAGGTTTGGGAAACATTAGACTTAGGTCTAGTATTGAATTTCCTGAGATTGGCTGTGTGGTTTAAATAAACCAGTTACCCAGATTAACAGATACAAACTACTATACGTGAAACAGGCAAGCAGCAAGGATTTACTATATAGCACAGGGAACTATATTCAATATCTTGTAATAACCTATAATGGAAAAGAATCTGAGAAAATAATGTTTTGTTGTTGTTAGGTCACTTAGTTGTGTCCAACTTTTTGAGACCCTCACGGACTGCAGCACACCAGGCCTCCCTGTCCATCATCAAGTCCCAGAGTCCACCCAAACCCATGTCCATCGAGTCAGTGATGCCATCCAACCATCTCATCCTCTGTCGTCCCCTTCTCCTCCTGCCCTCAATCTTTCCCAGCACCAGGGTCTTTTCAAATGAGTCAGCTCTTTGCATCAAGCGGCCAAAGTATTGGAGTTTCAGCTTCAGCATCAGTCCTTCCAATGAACACCCAGGACTGATCTCCTTTAGGATGGACTGGTTGGATCTCCTTGCAGTCCAAGGGACTCTCAAGAGTCTTCTCCAACACCACAGTTCAAAAGCATCAATTCTTTGGCGCTCAGCTTTCTTTCTAGTCCAACTCTCACATCCATACATGACTACTGGAAACACCATATATATAACTGAATCAATTTGGTATACATCTGAAACTAACACAATATTATAATCAACAATACTTTTTAAAAAAGAATCCGAATATCCAGTGGCCCTTTCTCCTTGCTCATCTAGATCCTGTCTGCCCATGTTCAGGATGTTGCCCCAGGGGAGAAAGCCACGGGGCCATGTAGAATTGGAAGGGATGTTTACCTGACTTTGTTCCTCACTGAGTGACATGGCAAGGACCCAGACTCTTTGCTCTGAGTCACCTGGGAGTTTTGGTCTCAACTCTAGAGAACAGAGTTGCTTATTAATAGATGAGGGCCTCTGAGTGAACACTTAGGGATATATCTTATTCAAAACCTTTTGCAACCTGGAGCATGCCAAGTTTCCCACAGTGTTTCAGTAAATGGTCCTTCCATTGGGTCTTCAGTTCTTCTGATTGGATTTTATGTTTTTTTCATCCCTCTTCCTCACCCTGCCAGCCAATGGTGACCATCAGAAGCATTTAACAGGAGTATGTTCATCTCACATTCTTCCATCATGAGTAGTACACTGTCTGTGGTTCATTTGACACCTTTATTTGATAAAATTAAACTTAAGGATTCTGATTTGGAAAATAATTAAGCAGCTAACATTTATCAAGCATTAATGTCCTAAGCATTTTATCAGCCTTATCTTAGCTCCTACACCCCCATATCCTTGAGGCAGGTTTATTATTACCATCTCTATATACAGATGGAGAGACTGAGGCTTGGAGAGGTTAAGGGCCATTTTGGGGGTCACATATCTAGTACATGGTTAGCTGGCCTCAGCCTGGGTCTGCCAGGCTCCAAGTCCATGCTTGGGATCACTATGCTGGGTCATATTACTTTTTAAGTGTCTGTTTCAAAATTTTCTGTAGAGAACATTCCTTTATCCCTGTGGATACGAAGACATGAAGTATGGTTCAGCTCCTCTTGCCCAGAATCATATCTTTCCCGAGGATACCAAGGACCAGTTTGTGGGAGAGCAGGACTGTATCTCTAAGCTCAGAGGGGAGATGATCCCCAAGCTGGACAAAGAGAACCCCGTCTCTTATACTCTAGACGCTTTGACCCTGCACCCCTACTCAAGCCTGGTGTAATCAAAGCCTTCCATCCGACCTAGTTTAATTATGAAGTGGCTTCAGGAAGATTCTATCACTTGCTTCTGATGCTTTTATCTTAGCACCTCTGCTATTCTTTGCTGCTTGCCTATATTTTTAACTTTTCACCTTTTGTTCTGTCAACTTTCCATAGAGTGAAAATCTCCCCATCCACTTGGTGCTGCTCCAGAGGAAGAATCTTTACCATTTTCTGCAGATGGTGACCCTGGGGTGGAGGAGATGTCTGATTTAGTGAGGCTCCCAGGTGACCCCTAAGAGTTCCCTTTTAAGATTCTTAAAAAGTCATATTCTCTTTCCATCCTATTACAGGGAATTCGTTTCCTATTCCTTTCCTTGTCTTTATCTATATGTACACAAATTTTACTTGGTTGTGCTGATGGCATAGATTCATTTCATGTTCATACTTAATGTAGTGAGTAGGAATTTCACAAGTTACATATTCAAATCTGGAAAGATAATCATTTTTCTGTAGCTTAAACTTCATTTTGAACTATATTTATAGCTGATGGCTACAATGAAGAAACAGACCCCCCCCCAAAATTCTACCTAATTTAGTCAATTAATCATCCAAAGTTTTCCTGACACTTTTTTGGGGTAAATTCAGTTAATTCAGGATGTTCAACCTCCCTCCTTTCCCCTGGGATTGTGATAAATTCCCAGGGGTCTCACATAGCATCAAGACTTCAGTTGGGAGTGAGGGAGGCTTCTGTTCCAGATTAGTGAAAGTCCAGTTAGGAAAACAGAAGCCAAATGTAAGACAGGAAATAGGGCACATCAGTTATGGAGGGAATGAGAGACCAAACAGGGAACAGTGATGAGCTGCCAGGAAGCGATTATCACTGTTAGGGCTGGGGCCATGAGTGAGACAGCAGTGTTGCAGAGTCCAGGAGCCAGAACCTTCTAGCTAGAACCACGGCAAAGTCTTCCTGGATGCAGCTATAGGGCTAGGAGGGGCCATTTGGCAGAAGCTAGAATCAAAGGAGATAGCCACCAAAGGAACTTGTGCTTCACCTGAGGCGGGCGGACTGAGAGAGGATGAGATAGCCCAGCTTCTCTCCTCCTTCAGCCTTCCCCCAGTGCCTCTCATTGGCCAAACCAGTGGGCAAAGGAGACTGGGAAATGCACTTGCCCGCGGCAGAGAGCAGAGATGGGGTTCTCTTAGGGTGGGGAATGGATCTGAGAATAGACAGGTAAGTGACTAGGCCTGGCATCGTCTGGCTTACATTGGCATCCACTGAGGAAGAACCAAGTCCCTCCTGCACTTTGGTGGCTAGCATCATCCATGCCGCCCTCCTCCAAGGTGTCCAAGGCCAGTTGCAGCTGCTGGTCGTTGTTGGACAGACTTTTGACTTCCTTGTCCTATCCATTCCCCAGAGATGTTGTCAGATCCACTGGACCCCTCGCAACACTTGGACACCCCCCTTGGAGGTTATGGCAAACTGTGGAAAGTTCATCGTGTTCGTGGCTACACAGGGGGATACACAAGGGGTCACTACAGTCTTGTTCTGTCTAGCACTGTCCTGCCGCCCTTCCTATTCCACGGCGAGAGATTCTGCTGGGGTGGGGCTGGCTGGGGACAATCTTCCTGATCCTCTCTAAGGAAGCAAAGTGGGGATCGCCTCACCTCTCAAATTCCTGTAACCACATTTTATTTATTTATTTTGACATCATTACAAGTAGTTATTGGTACTAGAAGGATAATAAGGAAATATAGACAACTGTATGTCAACTATATGAAAACTTAAATGAAACAGACAAATTTTTAAAAGATCAAGCTACCAAAGCTTGAACTGTGGTGTTGGAGAAGACTCTTGAGAGTCCCTTGAACTGCAAGGAGACCAAACCAGTCAGTCCTAAAAGAAGTCAATGTTGAATATTCATTGGAAGGACTGATGCTGAAGCTGAAGCTCCAATACTTTGGCCACCTGATGTGAAGAGCTGACTCACTGGAAAAGACCCTGATGTTGGGGAAGATTGAAGGCCGGAAGAGAAGGGGACGACAGAGGAGGAGAAGGGGACGATAGAGGAGGAGACGGTTGGATGGCATCACCGACTTGATGGACACGAGTCTGAGTAAACTCCATGAGATGGTGATGGACAGGGAAGTCTGGCATGCTGCAGTCCATGGGGTTGCAAAGAGTCAGACAGGACTGAGGGACTGAACAACACTGAAGCTTACTCAAGAATAAACAGATAATTAAATAGCATAGTCCTAACTCTAGTAAAGAAATGGAGATTATAGTTAAACATCCCTCCTCCACACAAAACAAAAATTCTGCAACCCTATTTAAAAAAATTATTTCCACTCCTCCCAAGACTTGAGCTTGGGGGTGAAATGAGGGGAAGGATGGTATAGGTAAGACCATGACACTTCCTTTTCCGAGTATCCACCAGTACCTAACATTCTTCCCTAACATTTCCAAGAATTATGAAAAAGGAATAAAATGTTAGCTCATATCTCAAATTGCTATCTGGACATATTTGTATCAGTTCAGTTCAGTTGCTCAGTCGTGTCTGACTCTTTACGACCCCATGGACTGCAGCATGCAAGTCTTTCTTGTCCTTCACCAATGCCTGGAGCTTACTCAAACTCATGTCCATTGAGTCAGTGATGCCATCCAACCATCTCATCCTCTGGCATCCCCTTCTCCTCCTGCCCTCAATCTTTCCCAACATCAGGGCCTTTTCCAACGAGTCCGTTCTTTGCATCAAGCAGCCAAAGTATTGGAGTTTCAGCTTCAACATCAGTCCTTCCAATGAATATTCAGGACTGATTTCCTTTAGGACTGACTGGTTGGATCTCCTTGCAGTCCAAAAGACTCTCAAGAGTCTTGTCCAGCACCACAGTTCAAAAGCATCAATTCTTCAGTGCTCAGCTTTCTTTATAGTCCAACTCTCACATCCATACATGACTACTGGAAAAACCATAGCCTTGACTAGATGGATCTTTGTTGGCAAAGTAATGTCTCTGTTTTATAATATGCTTTCTAGGTTGGTCATAACTTTCCTTCCAAGGAGCAAGTGTCTTTTAATTTCATGGCTGCAGTCACCATCTGCAGTGATTTTTGGAGCCCCCCAAATAAAGTCTGTCAGTGTTTCCCCATCTGTTTGCCATTAAGTGATGGGGACCAGTTGCCATGATCTTAGTTTTTTGAATGTTGAGTCTTAAGCCAGCTTTTTCACTCTCTTTCACTTTCATGAAAAGGCTCTTTAGTTCTTCTTTGCTTTCTGCCATAAGAGTGGTGTCATCTTTGTATCTGAGATTATTGATATTTCTCCCGACAATCTTGATTCCAGCTTGTGCTTTATCCAGTCCAGCATTTTGCATGATGTACTCTGCATATAAGTTAAATAAGCAGGGTGACAATATACAGCCTTGACGTACTCCTTTTCCTATTTGGAACCAGTCTGTTGTTCCATGTCTGGTTCTAACTGTTGCTTCTTGTCCTGCATACAGATTTCTCAGGAGGCAGGTCATGTGGTCTGGTATCCCCATCTCTTGAAGGGTTTTCCACAGTTGTGATCCACACAGTCAAAGGCTTTGGAGTAATCAGTAGAGCAGAAGTAGATTTTTTCTGAAATTCTCTTGCTTTTTTAATGATCCAGCAGATGTTGGCAATTTGATCTCTGGTTCCTCTGCCTTTTCTAAATCCAGCTTGAACATCTGGAAGTTCACAACTTATGCACTGTTGAAGCCTGGCTTGGAAAATTTTGAGCATTACTTTGCTAGTGTATGAGATGAGTGCAATTGAATGGTAGTTTGAGCATTCTTTGGCATTGCCTTTCTTTGGGATTGGAATGAAAACGGACCTTTTCCAGTCCTGTGGCCACTGCTGAGTTTTCCAAATTTGCTGACCTATTGAGTGCAGCACTTTCACAGAATCATCTTTTAGGATTTGAAATAGCTCAACTGGAATGGATAAGTATTAAAAGAACCTTAACTGGCTTAATCATTCCCTTATTGGCTATTTGGATGGTTTTTAGTATCTTACTTGGAAGCGGAAATGACAACCCACTCCAGTTTTCTTGCCTGGAGAATTCCATCGACAGAGGATCCTGGCAGGCTACAGTCCATGGGATCACAAAGAGTCGGACACGACTGAGAGATTAACACACATCTTACTGCTGATTCATGGTGGATGTATTTTAAGAAGCTGGCAGAAGCTGCCCACCTGCCCCTGTGCCTTTATCCCCTGCTAACACTCTGATGTACCTGAGAGCCAGAAGAAAGAAGGGTTTGATGTGCTTTAGCCCTTTTCATGACAAAAGGTGGGCCTTCTGCTCCTTGGCCTCATTTCGTGCTTCCTCTCTCTCCCTCTGGTCTCGGCTTTGCCTCTGCCTCACCCGAGATCCTGGCTAGAGATGGGGCCTCTTCTTTTCAATGCTGGGCCTGGTCTCACAGCCCCTGTCTGGCTCTTGCCCTCTGGTTGTGCTGCTCTCGGTCATCCTGGGTTACTCCCACAGAGCGAGGAAGGACCTAAGAGGTGGGCTTTAATTGCGAAGGTCCGTGTTCCAACCCCAACCTATGAATGATCTCTCCAGTGTTGATTCCTTATATTATGTTTAATTTTAAAGTAATTTAAAAAGGAATAGCTGATCAGTTTAGAAGGCATGGAAACAACATAATGGAAAAAATTAAAGTTACCCCAAAGTCTACCACTCAAAAATAACCACCACAGATCCCACGGGGGAAAGGGCCTGGCTGATCGTATTCTTTCTGTTTAACTCCAGGGCCCAGGCACGTAGTAAGTGCTCAGTGCATGCGTGCTTAGTTGCTCAGTCATGTTTGACTCTTTGTGACCCCATAGGTTGTCATCTGCCAGGCTCCTCTGTCCATGGGGATTCTCCAAGCAAGAATACTGGAGAGGGCTGCCATTCCCTTCTCCAGGGGATCTTCCCAACCCAGGGATCGAACCCCGGGTCTCCTGCATTGCAGGCAGATACTTTATTGCCTGAGCCACCAAGGATGTGCTCAGTAAATATTGTTAAATCGATGCTAAACTTTCATTTAATTTTTTCCATCTATTTTATACAAATAGAATCATATTCTACCTAAAAGTTTTGTAACTTTTTTTGTGTAGCAAAATACCATTAACATTTTCCTCAAATCAATAAATGTTCTTTTACATTATTTTAATAGTAGTACAATATTCAGTTGTAAAAGTGAAAAATAATTAATTTGACTAGTAACTTAATCTAATCTGTTTAGGTTTTTTTCCTAAGTTTTTTACTCTTTCAAACAACTTTACAGTCTTATATATATATGTGGGTGTATGATTGTTCTGAAGGGCATGTACACATATTTTTAAGGCTTTTGATGCATTCTGCCTTCCAAGAGGCATGCACATTTCAGCAAAATGAATGACACTAGATGTACATTCCATGAGGCAAGGATTTTGTCCATTATTATACTACGACTCTAGCCTACAGCAATGCCTAACACAGATTATGTTCTTAACAAACTGTTGAATTTGTTTCTCCGTGCCCTCATCAATAGCATTTACTATTCAATAAGTTTTTTTTTTCAGTCTGATGGCAACCACAACAGTTCTCCCATTTAAAAATCATAAACTCATCCCATCCTCGATCACAACATGCTTAAGTCTGTTGGAGTTGGACCTGGGACACGTGGTTCAGTGATAAAGAATCCACCTTCCAATTCAGGAGATGCTGGTTCCATCCTTGGGTCCAGAGGGTCCCCTGGAGGAGGAAGTAGCAACCCACTCCAGTATTCTTGCCTGGAAAATCCTGTGGACAGAGGCACCTGGTGGGCTATAGTCCATGGGGTCACAAAGAGTCAAACAGGAGTTACCAACTGAGCTTGCATGCACAGAGTTGGACATAAACATTTAAAGATTATTTTCAGAACAATAGTTAATGAGACATAGAACTGAAGTCTCTGGATTTAGACTCTGAAGCTCAAGGTGCTTCTATCTGAACCAGCTTACAACTCACATAGAGCCGAGCATCCTATCTCCAGGGGAGATTTCTGCAGGTAAAGGAAGGCAAAGAGATTCATGGCAGCACCACTCACACTGATAGATTTCTTCATGAAGGATTCATCTTTGTTTTGTTTTGTTTTGTTTAAACACAAAGCTAACCGACTGACCCAGAAAGAAGAGAGTTTTTAAAATTTTCTTTGAGGATTTGGAATATGAAGTCTTCCCTGACTCAACCCCAGGGGAAAAGACAATGGCATAGTGTGGTGACATCTCCAGACTTCAAAGGTACCTTAAGAAGCCCTTAGGGGTAGAGCCTGAGGGCTTACTGTGCATGTGCCTGCGTGTGTGTGTGTGTGTGTGTGTGTGTGTGTGTGAGCACTAGTTAGGAGGCAGCCAGGGATCCATCCAAAAGAATTGAAGTGGGGTTTTTCTTCTTTCTGTCCTTGGTCAGCCTGTTGGACTTTGAGTAGTTAGACCACTGGACACTTTGCCTGCCGGATGAAAGGAATTTGCATTGATTTTCAGGCCACTTTCCTCTGATGCCACATGACAAAAAAAAAAATCTAATGGGGCTCCCTTTCAATGGAGAAATAAGACTTTGGAAATGCAAATGCTCCCAGTGTGCTATGCAAAGTAGCCAAGCCAGGGGCCCCACACCTGCCCTCCCAGGAAAGGTTGTGATCCACACACAGGAAGCTAGGGTTGGTGGCTTCATCATCAAAGCCAAGAGTCTTCCCTTTGAAGAATCCAGCAAAACAAAATGTCAACGGAGAGTCACACACCCATGAAACAAACACTATTCAGTTATGGGATAACTGAAACTTTTACTCAAAATCTAGGAGGACACACCCATTCTCTTTTAGACAGTAGAGTCACTCTAGACTTGAATGCAGTGGGATCTGGGATCCCCTACGTTGTCTTGGCGACACAGCTTAACGTCTGCCATTGCCCAAGTCCGTATCCTCACCCTCCATTGCTTCCTGCGCTGCAGCTGCCTCCTGTCTCTCTGCAGTCTTCCCTGCTTTAGTCCATTCTTCACACTGGTCACCAGAGACATTTCTCTAAACAGCTCCCCTGATTGCATCACTCTCCCTTCTCCAGCTTAAAATTCCTCCCTGCTGACTCCCTTTGGGTTTTGGAAGGAAGCATGGTGCCTGAAGGGGCTTCCTCTGTGGCTCAGAGGTAAAAAATTAGCCTGCAGTGGAAGAGAGACAAGGGACTCAGGCTCGATCCCTGGGTTGGGAAGATCCCCTGGAGGAGGGCATGGCGATCCACCCCAGTATGCTTGCTGGAGAATCCCATGGACAGGGGAGCCTGGTGCGAGGAGCCCCATGTGATCCATGGGGTTGCAAAGAATCGGACACGACTGAAGTGACTGAGCGTGCATGTACGCATGGCACCTGAGACCGCCACTTCCACACCACTGGCTCACTATTCATCTTACTTCTCCAGGACACAGTTTTCCTTCCTAGATCCCCTAGACCTCTTCTTCCTCTAATGTTCCTTGACTATTGGCTTCCAAAGAATCCCATTCTTACATTCACGGAACATAGATACACAATAAATATTCACTGGATTTGTTTTGAATTTTTAGTTTCAACTCCATTTCTAGTACGTATATGCCCCCACTTTCTTAAGATATCTTGAAAACCAAAACCACTAAAATCAACTTCTAGCTTGAATCTTGTTACCCATTCCAACCTCCCTAGGATGTCCCACTCTGAGCGCTTTTCTCTACGTTTGACTGCTCCACAGCCCAACTGATGTGCTCATTTCTCATGTGGGTGTTTCTCTCCAAGCCTGTTTTTATAGCATCCTCCTATGTTTGCAGAAGTGCCAGCCACTGGGGACTGGGGAACCAGAGCCAGTCCACCCCCTGCTTCCATTCCCTTGCTGGCTGACAATAAACTCCCTCCCAGCTACTGTCTATTTCAGACAATGGGGCATTGTCTCAGCCCACTCTCTGTTGGGAAAACAGACTCCTTCCGTCTGGTCTAGCTGTGCAGTCACGGGGGTGCTGAGTGAAGGATGATGAAGGAAGAGTTTGAGGAGAACCTGCCAGGGGCAGGAGGGAGAACCAGAAGGTCAGAGCCCATCCCTCTCTCCCCTCCCTACCACCCCTGCAATGACCATTCTGCCAATGAGGAGGACGGAGTGGCTTCCAGTAAGTGACTTCAAAGTTGCAGAAGGGACAAAATGAGGACGGTAGGCTGCCCCAGGCATGGGCTCAGTAGAGGTGGGGGTCGTGAATTTTCTTCAAACATAAACTTCAGAATATACTACAATCTAGCACTTTTTTTTTTCAAGAGTGAAACTTCAGCTGCTTCCAAAAAATCCAGAACGAGAGTCATATTTAATAGAATCACAGCAAATTGATTGTTTTCAAAACAACGGAATAGACTCATCAGATCTTCACGCCGTACTGCTCTGAGGACAGATTCTGTGCCTGACCTGTTCTTCACTGTATCTCTGGTTGCTGGTACAATTCCTGGGACAAAGCCCCTACTTTGAGAGCTTACTGTAGCCCCAGATTTATATTAAATGTTAAGAGGAATAAAAAAAGAAGAAAGAAATATTGCTTATTCTCTCTTTCATCTTTTGATTTGGGTTATAAAAGATCTGCCACTAAACTCCCTGAGGCTGTTTTCTCTTCTTTCTTCCTTCAAAACACAGGGATGCTAGCAGTCCCAACTTTAAGCATTGCTGTGGGGTTTGAATGAGGTCAAGTATTTAAAGCAAGTGGCACATCTTAGAGTTGCTCAATAAATTGTAATTAATAGTTCAATCAGTGTCAAATACTGGCTGTCCAGAACGCGAGTCATTTTTGACAGCTGAACTTTCCTAGAAGCCTTGGGTTTGTCCATTAAATTCTGTTTAGCCAATCTGCATGAAAAGCTTTCTAGCATACCAAGACCTTCCCTTCCTTATAAGACCTTTGTTGGATTCAGAGTCAGCATTATGAGGAATCCATGTAGTTTAATGAATGGATGAGATGTTTGAGATTGATTGTCCATTCACTAAGTGGTCCCAGATTGCCCAGACCTTTCGCTTTGGTTTTCATAGGTTTAATGGTTTCTTCTCTTGCTGACAGATGGTCTTCTCTTACATCTTAGAGTTGTCAATTTGCCAACTGTAGGGATCAATGCTTTTCTCTGATTTGCTGTGAGCCTGGGAATGGAATAACCAGTCCCATTAAAAAGGCGAGTAAACCAAGAGCAGAGAGGCTTTGAATGAGGACTAGTGATAAAGATTTCCTTTATTACAAACCTTTGCGTCATCTCTTGACTTCTCAGAGATCTTCTGACTCTTCGTGTGTTCTAATCAATGAGTTCATACTGCAGAGGCATGTCAGTTCTTGGTATATGTGGTCATTCAAACTCCAGTACTTTGGCCACCTCATGCGAAGAGTTGACTCATTGGAAAAGACTCTGATGCTGGGAGGGATTGGGGACAGGAGGGGAAGGGGACGACAGAGGATGAGATGGCTGGATGGCATCACCGACTCGATGGATGTGAGTCTGAGTGAACTCTGGGAGTTGGTGATGGACAGGGAGGCCTGGCGTGCTGTGATTCATGGGGTCACAAAGAGTCGGACACGACTGAGTGACTGAACTGAACTGAACTGAACTGAATAAAACTTATCAACTCAACGAATGAAGGAGTTGGAAAACATAATCATACAGATATAATATACCCTAAACTTAAAGGGTGTATATGGAGGGAAAGGACGAGGTGAAGGAGCATAGAGTGAGATGTTTGCTATGTTGGAAGAGACAAACTGAGCTAAGTCTCAGAAAAAGGGGAATATGGTGGGTGAGGGTCAAGCTGGTATCATGCAGGGGTACAGAAAAGAGGGGTGGATGCTTCCCTGTTCCTGCTACCTCCTTAGGCTTGTTTTTCCCTAGACGGCTGTGAGTGCTCTGCCCTAGTCACACTAACCCTCTCTTTGCCCCATGAACGCGCCATGCTTGTTGCTTTGCCATCTGCCTCATGGTCTTTGCACTAGGAGCTGCCTCTGTCTGGAATGTTCTTCCTCCTTGTGTGGCTGTATCCTCCTTATAACTCAGATCTCAGTTTAAATTTCTTCTCAAAGAAGCCACCTACTGCTACCTATCTGGTCATTCTCAGTTACCCCATCCTATTTTCACTCCCCACAGAGCCCTAATGATTTTCTCAAATACCCTTGACTAAATATTTCTTTCTTTTCCATCGTCTTCCTCTCTCACCACAAGAGCAAGGACCTTTCCTGCTTTGCTCACTGCTGTGTCTCAGAATCTTTATTGGCAATAAAACCTGTTGCGGGATTGAGTGAAGGATGAAGGCACGAATGACTAGTCAGGGGGAGACATGTGAAAAGGAGTGATTATGGTGTGGCGTGGCAGACACTAGAAGAATACAGAGTGCTCTGAGAGGCCCAAAGAGAGAACAGCCAATTCTGACCAGGGCTTTAGGGGAAAATTCTTAGAACTGGGTCCCCAAAGATAATGAAAGTTCACCAGTCCAAAAAGATAAGGTGCAAAGGGACATTTTCCAAATTCTTTACCACTCTGCTGGCCAAGTGGCCCTGTGTTCAATTCACAGGCAGCTAAAGACACAAGAACATTTCTGTACCTAAGATGCCACCTCTGTCTTCTGTCACACGTGTTAAGACTATCTGCAACGAATCTGCCAAGCCTGCCTGCTTACTAGAGGCCTAAGACCAGAGTCTTCTTAAAATTGGATGAAAGATGTTCCTCAATTTATAGAAAAATAGAATCTACTTTAATTTCCTAAAGAGCCTCACAAGTTACTTGTTCAGGGGTTCCATAGCTCTGAAAGAGGGCAACATGGGCACTCTTGAAGATAAGCAAATAGGGGTGCAGGGGGTCAACATTAGGGCTCAGAAGATGAGTTAAGTAAGTAGCTTGGCATGTCCTCCTCTCACTGCGTGCTACAAATGTCTGACATTGTCCAATGATTGAAAGATTTCTTTTGCATTTGCTACTGCTGATTGACTTCTGATCTGACCTAAAGGTCAGTGATGAATGAGATTCTGTCATGAGAATTTGAATAAAGTCCCAGAGGGTATCGGGTATTTGCACAGAGAGATCCTGATAGAGACTGGGACTGCCAGCTGTGTTAGGCCACCAGGAAGGTGAGTGAGCAAAAAGGGAGACAAAAGACGGGACAGCCCCTTCCTGAAGGTGTCAGGGGAGCAGCTGGGTCCCTAGGCTTGCAGTTCTAGTCCCTGGGAGACCCGGTTATACTATACTTCCTGTTTTTCTGCATTGGTGAAATAGAAATAACCCCCTCCTCAGGTGATGGGGCAGATTTGGGGTTAGGACCCTAAATGGGTGACTGGATGTAATTTTTTAAACTTTGTGCATTCTTAATAAAGGCAAAAATGGTCTTGCAATGGATATAAGTTGTTAAGGCATTTGCTGCAACTCTCATTTGGGATTTCAGTGTGTGTGTGTGTGTGTGTGTGTGTGTGTGTGTGTGTGTGTCTAAGAGAGAGAGGGAGGTTGGTCAGACAGAATCTCCTTAAAACTAACTCTATCCTCTTGGCTCCTAGTGTGCAGGTGGGGACTGGGTGGGAGGCATGGTGGCAGGAGAGAAAGAGAGCTAGTTTAGAAAAATGTTCCCCCAGATGTCCACCTCTAGTAGGTGAAAGGCTGTGGTGTAGACTGGTGGATCAATACTACGTGTGAAAATAAGTCAAAGCCCACTTGGCCCAGACTTGGGGAAACACGTCAACGACTGGTTGGCTTATGATCAGGCTACAGATCTGGCTGCTTGGTTGTCTCCTCTTTGGATTTGCCTGGCAAATCCTCCTCATTCTAGGGAGGGCTGTATTAGTCACAGTTCTCCAGAGAAATAGGACCAACAGGATATGTATATATTTATGTATCTGTCTACATTATACAGTTTCTTCTCTTCCCCTTTCTGATAGATATGGATTTGTTTGAAGGAATTGGCTCAAGTATTTGTAGGAGTCTGTCAAATCCAAAATCTGGAGGGCAGGATGGCAGGCTGGAGAGCCTGGGAAGAGTTGATGCTGCAGTTGTGAGTCCAGAGCTGATCTGGAGGCAGAGCTCCTTTTTCCTTAGGGGGACCTCAGTCTTTTCTTTCAAGGTCTTTGATTAAATGAATGTGGATGAGGCTCATCCATAGTATAGAAAGTGACCTGTTTTGTTCAAAGTCTTCTGATTTAAATGTTAATAATCATTTTATAGCAACATCTAGAGTGGTATCTGACCAAAAACTGGGTATCACAGCCTAGCCAAGCTGACACATAAAATTAACCATCACATGGGCAAACTGGGTTTATTGTAAAAGCCCTTCTCTTCTGCAAGGTACATTCTTGCTTTCAAAGCATATGCTCACCTATGATCACACCTGATCCTCAGAACTTCTCTGTCAGTCAGGAGGAATAATAACTTTTCTGTTTTATAGCTGAGGAAATGGAGATTCAGAGATAAGATTGTATAGCTGATAAATATCAGAGAGGATTCCAGCCCAGGCTGTCTGGCTCAGACCTGTGTGTTCTTCTGATCATCATACTCCCTACAACCGGCTACACAGTGTTACTTTCCCATCATTCCCCTGCTGGTCATAGTCCTTGCATGACCTCAGACAGACCCACAAGAATTGGCTAAGAAAGTGGCATGGTTTTCATTTTTCAGTTCTGTCTTGTGACCATTCTCAGTGGGCCCCTCTGGGGCAGGATCTAGGCATGTAACCTGTGTCTCTGTTGGAGGGACCACGAGCCCTAGGTGCCATTCCATCCCAGCTGCAACTGCCTCGCCCTTGTCATCTTGCAGCTGGGCCCTCTGCTCTCAATAGGAGGCTTCCACCCCCTTCTTACCACCACACCTGGGGACTGCCACCCTCTTCCTGAGCAGGAATCTCCTCCCAGACCTCAAATAGGGACCCAGAAGCAGGACTGACCTTCTGCTTCGGCCTGTGCACTGAGCTCTGGGCCAATAGCACCCTGAGAATGCTGGGCCGATATGGTCCTCACCACGTGGTGATGTAGCAAAACCTGTTTGTGACTGTGGACAGGCCTGCAGCCTGGTGGCATTCATAGGCTTTGAAAGGGCCAGGCCACTCTCCTGCCAGAACCAGTAGGACTCCATGCCTTCTCACCTTGGATGCCCCGCATGAAGAAGTAAGTTTTGATTGGAGGATTAAATAGGAGGGAAATGAGGTCTTCAGAGATGGCGGTGACAACCCAAGTCCCTTTCTGGACATGCCTGTCTCTCCTCTTACTCCATATTTGGGGAACTGATCTGGGTTTAAGAGATGAGAAAATGTTTGTTTTCTCCACTTTGGGTCCATTTAGCAAATAGTGCTAGGATGCCGAGATTCCTCCCACTTGGGCATTGTGTCCCAGACTGACACCTGAAACAGGGGTAGAGGGACAGGGATGAGCACAAGCCTCTCTGATTTCAAACTGGCCCTGGGAAAAGATGAAAGATGAAAGAAGAGCCTCCTGAAGAAGGGTCACCTGGGGAACAGCGTGTGTGGTCTAGTTTCTGAAGGCCTCCTAAGTAGCCGGGAACCTTTTTTTCCTACAGGTTCAACAGAGCAGACACGGGTCTTGGTCGGGGGGCAGGATCAGTTCTGTGCTGGAAAGAACTTGCTTCTAGTTGGAGCTCTAAAAGGGAGGAGGCACTAAGCATTGCCTTGGGAAAAGGCAAGCGCTCCATCCAGAGAGGTGCTCAAGGCTGGACAGCTCCCTGTCTGAAGGAATTCTGGTTTTAGTGGAAGGCTGAAGTAGGTGCCCTGGGAATTTTCAGACTCAAGTTCTCCAGTCTTGTGGGTCTTTCTAAAAGTGCCAGGTACTATGTCCCACAGAAGAATGGTCCCTGTAGAGAAACCAGATGACTCTCTCTGGCCCCGGGGACCCCACCTTTTAGTAGCAGTAGCTCTGCTGAGAGTCCTGCCTCCCGGTCTGGTCCCTTAGCCTGGGAAGGGGCTCCGGACCCTGGAAGAGGACCGGAATTCCGAGATCACCCATTGGCTTAGAGGCGCCATGTGAACGGTGCTGGTTGGTTGGCGGGAGGGAGGGGGAGGCGGTTTCCCGGGTAACGGGAGGGCAAGGAGCGGCTGCAGCGGCAGCGGCCGCGACTGAGAAGCGCGGGCCGGAGCGCCGTGCAAGACCGGCTGGAGGCGGCGGCTCCGCGAAGCCGCGTGGGCGCAGGTAGGAGCTCCCCGAGCCATCCCCGGGGGCCCGGCTGGGCCAAGCTGCCCCGCGCCTGGACCAGCCGGGCGAAAGTTTGCCTCGCAACGGGACGAGCGGGAAGGAGAGGACTTGGGGATGCTCTGTGCTGGGCTCCGGGGGCCGGGCAGGGCGGGGACTGCCGGCGGGGAGAGGGCTGGCCCCGCGCGGAGCGGCGCGGGGGCCACATCTCCACTCCGGAACCCTGTCGGAGGACCCAGGCCTCCTTGGACTCGTGATTGCAGCACGGAGACCCGGCCGGCGGACGCAGACGGCCGGCGGTCCCTTGTTCAGAGATACGCTGGCAAAGTCTTGCCCGGCAGATGCTGGCTGGGGCGCGCGGCGAGGTGCTCCGTCCGAGGCGGTTCTGCGAGCGAGCTCCAGGAGCACTTTCCCCGGCCTCCGGCTACGCCGCATACGCACCCATGCAGAGTGGGTGTGTGTCCCTCTGGGTGTGCGTGCCTGAAGCTGGGTGTATCTTCTTGTGCGTGTGCTTGTGTTTCTGATGCCTTCTGTTTGTGTGTTTCTGTGCGTGATGCCGCTCTTTGCGTGACTGGATCTCTGGGTGTATCCTTACGTCTGAGCCCCTCTGTGTGTGCTCTCGGCGTGGGTGTCTTTGAACGCCCTCTCCGGGTGCTTCTGGATGAGTATCGCTGTTTGCGGATCCTTCTGTCAGCATCTCCATGCATTTTCGGTTTTTGTGTGTGTCTCTTCCCTCTGTGTGCCTGTCTGTGTATCTTGCGCTTGTGTGTGTTTTCTGTCTGTGCCTCTGTCTTATAGACCCCTCTGCCTCTGCATGTCTGGTACCTGTCTGCGCGTGTCCCTCTCTGGGTGGGTGTGCACCCTCGTGTGTGTGATCTGAGCTTCGGTAGGTATATGTGTGTGGGGGTGTGTGGGTGTGAGTCTGTGTGTATGTCTAGACCTCTGCGAGTGTCTGCTATGCCTGTGTCAGACTGTGTCTGAGTCTCTTTTCTGTGTCTGTCCATATCCGTGTGTGTGTGTGTGTGTGTGTGTGTGTGTGTGTGTATGAATGAGTGTAGGTGGATCGAAGCCGGGTAAAGGAGGCCAGGCCTCCGGTTTCCCTGGCGCTCTCTCCCACGCTCAGGGTAGCAGCAGGCGGCGGCGAGGGCGAGGGCGAGGGCGTGGGCAGTGGGCGGGGAGGGGGCGCCCAAGGGCCGGGAGCCAAGGCGCCTCCCGGGTGTGCGCTCCGCTGAGCCGGCTCCTTTCTTGCCGGCAAAGGAACCCCGGTGGTGGTGGCAGCAGCAGCCCGCGCCGCCCAGCTGGGGCCCTAGTGACTTATTTTTGTGTGCGATCCTTTCTTTTCTTTAGGGAAGAGGCGGGAGCACGCTCCACTCCCTAGTCGTGCGCAAATAAAGGCTCCGGGGTTGCCGGCTCGGTCAGCCCTCCTTGGCAGCTTAGCAAAGTGGCCGACTTGGCCGGGATCCCTTTGGTTGCAAAAAAAAAAAAAAGGCGCCCCCAAATAATAATAATAATAATAATAACTTAAAAAAACTCAGCCCGGAAAACACCATGCCTCCTTGGATCTCTTTCTTACATCTTATGTAACTTATTTATTGATTGATTAATGAAAGGCTTGATTGCCAAGAAGCTCCTCCGTTTCCCCTATTGGCACCAAAGACTAATTAAAAATGCTGTGTTGGTGGTGAGTGTTAATTAGACCATTCCAGAGGCGATGCACCCTTCTTTCAGAAGCCTAACTTCAGTTAGAAGATGAAATAGGTCAGGCTGCCCTTTCTCATCCCATTAACCTTTAATCCAGGTTTAAAACCAGTTTCCCCAATCTTGGAGCCACCTGGGGGCAGGAGCAACTGGGGAGAGGGAGGAGGTGAGGAGAAAACCAAAGGGGCTATGCCCAATTTTGAAAACTTTGGAGAATAAGAAGGATGCTTTATTAAAGCATATAAAATGGGTCCACGATGCCAGCACCCAGGCAGAAGGAATGAGTGCGTTGTACATGGGAGGGATTGGCCGGTGGCTTGCCTGGCACCTGGCATTCCAAACTGCATTTCCTGGGGAGTGACACCTCCCTGGGCTTTTTGAAAGGATGCCTCTGCATCGGAGGCTAGACCCTGGCTTGGCTCCCCAAGTCCTGGGTTGTGCCTCCAAACCAGTCTTTAAAAAACTTTCTCCTGGGGTTACCCAGAAGGCAGAGGGGGTTGGGTGTATGTGGAGTGGGCCGTTGAAGGCTTTCGGAGACTGTTTGGCTAAGCAGGAGGAAGCCCCGGCAGTGTGTTCAGGATGTCTTCAGGATGGCTGGTCTGGTCTTCTGGATTTTAAGGAGGAGCTGGGCTTGCCTGTGATGCGCCCCAATCCCTCTGTGGTCCAGTTTTCTTCCTTCCCTTTCCCTTGCACTTCTCCTGGCTGACTTAGGGAACAGAGAGGAGAAGCTGCTGCTCTGTAGCTGCATTTAGGGATCAATCCAGCAAACATATTGACTTCTCAACCATCCAGTGAAATGGTCCGGTAGTCCTGCCTTTCAGCTCTTTCTCTCTCTCTTTTTTTTTTGAATTCAAGTATGTTTGAAAACTTCCTGAGATTTCTCTGGGCAGTAAGAAATCAGAGCTTTTACATCAGGGTCTGCTCTCATGAAGTCCTCCCCCCATCAGGAAACTGACTGGACCTGGCCGCCAGCCGAGAGCAGCATCCTTGCTTCTCCCCTTTCTCAGGTATCCCCTCGCTACCCTGGCTCCAGTACAAGGACGGTGACAGCCCCAGACGTGGTGGAGACCGACTCCCAGGAAAAAAAAACAAAAGGCTCGCAGGAGGTATTGAACATCCTCCCACTCCCCACTGACCGGGAGGTTTTTCTGTGGCAAGGACGTCTGCGCCCATGTGCACTTGGGGCGTGTGCACCGGCTGGCGTGATGGGATGTGACAGGGTCTCACCCAGGAGAGAGCCAGGGTCTGGCGCACAGCGCAGAGCTGTTCTCAGAAACAAGGGCTGAGGACACCGCAGCCCCCCTGGAGAAGGCCTGTCCACATAGGAGATCCTTTGGGTGGGGGCTTTTTTTCTTTTATTATTATTCATGAGGAGAGCCAGAAGCGGTAAGAAGTGTGGCCTCTGGACTCAGGCTGCATGTGAAAAGCCAAATAACAGCGATCCTGCCAGAGAGGCGTGGCTATGAGCAAAGACTTTGCAGTCAAACATGGGTTCAATTCCCAGCCCCACGACTTTCTAGTTGTGTGACTTTCGGCAGATTACTTCATCTCCCTCATCAGCAGTTGTCTTATCTCTAACCCAAGGCTGAAAGTGAAAGTTGCTCAGTCGTGTCCAACTCTTTGCAGCCCCATGGACTATACAGTCCATGGAATTCTCCAGGCCAGATTACGGGAGTGGGTAGCCTTTCCCTTCTACAGGGGATCTTCCTAACCCAGGGATTGAACCCAGGTCTCCCACGTTGCAGGCGGATTCTTTACCAGCTGAGCCACCAGGGAAGCCAAGGACCTTGGAGCAAGATAACTGGCACACAGAGATTTGTTCAATGAATGAATATGTAAAGAAGAGAGCCCCTGACGCACAGCAAGCATTCAGCACACTTTAGCTTTCCATCCCCTCCTCTGTCAAGAGGTGATCTTGACCTTCCCACTCCTATGTGCTATTGTTATCCCCACTTTATAGAGGAGAACGCTGAGACTCAGAGAGGTTAAGTTCTTTTTTCAGAGTCACACAGTGAATTAAGTTGCAAAGTTGAGACTCAAACCTAGATCTGGCTGAGTTCTCTAATTTGAGGTCTCAGTTTAGATTCAGAAAAGGGCAATATTACTCGGAGCCCATTTGCAAGAGTTTTTGCATTGTGATCTGGAGCTAAAAAGAATAGAATCTGAAAGGTTTCACCTCTGCCAGGGATCCCTTGAAGGGGTTGTGGAGATGGTGGTGGGCAACCAGAGGGCTTTCTCTGGAAGCTCAGCTATTTCCTAGGCCAGCAGAGGGCTTCTTAGCTCTGCCACCCATGGGTGTATGAGATGCTTGTCTTCTGGACATTAAGCTCTCATGGGTGAATTCTTGCCAAATTCAGAACATTTTTGACTTGGGCATTCACTTGGAGAAATCTGCTCTTGCTGAGTGTTTCATATGGTACAGGACAAGCCTTCAACCTTTCTGTAGCTTCTCTTCCAGGAGAAGCTGTTCTCTTCCTCCTTGCAAGCCCTCTGTGTCTGGGTCTCTCATTGGCCTTTTAACCTGCTTTGGCGCTGAGCCGTGCGGAAGCCTTTTGTGACAGAGGGTGGCTTCGGCCTCATTCCAAAGTAGCCACCGGTCAGGACAGCTGCAAGGGAGGGTGTGAGGGCTTCTGTCTGATGCCCACTGCGGCCGGATCTGGCCACAGCTCTCCCGGAGGCTGGCGCAGCCTGAATTGTAGAATGGCTGGTGCGTTGATTAGAAATGCTGGCAAGAGATGAGTGCCTTTTGGTAAGAGCTTCCCCCGCCCCTTTTTAAATTTCTTTCCTGATGGTGCTGGTGCTACAGGAAAAGGCATTCATAATCATTTATTGGTGCTTCTTCGTGGGGATTCTCCAATATGTTCCCTCCCTTAGATGTTCATGGAAGGTGCATCCCATGCAAAATGCTTTCCTTGGTGCGGAGGTCCCTCCTCTCCTCCCTCCCTCCCTGCCCCTCTGAGCTCTGTGACGTCAGCCTGGAGGTGACTGGGAGCCTTCTCAGCCAGCAGGTTCCGAGGCAGGGAACGCGGCTCTGGGGCACAGTTGCCTTCCAGCTCTCAGATGATCTAGTCTGCTCTTTTCAGTTCCCCAGTGGACCCCGTTGTCTCGCCTGCCGCACGCTGCCTCCGAAGCTGTAATTAGGGGAAAGAAATGTTGATGCCTTTTCGCTTCACAGGCCATTGCTTCCCTGTCATATCATATCTGGGTGCTTTATTCCTATGATGACGATGCACCCCACATAGGGTTGAGAAAGAATTCATTTCTGTCTCTGGTGTGTGTTTGGAGAACAGGGTCCTCTGTATGCCTTTTCCCGGCGGGAGTGGGGAACCCAGGCGGCCCCCAGGTGCTCGTCTAGGGATGTGCTCGGAGGATGGCGAGGCTCAGAGGAAGATCAATGCTGGCTGCTGGGTGTGGACTTCAGATGGTGGGCAAGGAAGCTCACACTTTTCCTCCTCTGCACAAGGCGATTCTGACCGTTGAAACTTTTCTCCTCAGGTATGGGTCTTGCTCCATGGAGGAAGATGACAGCTCGGGAAGGGAGCAACCTCGGTGATGAGCACTCGCAGGAACTGTGAGGGGCGGCTCTGTGAGCAGCTTTGTGGTGATTTATGGGAGTCGGGGGCTGCCGGAGAGGGATGTGGGTGCCATCAGCTCGGTGGATTAAATGCCCATTTACATTGTTATTGACATATAAAGTATCGGTGCCAAGGAGACGGTGAGGGAAAGGATTTCTGGGGCAGTGATGTGGCGCATGCCCCAGGATATGGACTCGTCTCTCCCCAAATCTGTCCTCTGGGCACTCAGGAGGCCAGGACTGGAGCTGGAGTAAAAGTCCCAAATCCCAGCTCTCACAATGCCGGAGCAGCCACCCTCATTGCTAAGGCAGTGATGGCAAGAGAGGTCCCTGAGTGGGTTTGAAGAAACCGGGGAGGCCTTTGACAAGGTCGTGTGGATTTCCTCGGCTGGCAGGAGCCGCGTCTGGCCGCCTGCATGCATCGCTTTTGCCTGGGTTCTTTTATTCCACTGTGGATTTGGAAGCACCGCTGAAGAAGAGAGGGAATTTTATTCCTGGGAAATGGAATCGGTTTCTGAGTCCAGCCAGCAGCAGAAGAGAAAACTGGTTACCCACGGACTGGAAGATCAAAAGAGGGTAAGCGAGAATTTTGTTGCTTGGCTTATGGCGCCGGAATTGCTAAGCAGGATTCAGGGCGCCAGGTGGTCGTCCTTGTTGTTGCTGTGTCTTTGATTATGCTGGTTTGTCTTTTTCTGGTTGAGGAGGCAGGATGGTGGCTCTTGACTTGCCAGGTCCTAGTGCTGAACTTGAAGTTTGGCTTGTTGGTAGGCAAAGGGAAAGAGAAAGAAGGCAAAAATCAGAAAGACAAAGATGTATAAGCCTTAGCTCAGGGAGTTAACAAACAGTGTGGGTGTCCTCTAAGTCAAATATGAGCTTATTTTGTATTGATGCTCCCTTTGGGATTCATACACTGTTAGCACCGTTTGGAAATGGTACTCTTGACAGTGGTGGTTTCATTTGAGTTATTCGCCATGAGGTCTGCTGGCTCTTGTGTTTATGGATCAAAAATATATTCTACTCCGCTCTTTGGCCTCATCTGTGAGAATGTCAAAGTCATTTAAAAAGGCCCATCGAGTATAGGTCATTTGCTGTCATCAGCCTGAAAGCCGCAGTCACCCAGGACTTGTGTCTACCAGTTAAAGTTCAACTTGTCTTCAAAAGCCTTTGAGAGTAGCATTGAGTGGCTGGTTGTTCAGGAAGAAAGTTGAAACTGTGCTTCCTCATTCCCAGGGGAATTGCTAGGACCAGGCGGTGGCCAAGGTTAAGTACAGCTTGAGAGGAGCCAGAGTCTGTGTTAATCTGAAAATAATTTCTGATATTTCCTTTGAAATGTTGTGGATGGTTGAGGAAAACCTTCTGCTATTCTCTCCATGTGGGGTGGAGTATTGCTTCTCTTCATGAGTCTAAAAAAAATCATCCCTTGTGTGAAATACCCGTGGAGGTGAAACCTAGCCTTACAATTCTTCCCTATAATTTTCAATGGCTGTGCATGTGTTTGAAAAGGATTTAGTGTGGGGCTTTGTTCTGACCTTAAAAAAGTAAAGATAAATGGAAACAAACTACATTGTAAAAACATAGATAGTGACGCTATCCTAAAAAAAAGGAAAGTTTCCACTCCTGAAGCTGCACTCACCATAAAGCAGAAAGAGTGCCTACTATCTTAGGCATCTAGATAAGTGAAATTTGTTTTGTGGCCTTTGATTTATTCAGTGAATAACCAGCCTACAAGACCTCTCTGCTCCTGTTTCTGCAGGAGCTTTCTGAGAGATGGGAGGAAACCCAGTAACTGTTGTGAACAGGTCCTGGGATTAACTGCGTTTCACTAAGTGTGAGCCAGGTTTGATATCCAGACACTTTAGCAGAGGAACGTTTGGGACCTCTGACACTGTAGAAATTTTTAATTGGGCTGGTACACTGAGATAATGTGCAATTATGACAGCCTCTCCTTGGCGCGGTGTGCTTGTCTGCATTTCCCATCTGTCCCTGCGTTGGGTCCACATGTACCATGGAGCCTTTGGAAGCAGACTGTAACCCCAAGTGAGGCTCTGTGGCAGCTGGGGTAACATCAATTGGTCATGCTCAGCTGACATTCATTTTAACTTGAACTCTAGCCGTCATGGCGATTATTAAATTTATAATGATATATGTAAGATCCATTTTAATGACTCTCCATGCTTGAATGAGCTCTCACTTGTGCTGGCAAAATAAGGCTTAATAGAGTATCACATTTCATCTCCTACTGAATTTTCCGGGCAGTGGTTGGAACTTTGCTGAGGAGGGATTAGATTGCGTTCTCTGATAGGCACCACGATATAGTTCCATATTGCTGTAGTACAGTTTCGGGTAATTCTTCTAGAAATACTGCCACCGCAACAGCTTCTGTTGGTGTGTGCACGTGTGTGTTTGTGGGTAAACACTCACAGCATTTGTGTCAAGTGTGAAGCTAAACAAGCGTCCGGGCGTGCAGCCCAGAATGTCTTGTCCACGGAGCTGAAAAGGGGCTCTCCTGTGCTTTGGCTCAGATATCTCGGGTGAACTGGGAACCTCTCTTCAGGGGGGTTTGGCTGAAAGTCCAGCAAAGGCACAGTCGAGGCATCTGCTGGGGAGCTGGGAGGTCCCCACCAGCTTGCTTACGTTACCACACGTTCACGGGCACGAGATCGATCCTTGCAGCATTGCTGTCAGAGTGTGTGTGTGTGTGTGTCTGTGTGTGTGTGTGTCTGTGTGTGTGTGTGTCTATGTGTGTGTGTCTGTGTGTGTGTGTCTGTCTGTGTGTGTGTGTCTGTGTGTGTGTCTGTGTGTGTGTCTGTGTGTGTGTGTGTGTTACTCAAGGGAGGAAACTGCGGAGGGCTGAGGAGTCAAGGCAGAGGGAGGCTGGCCAGCGTCATTTTGCTGTATTTCCTACTGTCCTGAGCAGCAAAAGCCATTTTCTTTAAGGTTTGGTAGGTTTCATGCTTCTTGCTGTAGCTTGGCCCTCTTCTGGTTTCCATATGGATAGAGCTCCTGATTGAGGGAATCCTCTAGGATTCGGCTTTTTTTTGAGGGGGGAGGGGTTCGCTTGTGCTTTCTGCAAGTGTGCCATGAGCTGTAGAACCAGAGCTGAGTTCAGATTCTGGTTGTGCTGTGTGTTAGCTGTGTGACTCTGAGAAAGCTACATGAGTTCTCTGGTTATTAGTCTACATTTTCTACAGAGGATAATAATATTTAATTATAGAGACATTGTTAAGATTAACTGAAGCAAAGCTGGCAGAGTTTGGCACTTGGTAATTATTTAAGAAATGTTCTCTATATTCTTGGGACAGTTTGCAATGTGGGATTTCTTGCTTTCTTTTTGTTCTTAAAGGGCTGCATGTGATTTTATTTTAAATCTTAAAAAAAAAAACCCTTTGGTAAAGCACTCATTACACATTCAAACATTGCAGAAGAATTCGGAATATAAATTCTTCTTTTCTCTAATTCTGCTCAGCAGTAACTGCTATTAACAGTGTGATGTATAGCATTCCTGACTACTCTTGGTTTGTGTTTCTTAATAAAAGGAAGTCACACTGTACATATTTTAAAGAACCTAATCTTTTTCACTTCACATGGTGTGGATGTCTGTCTGAGTCATTGTATACACATCTACCTCACACCTTTTAATGACTAGAGAGAGTTCCACAATAGAATGTGCCAAAGTTTATTTAACCAATCCCTTGTGTGTACAGTTAGGATGTTTCCAGGTTTGGATTTTTTGCTCCATGATTTTTTTGGTATTACAAAATTCCCATGTTCAGCAAGTATTTATGAAGTACCTTGCATGTGCCTAGCTCTGTTCTTGGAGCTAGGAATCAGCTAGACAGACATGATGGTTTTCTTCCTGAAGCTTACATTCTAGCCCAGCACAACCTTCTGTGATGATTGAAATGTTCCATTCATGAACTGTACGTGTCAGTGGCCACCAGTCGTATCTGACCGTGGAGCCCTTGAAATGTGTCTAGTATGATTGAGGACCTTCATTTTAAAGCTCATTTATTTAAGTTGAGAATTCCTTGGCAGTTCAGTGGTTGGGACTCTGTCCTTCTACTACAGGAGGAATGGGTTCGATCCCTGGTTGGGGAATTAAAATCCTGCCTGCTGCATGGCTCAGCCAAAAAAAAAAAAAAAAGAGGTTTTCGTTTAGTTTAAACTAATTTAAGCTTCAATAGACACATGACTGGTTACAGTGTCAGACAGTGCCTCTCTCGATAACTATCTATTTGCAGACAATGGTCTATGTGCTAAAGAAAACAAATAGGACTGGGTAGTGTCGTGGGCTCTGGAAGGGTATATTTCACACTTGTAATTATTTTTAAATTTCCTTTTAATTGAGGTGTAACTTACATTCAGTAAAGTGCATGCTTCTTAAATTCATAACTCGATTAAAAAAAAAATCTTTAGTATACCTGTGCAGCCACCACACAGAGCAGGATATAGACCCTGCCTTGCCCCTGAGGGGGTGCATTGTAGCTGGTATAAGGGAGGTCCCCCTTGGGGAAGTGGAGACCCTGGTGATGAACAGCAGCTGGCTGTGGGAAGATCAGATGGCAGACTTCAGATGCGAATGTGCCTGCTCGTCGTACCCTGCAGCAGGGAGGGGTGCCATTCAGAACTCCCCTTTGGGCAACTTATCTTGATACCACTTATGGACAGTAGCTTCCCGTGCATCCCTAGCATCTTGCCTAATTCAAATTCTGTGCTGAAGTCAGGGAAAATCCAGAGAGGCACGGGCTGCAAATTGCCACGAAGAGAAATTCAGCGAGGTATAAGTATTGTTCAGTGCTGTAAGGACCCACTTAACTAGCACAGATGGGAGAAGTAGAATTTCCCTGACAGACACCTATTGATCAGTCAAGGGAATGACTGTTTGATTGATTTTTTTCTCTACTCTTCCTTAGAAGTTTGTCCTTCACAGACGGAGCGTTCCCACAGAGGGTGAACACTGTAAAGTAAGAATTGTTCAGGGGTTTTCAAGATACTCGATGACTGAGTGGCGACAAAGATGGTTTAGTTTGAATATTCTCCTGGCTGTCAGCTTCTCAGCATGAAAGACACCTGGAGACGGTGTTTTGAAATGACTTGGGAGAGTGTGAGTTTGAGCTTTGTGTAATTAAAATTTCCGGGGTTGGCTGAACTGTTCTGGATTGCCAAATGCTGACCGACAAAGGGGGAAGATATTTTCATGCTCATCCCAGCAGCCTCTCCTCTCCTTTTTGTTCCGTGCGTCCCTGACTTGCTCATCGCCTCAGCATCATTGGACCTTACCCGGCCGTGCATCCCCTATGTCCACTGCTTTCTCATCCTGTCCTCTGCAGGCTGGCTCCTGTGGCATGGCATATCTGGCCAGTCTCTTCTGTCTGGTCTCACTGCCACCACTCTCAGGTCTAGGAGTTCTTGCTTGGCTAGTGGCATAGCCTCTGTGGGTGGCTCTCTTTGTTTCCATGTCTCCTCCACTCTTGGCCAGATTCCTCTTCTTTAGAGTCTTTCTGAAGTGTTGTCATTCTATTTAGAGGTTTCCTGCTGTGTCCTCGGGCTTCCCTGTTGGCTCAGATGGTAAAGAATCTGCCTGCAATGCAGGAAATCCAGGTTCAATCCCTGGGTCTGGAAGGAAGATCCCCTGGAGCAGGGAATGGCTATCCACTCCAGTATTCTTGCCTGGAGAATCCCATGGGCAGGAGCCTGGCAGGCCACAGTCCATAGGTTTGCAAAGAGTCAGACACAACTGAGCCACTTTGACATTTTCTGCTGAGTCTTCACCCTCCCCAGCCCCTGGCACTTTACATTGTGCCCAACTTCTAGGGTATAATGGGTAAAAGCTCAAATCTTGCAGGAGCCTTGTAGACCTCAGCTTCAACCCTGAAAAAGTTCTGTAATGTCCCCGAGTTGTATTTTTTCTCCCAGTGCTTTCTATTCATAGCTTATAAGACGCTTAGCACTGTTCCTGGAACATGGTAAATAATCAGCAAATGAGAATTGCTGTGATGATTATAATCTCTCAGTCTCTTTTACCCAGATATCCTCTACCAAACTCTCTTTTCTGTTTCGTGAACAACCCTCACATTTCCCCCATCTCTGCGCCTTTGCTTATGCATGTGACTACCTGTCTGCCTTGAGACCCCTTATCTGTCCTCCATGAAGAGTACATCCCCCTCCTGTTTCTGTTAATAATACCTTATTCAAGTGCAGGTGGGATAGCAGTTCATGGCATTCTCCTCGTGGCCCAGATGTTTTTTCTGTGTATCACACCCTGTATCAGATTATTGGCTCATTGAGGAAGGAACTAATTTTGTCCATCTCTTCATCCCCTGGCACACAATAGGCACCAGTGAATGTTGGCTGAATGAATGAATAAATATTGCTTGATGCTTTGGGATTTCTCTTTCCCTGTAGTCCTTAAGCTGAATGTGACCTTCCAAAAGGACCAGTTTAATATGTTGTCCACTCTTAGAGAGAGAAGAAGGAGAAGTAGGATTCAAGGAGATGGTTAGGATTTCTCTGCAATGATTGAACACATTTGATTAGGGCAGCTAGATTGGGTCTGGTGAGTGGAATAGAAAGTAGGGATATTTTGAAGGAAAGAGCAGGAGAATTTGGGTTAGTGACTAGACTAGTCACTAGACTGACAGAGAAGTATAAATCTAAGATGTTGCCAAGTTTTTGGTACATCAGTGGCTGGAGAGGGCTTGCAGCCCTTTGGATGAAGCGAGTTGAAGTAGTGATACCTTCTAATGCTTCTCACGGCAAAGTGCTCTCTTATTTGGTTTGCACGAGTGGAAGCAGAGCAGCTGTTATTTCTTTTCAGGCAAAGAAGGAATCAAGACACATATTTTAAGATAATTTCCCCACGTACACATGATTTAGGTTTAGTGATTCTTTCTGAAAGGATTAAGAAATAGCTGAAGATAGGGAAAATAACTAGCGTGTAGAACAACTGCTGTGTGCCAGAGAGTGTCCTAGGCACTCATTTGATCTCATTTAGAGCTTTCCCATGCTCTGGTTGTAGGTATTACTGACCCCTTGCACAGATGCAAAGGCTATGATTTCTCCAAGTTTCTGCAACTTATTTTGTCTGCTAGACTCCTGCATTTCACTGTAGCTTCACCTCACCATTAGGATTAGATCTCTAAAATTTTTAAACTGGAATTTACTTTAAAAATAGTTTCTTTTAACTATTTAGTTAGGTTTAGTTGTATGCCTGTATACACACGAAGCACGCAGTGCACATGTGAGTCATGTACTGCATCGCGGGGTTGGCCTGTGTGACATCTCACAGGTGTTTGTTCATCTAGGTATTATGTCCACATCATTCCTCAGATCAGAGCTCCATGTCATGATCCTCCCTGCAGTCAGTCCCTGGCCTGGGAGAGGCTGAGCTGCTGTAGAGAAACTCTCCTCCTAGTGATCTGAGCTCTGAGAGGCTGACGGTGCAGTCAGCGCTCTGAATGGATGGATGCTCACACTTCAGGTAAAGATGCAGCTCTAGCCCCAGCTCCCCGAGCTCTTTCCAGATGAGCTGAGGTGCTTGCTCCTTGGCTTGGGCCCAGGTGGTGCTGCCGTCCCTTTGCAGCCCGCAGCGGCAGCAGTTACAAGTTGATCAGCCTCCTGACAGCTCTCTGCCTGCATGGTCCACCTGTCTGACTGGCATGAATGGAGGGGGTGTTAACCAAACGCTTGGGGGATGGACACTGAGGATTTACCATAGCACACTGCACATGTCATTGAGGGATGGAAAGAGACTGTAGCCGGAAGCAACTCTATTCAGTAAGTTTGGAGCTTCTGTTCAGGTGTGGGGGGAAAGAGGCCAGCAAAGGGGCCAGGGCAGTGCCCTGTTTTCATTTCACTGTGGAGAAGATCAGACAGCACAGGATCAGTCTCATTTATGCCTTCATTCTTCCCACATTTATTTATTAAGTCCCTACTGTATGCTGGCCAGCCACAGCGTGAGGCTCTGGGGTCATAATGATGAGCTTAGAGACTGTCTCTTGGTACTTCCTTTGTCTTGAAGGAGTCAGTCAGTTTAACCAGCAGGGACAGTGACATTAGATAAGTGTCTGTCTGGTTTGGAGGTTGGCAGGGGTGGGAAGGTGGGCAGAGAGTGCCTCCCTGGAGAAGGAGGAGCTTGAGCTCCACCTGTGAGAGGCTGAGTGAGAAGCGCACTGGGGGAGGGCTGGGTGAGCAGCTCACAGGGTGGACTGAACTGTGTCCCCTGCCCCAGATTCGTGTTTTGAAGTAGATCTCAGAATGTGACTGTGTTCAGAGATAGGCCCTTCGAGGAGATAATTAAGGTTAAATGAGGTCATGAGGGTGGGACGCTAAGCTGATGTGACTGGTGTCCTTATGAGAAGAGGAAGGGCCACCAAGGGTGTGTGTGTACAGAGGAAACGCTGCTTGAGGACGGAATGAGAAGGTGGCCATCTGCCAGCTGGGGAGGGAAGCCTCAGGGGAACGCACATCTGCTGACCCTTGGATTGTGGACTTCAAGCCTCCAGAACTGTGAGAAAGCAAATTTCTGCTGTTTGAGCCACCTAGTCCCTGGTATTTCGCTGTGGCGGCCCTAGCAGACACTAGCCCACAGAGAGAGAGAGAGAGTTGGCTGAAGGCATTTTACTTTAAACAGCCCAGACCTTAAGTTCCCTGAGGGCAGATGCTACTTCAGGTCCCCAGCATCCAGCTCGGTGCCCGAGGCCTGGCAGGTCTTCAGCTGATATTTGTTGAGTGAGAAAATCCATGGATGCAAAGGACGAGGACAGAGAATGGAGGGACTGGACTTGCCACGCGGACACTTGAGGTGTTGTCCTGTCGGCCCTGAGAAACCACTGGGGGTGTCAGAATGAGGGGATGCCCAGAATGTGGTTCTGGGGAAGATTCTAGAATAAACCAGGGTGGCTAGGAAGGGGTGAGAGTAGTAATGTAGGCAACAGAGCCTGGAGTCAAAGAGACCAGAGAGAGGACCCCCACAGTGGTCTAGGCATTCATGATCAGCTTCTGTTCCAGGGCTGAGACAGAGGGAACGCAGAAATGAGCAGATGCAAGAAATAGAATCTGAGGAGCAGAAACTGGCCAGCAACTGGATATGGCTGACTCACGTGCCAGGTAGCATGAGTCCCAGGAGTCTCCAAGGTTCAGAACCTCCCCCTGTACCTAGTAGAATGCGGTCCAATGGCCCAGGGGGTCCGGCAGCCCAGGGGCACATTCGCTCCTGACTAATGCACCGGGGTGCACCGTGGTCTTCTGCCCTGGTCGTAGCAGAGCAGACACTGTCTTCATTTGGTGGATGAGGTAAGTGAGGCATGGACAGGCGAAGTGACCGGCCGCGTGTCACACACCTTGTCAGTAACTAGATGGCGGTGAAGATCCCTACTCTCTTTATCCATCAGTTAGGATCCCTTTCCAGGGAATAAAGCTGCCTTCCTCAATCAGCAGAAATAAATATTGATATTCTGTTATTTTGGCTTTAGGGACCCTACTTTAAAGATACTGAAAAAGTTATTTTCGGTCCCAAGGGTGCTAGTAGCTCAGTTGTGTCTGACTCTTTGAGGTCCCATGGACTGTTGCCCACCAGGCTCCTCGGTCCATGGAATTTTCCTGGCCAGAATGCTGGAGTACTTCAGGGGATCTTCCTGACTCAGGGACTGAACCCAATCTCTTGAGTCTCCTGCATTGGCGGGTGGAGTCTTTACCACTAGTGCCACCTGGGAAGCAGGCAGAAGTTGACCAATAACGTGGGCACCTCAGAGGTGGCCTCTCCCCATTTGTTTGAACGATATACACAGATTACACAAGGATAGCTCTGCACTAAGTGAAATGAATTGACATTGGCCTTCCAGCTCTGTCCCAACCTGCTTCCAGGAACCAAATTACTGTCTCAGCACAAAAGAGGGCTGAAATTTAGTAAGCGGTAAGCAGTGCCAACTCTGCAGCTGGCATCCTGTGTAGGGTTGGCATATTTGTTCAAGCCTTTTACTTTCCTGGTCTCTTTAGACTCTAGCTTTTCCCCTTGGTCTGCACTGTTTCATGAGTCATTCCTGTCTTGAACTGTGTAGAGTGTGGTTGGAGACTGGAGGGAGAGAGTGTTGGTGTCATCCAGGCTATTTGGTGTCTGCTAAGAACACAACTTTGGAACCTTATTACTTTGGGTAATTTATTTATCTTTTCTGGCCCCTGCTGCTTCATCTAGAAAATTAGGATGAATAATAAAACCTTTGGTGAGGATTATGAGATATAATGTACTTGAAGTATTTAATCTAGTACTTAGAACACAGTTAAGTATTAAATGGTATCTCTTATAATTCTTACCTTGTGTTTCCCTTCCCTGGCTTGGCAAAATTCTCTAAGTAGCGTATTTGGGGAATAAAATGGTAGGGGAGTTGGGTGACTGCTGCTAATTTATGTGAGTTTCCTTTTCTGGTTAACTGAAGGTCATATATGATTATTTCTAATTTAAACTTTGTTACTGCAAGTCTTCCTCAAAGAATGTCTGCTTTTATGCTTTAGAAATACAGTCAGTGAAAACAGCCAAGTCTTCCTTCATGTAGCAGTCTTCTAGGAACTTTGCTAACCTCATCATTCTGCATGTTAATTGGCAATTTACAGGACTCTATTATGTATTTGCTGCTGCTCAGATGCTCAGTCCTATCCAACTCTTTGTGACCCCATGAACTGTAGCCCACCAGGCTCCTCTGTCCATGGGATTCTCCAGTCAAGAATACGGTCAAGAATACGAGTAGGATGCCATTTCCTTCTCTAGGGAATCTTCCTGACCCAGGGATCGAACCCATGTCTCTTGTGTCTCCTGCTTTGGCAGGTGAATTCTTTACCACGAGTGCCACTTGGGAAGCCCCTGTTATACAGTAGACGAGGCTAAACCTTTTGTGTGATTCCAACATCTCCCCCTACCACAAGTTGCATTTTTGCTTGAATATGTTTTATGAATTTCATTTATTATACTTTGTAGCATCCCCTAAAACTGCAGTACCAGGGAAAAAAATCTGGTTACCTGGAGGTGAATTCCAATTAATGAATGCTTTCCAAATCTTGTCCTAGATGAGATTTACTTTGCTTCTAAAGCTTAGATCAGATTCCTCCATGTCTGCAGTTTGAATCAAAATACTGACATCTCTGACTCCTATCCTCAGGGCATTAATTTTTAATCTTCCTTCTCTTTGGGATAATTAGAAAGGGATGTGGGGGTTGGGGAGAGAAAAGAGAAGAGATGCGGTTGGCAGAGCAGGAGTGATTTTTTTTTTTTAAATAATGCAGCCTTTTCTGGGAAGAGGGAACATCTGAAATCTTGCATCTGCATTCCCAGTTTGCTTGAGGAAGATAAAGCAAGGGTTGGGATTGGGGCTGTGGCTGATAGAGCCAGATCAGGGTGGTTCCTGATGTGGGAATGGGAGGTCATTTAGGAAGGAGCCAGACTTGCGTAACTGTATGTGTCGGCGAGGAAGGTCGAGAAATCCACTTGGGTGTATGTGGGGATTTCTCTCTTGGCTAAGCTGAGTAAATACAGACAAGGTTACTTAAAGCCTTGTCTATTTCCTGCATCTGCGCTCCTTGGGCCTCTGAGAATCACAGCGGGATGTGAAGGACAGGAGTCAAAACCTTGATTACAACTAGCAAGATCTTATGTCCTTCATCTCTTGTGAAGCTGACACAGAAGTACCAGTCTGCACACCTGGGAACAGGGTACCTTTTTGCTCACAATCCAGGCTTTTTGCCAGCTTCTTACATAGTTGAGTTAGGTTCCTTCAGCAATAACCCCTCCTTTCAAAAAGTGGATTATAGATGAGAGGCTCCCCCAGACTGCATGGTTCTGTTTAAAATATATTTCTCTCCTTTTCCACTGATATCATTAAAAAAGGCAGCAAGCAAAAGTTCTCAATGACATGGGCAAGTCTTCATGGGAAAATGGCATGTTCTGAAAAGAAGGAACAGTTATTGTTGTTGTATCTTGTACAGCTTCCCGTGTGAACTTCCAAATCCATAGCTGAAAGTCTCTTCACTGACTATTTGGCTTCTTGTTAATTTTGAGATTCCTAACTCATTCCACATTGTTTGGCACATAGTTGATGATCAGTGCATATTTGTTGAATGAATGAATGAGAGTCAACATTCCAAATGGGTTGAGGGTTGAGAGAGAGAACTGGGTCTGTCCTCTGGCTCTCTGAGCTATACTCTTGGTGGCATCGAGCAGTAGCATCTTAGAAAGGAATGTTTAATCGTCTGTGATTTTGTGATGGGAGAAAGAATGCCCGGGAGGACTGCTTAGAGCTGCGTATCCTGCAGCTTGTACATCTTTGTATATGTGGGGTTTCTTAGCTTTGAAGACCCAGTTTTTTGTTTTTGTTTATTTTAAAATTGTAAATCTATTATCTCCTACCTGCCCTGGCAGAGACGTGCCTTTTTCCTGTGAGTTTCCATGGGTCCGTGCTGATGGGTAACCTGGAAGTTTCCTTCATTGATGTCTATATGAGCTGGTCATTTAAAGGTGAGACAGTAGCTGAGATGTACCCAAAAGGGGATGTACTGAATAAATCAGTGCAAAATGTGCCCTTACGTGTTGTAGCACAATGGGAGAAATGATGAGGGCAAGAAAGAGGAGTCAAGGAAAGACAGTGTCCTGTCAGAGCCCATGAAATGTTCCGCAATGGAGATAAACGATGTAGCTGTTGACTGGAAATGGGAGAAGCTTCTTTTTAATTTATTTCTTAAGTTTATTTTTAATTGGAGGACAATTGCTTTACAACATTGTATTGGTTTCTGCCATACAACAACGTGAATCAGCGGCAAGTATATATACGTCCCCTCTCTCCCCTTCCCCTCCCCACCCCACCCCACCCCTCGAGGCTGTCACAGGGTACCGCCTGGAGCTCTCTGCGTTACACAGCAGCTTCCCACTGGCTATCTGCTTTACACACGGTTATGTCTATGTTTCAGTGCTGCTCTTTCGGTTCATCCCACCCTCTGCTTCCCGCACTGTGTACAAGTCTGCCCCCTGTGTCTGCATCTGAAAGAAGCTTCTTAATGTCTCTGAGCTTCCCTTCCTCATCTATAAAATGTGGGTACTGGATATTTACACCTTGTAGAGTTCTAATAAGGGAGAGAATGTATGTCAAGTACTTAGCACAATACCTGGTGTACTGAATTGGTGCTGATCAAAAGTGAGCTTTCCTTTACCTGTCTCTGAGCTCACGTTAAGCCATGAGAGACTACAAAGTTATCTTTGTTGTTGAGGTATTAGTGGGTCTACTTTGGGACCACTCTCCCTTATCTACTGAAGCGTGAGGAAAAGTCACACCGTGGAGAGGGCTTGGGTGACAACCCCAGTTCATCGCCTGGTGCGGCAGCTGTGACTGGGAGAGTCCTGTCCTTCCTTGGGCCTCCGCTCCTGCTGGATTCGTACGAAGTTCTTTGACTCCTTGGTCTGGCCTTTTGCTAGTACTGGGCATTGGAGTGGCTGTAGGAGGGGATCTTCTGGTTGGAAGGCTGGGCAGAGTTCCCAGCTGTAAGGCATCTTCATCCCTGGCAGGCTTCCATCATCCAGGGGCCGTTGCACCAAGCCCAGGGAGCCAACTCACTGTGCCGACTGAAATCGAGGGCGCTTGGAAACAGGAGCCTTGGGTGTGTTTGTGCTTTTCTCCCGTGGCCGTCAGTCACTTGGCAGGGCCCGGGCAGGACTGTGAGGAGGAAAACGGCAAATAGCAGTTTGCATTACTACAACAACATGAAGCCCTTTCCTACAATAATTGAAAAAAATCTAATTTCTGCCCATGTCCCTGGAGTATCTTCCTATACAGATTCCTATGGAGTCCCCAAATCTTATTATCGACACAACTGAGGAGGCAGAAGGGATTTGCCTGCTGGAGTACAGTTGAGAGGAGAATCCCTAGGCCTCCGCAGTGGTGCCTGGAGATCCTAGATCTCAGTGAATTTAAGCGGGAAGCAGTGGAGGTAATGGGGAAAGTCACAGAGAGGACAGGGTGGATGCCTGACTTGGAGAAGTGACTGCTGGGGTCTGGTGGTGCTGGGATCTTAGTGCCTTGTCATCTTAGGCAGCACTGTTCCCACTTTACAGATAGGGAAATAAAGGCTCGGAGAAGTTACTAGCTTTCCCATGGTTCTAACAGCTGGAAACAGTAGCCCCTCAGTCTTGAAGCCAACTCTGCATGACTCCAAAGCCTATGCCCTTTTTCATCAGGTACCATTATCAGACTCTGATATACCACTGACTTGATTTCTGCTATATTATTATTATTGCTCCATATCTGTTTTAAAATGGACTCACTTAAAACGATTAGCCTTGTCACAAGAATATTATCAACGAAATTCCAGGTTTGACGTGCTACTTATTTTTCTTTCTGATTACTCATTAAAATAAAATCATGGGTATAAAGCTTTAAAAAATTTTACTGATGTTCTATAAATACCATGTGGGATATACAGGCCTCAGTTTGGAAACACTTCCCTGTACATCAGTAACAATATGACAATAGCTATAATGTTGACTAGTTACTGAGTATTTACCATATGCCAAGCCCTCAACAAAGTAGTCAGACCTGGGCTAAGTAGTCTAACCTGGTTTTAAAACTGTAATCTGCCACTTCCTTGATGTGTGACCTTCAGCAACTTAAGTTATCTTCTCTGTGCCTTGGTTTCCTCATCTATAAAATGGGAATAATAACATCTACCTTCTAGAACATTGAACATTAGACAAGTGAGTAACACTTAGATAAGTGCCTTGACATATTAAGTGCTATGTTAAATATTAGCTATTATTCATTCATTCACTCATTTGACAATTAATTATTGTTTGAGCATGTTCTGTATACTGGACATCATCCTATAATCTTTACAACAGTCTGATGTTGGTATTAGCTACATTTTATAGATGAAAAGAGCTTAGGTTGAGCAGTTTCGCTAAAGTTCCCAGCCTAAAATGTGATGAAACTGAATTCAAATCCAGGTATGCCTGAAACTCGACGGCTATGAATTTTGCAGAACACTTCTGAACACAAAATGTGTGTATTCCGTGTGTTTGTGTTTTCCACATAGACCAATTTTTCAACAGCAGCTGGGTGTCCTACAGTGCAGTTCAATTAGATTCTGACACTGTCTGCCTGGAGTGTCAGATCCCACGAGGTCAGGACTCAGCCCCGTGAATCTGCTCCCCGTCCAGATGCCAAGCACAAGTCCAGACCACCTGTGCTTCTGACCCACTACCTGCTCCTAAGAAAAGAACTTACTTAGTATTACTGGTTTACTATAAAGGAATCAACAACCAAATGGAAGAGGTCCCTATGGCACAGGATGTGGAAGGGCACGTGGAGCTTCTTTGCCCTCTCTGGGCATGCCACTCTCCTGGCACCTCAATGTGTTTGCCAACTCTGAATCTCCCTGTACCCCTTAACTTGAGAGTCTTTAGTGGAAGATCCATTATGTGGGCATGATTGATTAGACCTTTGGCCATTGGTGATTAAGTCAATTTCCAACCCCACTCCCCTCCCTGGAGGTCAGGGGATGTGGGTAGTGGGCTGAAAGTTCCAATCCTCTAATCACGATCGGTTCCTCTGGCAACCAGCCTCCATCCTAAAGCCCCCATTGAGAGTCATCTCATTAGCATAAACTCTGGAAAAACAGAAGACCAGGCTCTCTTCTCACCCCTATCTCTCAGGAAATTCCAAGGATTTTAGAAGCTCTGTGCCAGAACTGGAGATGAAGACTAAATATGCATTTGTTAACATGTCACAGTATCATAGAAGCCAGAGTTGGTTCTCTTATCTACTCTGCCGTTACTGCCTCCCCAAGAAAGGAAGACTCACTTCCTGACAGAGGGATGCCCACCCACTTATTTCTCAGACGTGTGGTCAGACTTTATCCTCTTGGGCCAACGGAACCTCCTTGGCTGGTTTTTGGAAAGCAGCCAATGTTGCCCTGTCTATCCGTCTTCCAACTTTGACTCTAGTTATGTGGGATGAGTCTTCAGCTCCCGTTAACCTGTTGTGGCATCTCTGTGTCCCCTACAGTGTTGGTCCAGAGCCCCAGAGATCCTGCAGGCAGTGGGCAGTCAGCACATGTTAGAATGTGGGCTGCAAGGCAGCAGGCACAGGGACCTGGAGCCGACAGACGCCACCGTAGCAGCAGCAGCAACAGCATTTGTACACAAGCATCTTGATTTGCAAGGTGCAGGAGTCAAGGACCTGTCTCCCATCATATAAAATAATGGTGGTTTGCATTCTAGATGTCTTTGCGGAGTTCCTTTCCTTAGAGACCTTTAGCAGATGGCGATTGCTTCTTACTGTTTATGAATTTGTTCACTAGGCAAAGCTTGGTTTTCCCACACGATATTTTGACTTTCGTCATTTTCTACCTTCCATAGGAAGATCTCTGGGCCAAATGTTATCGTTAAGGGCAGCTGAGCTTCGTTCTGAGGGCACCTCTTCCTCTTTGGACAAGGATGAGCTAGAAATAATGATCCTGTCTGCTGTACTTTTGCAGGTGTGTTGAGAGCCCAAGTTGCATGTGTACTGGATGAGAGGATGAGGAGACGATGCCTTGTGTCTGGGCCGTCTCGGGCAGGACTAGCTGTCCTCCCAGAAACGGGCAGTGTCTGTCCATCTTCACCTTATTCTCCCCTTTCCTCCAACCAGCCAGCCTGGACCACTCTTCAAGATCGATTCTCCCATTCCTATCCAGTTGAAACCTTCCCTATCTCTTTTCTCTTCCTCCTTCTTCTCTGATCCTTTTAAACTCTTTCTCTCTCTGTTTCCTGCCTGGTACATTATAATTTTCATTGAATCGCATATGAGTGAAGAGCATGAGCTGTGGAGTTGAAGGATGAAGCTCCCAGCTCTGTGACTTTCAGAAAACCCCTTCCCCTTTCTGTGCCCCTGTTCCCTTCATTGTTCAAAGGGGAAAACAGTAGCTGCTCTATCCTGGTCGTCTTATGAGGATTAAATGAGATAGTACAAGTACCTAGTAGATGGTAGAACGTGTTAGTCACTCAGTCATGTCTGACTCTTTGTGACCCCGTGGACTGTAGCCCACCAGGCTCCTCTGGCCATGGAATTCTCTAGGAAAGAATACTGAAGTGGGTTGCCATTTCCTTCTCCAAGTGGATAGTAACTATTCTGTAAATACTGTCAGAGAGCAGGGCTAGTGGCAGCGATGGTGCTGCGTTCCTAATTAGAGTGTAAGATGCTAGAGGCCGGAGGCTGAGTCTCGAGTTTGTTTTTTATCCTCCAGCGTGGATTGTGGTGTTCCAGTCACAGGAGCGCTCCATACATACCCAGGGGATTTAAGGAGGGTTCGTGCTTTCTCCTCTGTCTGCTTTATTAGATTTACATTTAAGTAACCTTAGTGTTTGGCTGGTCCTTAGACCCATTTTATAGAGTGTGTCAGTGATTAAATAAAGGGTTTTTTCATAACCGTTTATTTGCCTAAAGTGAAACTCCCTCAATCAAACCTTGTCCTTTTATGACTTGCTCTTGGCCGACTAATATGGTGAGGAGCGGAAGCCCCAGGGGAGGAGCCACCCTTGCTCTTTTAGTGTGAAGGGAAAGCTGGTCTGACTTTAGAAACAGCCAGAGAGGAAGAATTAGGACGAGCTCTGAGAATGGGAAGTCCTGTGGGAGATGTCAATAGCCAAAATTATCTCTCATTTCAGCAGCCGCTAAAAAGAACCCCACCTGGCCCCTTCCCCAGGGGGGTGACCTCTCCTCTGAGCCGGCAGGATGAGCCAGGCGGGGGGCAGGAGCGGGCAGCCATCAGGGGTCAGGTTACCGGTGGGCATGACGTCAGGGCGGCTCCTCAGAGCCCATGCTGGCCTGGTGGGGAGGGAGCAGCTGCGCCCAGCGTACCCTCCCCACCCTCCTCGGAGCCAGGCTCTGTATGTCTGAGTCTGAAGCCCTGTGTGGATGGAGGGAGAGAGCCAGGGCTGCTCTTCTTGCTCAGCCCTCTGGGCACGGTCCCCTTTCTGCAACTTTCCCTGCAAGGCCTGTTTGCCGAGGAGGGGAGCCAGGAGCCCCTAGATGGGCAAGGATACAGGTGTTTGGGTTGAGAGAAGGCTCCAAGTCCTTGGGCTGGGCCTGCTAGAGCTGCCAGTGGTGGATGGGAAGCAGAGGGATGTCCTGGGAAGAACTGGGTCTGCAGTCAACTCCCAGAGGAAATCTTGTTTCCAGCCCTTACGACGGGACCATTGGAAAATTGCTTCTCCTCTCTGACCGTCGGCTCCTCATCTGTACAATGGGAAGGATAACGCTTTTCAAGAATATTTTCCCTCTTTGGAAAAGAGAACATTGAGACTGCGGGTGTGTAGTGAGAACTTGATATATGGCAGCTCTCTGCTACCTTCCTCCCCATCCCACCACTCCCAAATATTAGACAGCTAGCTAGATTCTTATAGCTGCCCTGTAGTTGCTGCTAGAATGCTCCAGTGATGACTCGGGTCAGCTCTTCACTTTTTGTGCGGTTGGGGCCCCATCTAGATAGAGCAGATTTTTAAATATCTGGGTCGATCCTCCCTTTGATACCCTAGTCTTTAAATCCAGAGTCATCATGGTTCAGACAAGGAGACTGAGGCCCAGAGCTGTCAGACCCAGGGAGGCAGAACCAGGCCCCAGCCCTCAGCTGAGGTTGTACAACACTTTTATTATCTCCTGCCCTTCCGGTTCTTCTCACAGCCTCTGAGCATTCGCTTACCCTCTTTCCTCTGCCAAGAACAATAGCTGCATTGACTGTGCCGAACCGTTTGTCTTCCTTGAAGATTCAGGTCAAACGTCACCTCCTCTGAGAAGTTTCCCTTAGCCCCACCTCCTGGCTGGTATGGGGACCCCTCCTCTGTGCTTTCAGAGCCCCTGGAGCAGACCTCTGAGGTGGGCTTCTCATGCTCCACTGTGAAGTATGATGTCCTATCTCTCCCCGCTATGTGACAACAAGCTTTTCAAAGATATAGGTCAGGTCTCACTCGCTCTTGTATTTCTGCTGTCACTTCAGTCACCTTGTAGGTGCTCCGAGATGACCTCTTCGTGCAATGAATGAATGGGTTAATGAGCAGTTAGCAAGGAGATAGAGAGGTGCCCATGGCTGTAGAATTTCCAGAAAGGTTCCCACTGGCTCTGTTACACAAGGTGGCAGACCTCCAGCCCTTTTGCAGGTGGAGACTTCTCTGGGATGGTCTCCTTCCCAGTGGCCCGGAGTGCAGCCACCCATTACCTGAGCTCTATGTCCATCCTTGCGGGTCCCAAGGACCAGAAACTCTCCCAAAATGAGGCCCAGAGAAGCTGCTATTTAGGGTCTTTCTTTCAGACAGCCCCTGCAGCTTTCTTGTGACTGTCCTTAGCTGACATCTTCACAGAGGCTGAGTTCCCAGAAGATGTATTAATGGAGATATCACTATATTGCCCTCCAGAGCTTAGTGTAAATAACCCTGGCATGCACTCATTCATTCACTCACACATTCATTCAATGCCTTCCTCTTCCGTTAGGGCAAATAGTCAGAAGGTGACTGCATATGACTTTATCACTCACCCAGCTCCAGTGTCGCTCAGAGCAGTCAATTAGATTTTTCCCAAAGGCCAGATTTGGGGGTCAGGAGGGCAGGCTGATGGAGCATTGACAAGTACTCTGATGTCAGCTTTAAAATATGCAATAGACTCCTGAGGTCACACGCCCCCCTCCCCTACTTATACACATGTCCCCAACATCATCCAGTAGCAGGTTTGGAGATACATCTGCTCTCTTCTCTTCCCCAGGGCGAGGACCAGCCCGCTAGACCCAGAGTCCCTGCAGGATCTGAAGTCCTCAGTGGTGGCCACACTGATTTTGCTCCCAGGCAGACACAAACAAGCAAACTTCTTTCTGGCTTCCCTGTTCATCTCTGGAGGAAGTCAAGAAACCTGGGGGACATTGAATGGGACCAAGCACCCCCATGATTATCAGGAAGTGGACAGTGCATGTGTGTGACGGTCAGAAGAGTCATTTCACTATTTGAGTCTTCTCTTTCTCACCTGTATGAAGAGGCTGTAATCGCAGCCCTTTCTCTCTCATATACTTGTTGTGAGGATTAAATGAGGTCATGTTTGGGAAATTGAAAACAGCTAACAGCTAATGTTCCTTGGGTATATCCCAGATACCTTTATAGTCTCCATTTTATAAATAAAGGACCCAGAGACTGGGGAAGTTAAGTGCTTTGCTAAATGTCACAGAGTAAATAAGTGAGTTCAGTTCAGTCGCTCAGTCGTGTCTGAGAGCCTGGTATTTGTCATGTGTCTGACCCCAGAGTCTAAGCTTTTCATCACCGTATCATATACTGTTTCAGACTTGAGCTGTGTGACATCGGACAAGTGACTTCCCTCTCTGGTCTTCTGCGGTACCATCTGAAAATGAGAGACTTGGCATGGATTAATGCTAAGGTCCCTTTCAGCTCCAAATTCCTGGTTGTATTTTAATAAAGGATACTTACACCCACCGCCTGATAGCACTTCCTTCCTCCAAGTTTGGTCTTCTTTGAACATGGGATGACTTGACCATTTGCAGCCTCTAGCTGAGAGAGCATGCTGGAGGAGCAGGCAGATTGTCACGCACATCTAAATAGCAGAGCCGAGCCTGCCTAAGTGGGAAATGGATGTTGTAATACAAAGGCAGTTACCCGGGTCCTTGGAGGTTTCAGCAGGATGTAATTATGGTTCTTTAAAAAAAGGCCTGCATATGTTTTTGAGCAAACTTAACAGATGCCCGGATGTCATGTCTACTCTTCAGGGAGTCTAGGATGACGGATTTTCTACAGCACGTTTGCGTCGCACATGGGAACAACCCATTGCAAATCAATTCCTAGGGTGCAACTTAATGAAAGCTTTCATTGGTGATTCAGATTAGTAATCTAAAAAACTTAACAGAAGGACCACAACTTCCTCACTGCCTGATCTACTCTGTGCTTGATAAACTAGATGGATAGTCCTCTCTGAAGTTAGTGCTTGATGGGATTCCTTTAAAAAGAAATCCTTAGCCATGCCTATTTATAGGGATTGAGGGTTATAACGCTGTGTGCTTCATTTCTGGTTCATCATCCTTTGCAAAGTTCCGTGACTTCCTTAGAGATTTTCTTTGAGCTGTGCACTATAGGGAGACCTCCTGGATGGTTTGCTACTACTTTGTTGTAGAATTAAATGCACATTGATTGTCCAGTTAAGGCAGTTTGGGTGCCATTTTTGTACCCCAGCACACTCTATCTGGAAAAGTCTCTTGGAAACACATGTCCTCCTGAGGATGTTGAGAATATTGAGCAACTGCATAAGGAAATCAAAAGATAACAAGCCTAGTTTCCTTTGGTGGGGACCTTGACATCTCTTTTCTTGCTGGAGCTCTAAGCCGTCTGATACATTTCCAACTGCATCTTCCCCACCAAGTGACTCTTGTGCCTAAGACCTGGTTTAAGGCTTCTGGATTCAGTTCTCTGTACTGGCTGCCTCGGGGCCAAGAAATCTTCCTTTTAATAACAGTTGAAGACAGTTGAATATGGAAGCCTTGCACATGTCTGGTTTGGGCAGAATGTCAGCCTTTTAGTTGCCTCCAACTATTCATAACCCTCCATAATTTCATAGCCATCGATTTCTGCTCCTCCCTTGCACACTCTCATTGGCCTGTTGCCCACATCCCGTAATTGTGCCAGTCACCCCCATGACCTTTCCTTTGCTGAGTCTGATTAGTAATGTACTCAACACATTTCCCTGTTGCATCAAATACCAATTTGGCCTGAATGGGTGAAAGAATGGCTGATGAGGAGATGGTTAAGTCTTATTGGAGAAACCTTTGCACTGAGCTGGTGTTGGGAGGTGGGGGAAGAAGGCAAGATGCCTTGTAACATTTTGCTCAGCATGTTTTTCTCAAACTCTGCAGCAGAGTCTGATTCTAATTACCCAGATGCATTGGTCTCGTGTGTAGGAGAGGGTGTGTCACCTGATATTGGGGGACTCTGAGCAGTAAAAGGCCTCATATGACACAGCTTTGTGGCAGGTGTTTGCACACTCCTAAAATGTTTCTGCTAAATATTTTGGACTGAGAGGAGAGTAATTACAACATGGAGTAGAATACTTATTTAGGCAGGAGGGAGGGAGGAGTAAACCATCCACAAGTCCCGTCTTTCTGCAACTTTCTTTGTGTCCTGAAATGGCCTGGGTGTTGCTCAGTCAGAGGATGGACTTGGGTAACTGCCGAGGAGAGCGTGGCGCCCGCGCTCCTGGCTCCCCACCACGGACAGATACACCACTTGAAGTTGCTTCAAAGGCCAGGTTTGCCGACAGTTAATGTTAATGGGACCTGCGCCAGCGATGTGGCTTCCAGGCTGTATGACAGCAGACAGCTGGGCTTTCCAGCTCTGAGTTTTGGGAGGATTCCATGATTCTCTGGGAAGAGGCATCTCCTTGAGACGCCAGTAGCCTCATAGAACATCTCAAGGTAAATGTTCCTTGAGACCATCTATTTCATGCCCCCATTTTACAGATGGAAAAACTTGGGCATCACAAGTAGATGGTTAACCTCTATAAGTCTTGCCATGAATGGGAAAGAATTGCAAAAAGGTGAAAGCAGTTGCATCAACCAAGTTTTATTAAACATCTATCATGTCCTATTCTGTATTATTCTGTACTGAAACTTCTGCATGCATTTCACTTAATCTTCAGAAAAACCCTGACAGGAAGGTACTGTTCATTGTCTCTGTAACTTTTAGAGGAGCCAGCACTCAAATCCTCACCGTCTGACGTCAGTCGGCTTTGTGAACCACTTGTGCACCTTCTGACTGAGTGTAATTTACCATGATCCTGGAAGAAGGTTGATATGGTTAGGTGAGGCAATTGAAGGACAGGGCGGTTAATAGTAACTTGTCTAGTGTTGGATGTGTGTGTGTTAGTCACTCACTCATGTCCGACTCTTTGTGACCCATGGACTATAGCCCCCCAGGCTCCTTTGTCCATGGGATTCTCCAGGCAAGAATACTGGAGTGGGTTGCCATCTCCTTCTGCAGGGGATTTTCCTGACCCAGGGATTGAACCCAGGTCTCTTGCATTGCAGGCAGATTCTTTACCATCTGAGCTATAGGGAAGTAGTGATGGATATCAGGATTTAAATGAAAGCTTTGAAATTCGACTGTCTTAATTCTACTTTGTGAGGCCTGATGTCTCAGAATCCTATCCACACCCCTTTCTGCATCTCATTTAATCCTCCTATTCATGCTGTAGGCAACATTTGAGAAACCTGGATACGATTCTAACTCTGCTACTAAATATACTGTGCATTCTTTGGCCAATCACGTCTCTGTGTGCCTCAGTTTCCTTATTGGTTAGAGAGGATTGTTGTTGTTCAATCACTAAGTTGTGTCCAACTCTTTACGACCCCATGAACTGCAGCATGTCAGGCTTCCCTGTCCTTCACCATCTCCCGGAGTTTGCTCAAACTCATGTCCATTGAGTCGGTGATGCTTTTCAACCAAAAGAGGGCTGGCATCCTGGTTGATGCTGCAGGGTCTTGTGACAGTAAATGTGCATGTTCTTTACTAGTGGAAAAGGGCTGAACAGGGGATTATTCCGGTTCTTTCCATGAAGTCCCTTTATCCATTGAGGTCTGGAAGCTTTCTCTGTTGCTTCATCCCTTCAGATCGCCACTGGAGGGTCTACATTTGTTGTGAGTTAGATGACAGCTGGGTTTGTATTTGATTTGGATGGAGTGTGGCCTGGGTATTAAATGGCTGTCAGCAAGACCTCTCTTCTAGCTGGCTCAGGAAACAACAGAGCTGAGCTGACGGTGCTTCCTCCAGATGTCTGGGGGCGCCTGCAGAAGGGAGCTGTGGGACCTCCAACACGGGGTCCCCACGCCATCGGGCTTGAAGCGCATAGAAAATATTGCTTCCAAATGGAAGCAGGATGAGCCCTGCTTCAGCATCCAGCCCCACTTGTGTGAAAGGGCAGAGGAGATCAGGTGTGAGAGGTTTGGGTAATAAGTGATGCTGAGAAATGGCTGCAGAAGCCAGATTTCAGGGCCTTCTGGCCTCATCAGCCATGGATTCTAATCATTTCACAGCATTTGGCCATTTGGGCTGTGGGGGTTTCTAGGAAAAATTCATTTTAAACTTAACCAGTCTTATTGTGCTCTTTTTTATAGGGATGGGGAATAGTGTTCCTTTTTCCAGTCCACACTGATTTCTTCCTTATTTGAAATCCTGCAGTACTTAATTCTCTCTGAAACCAAGGGGAAGCAAACAACATTTTTGAGAGCCAACCCTGATGGACTTTATGCTGAGGCTTTTATACATATTACCCCATATCATTCCTACAAAACAGATCCTTCTCTCCTTGCAAGGCTTTTGCTCTCTTGCTTTTCCTCCTATATAAATGATTTTGTCTTTTTAATCTGCTGGCTCTTCTTCTGAATGTCAAGTACCTGGGCTCAATCCTTTGTCCTGTTTTCTCTTCTCTAGGCCTTGCAGGGGGTCTTATCCAGCCTTTTGGTTTACTTTCCATCTCTATGCTGCTAACTCCTACATTTCTGTCTTTAGGTCCAACTGTGCGCCTGCGCTCCAGACTCATGCAGCCTGCTTGGACCTCTCCCAGGAAGGCTGCCTCTCCTCCTTTTATCTCCCCCTCCTTTTATCTCCCCTTTAGCCTCAGTGAGCTTCATGCTGTTCCCTGAACCTGTCAGCGTATCCTCACCTTAGAGTATTTGCACCTACTGCTCCCTCTGCCTGGAAAAGGGTCCCCCTGATATTCACTTGGCTGCTTCATTCCTCATCAGGGCTCTTCCTCTGCCCACAACATCTAAACCAGCCCCACCTCCCGCTCTCTCTGCCCTTATCCTGCTGTTTTGGTCACAGCACTTACCCTACCTGAAATGACATCGCAGCCTTGGTTACATTTTTGTTTATTGTTTGTCCCTTCTCCTGACTTTTGGGATCTACAGTCGTAAATGGGTTTTCATGGTCACTGATGTAGCACCAGCATCAAGGATGTGGCTGCGAGTGGCTGGAACCCAGTGAATGCTGAATGGAAGGATACTTTTAGTGGTAGGTATTATTTCTCCCATTTTTTAGGGGAGGAAGTAGAGGCTAAAATGCCCCATATCACAGGCCTTTCTTCCCCTCAGAAAAGGTGTGATAACTTTAATCAAGATCACTTACATGAAAGCAATGCATTCATTTTGACAGAAATTAATAAAACTTAAAACAAGGATAGTGTTTTCTGAGTTTCTGTCTTAGATAATAAAACTCAGTATGTGCATTAATTCTGAACATGTATTATGACCCCAATTCACCACATGTATGGCTGGTCTGCTCCCCTCCACCCCAAACACATGCTTTTCTGACTTCACACCTAACCTTGCTGTCTTGATATTTATTGTATTTAACAGTAACTTGACACCATAGCTCCCTGTTGGTCCCAGCAGATGACTATGTGAAGATGAAAATACTCAGTGCACCCAAGGAGAATTTTCCTTCAAAGATTAAAATAATTGTCTGTTTTAAAGTACCGCTTATCACCGTCCTCACTAAAGGGCTCTTCATGGTGTCTGGTGCGGGCTGATGGGTGAGCCGCCATCTACTGCTGGCCACAGGGCACCACGGTACATTCTCCAGGGACGCACGGTTGGGAGAGCCTGTCACTCTTGTGCTTTATCTGAAGTCAGTTGTTTTGAGCCTTTACATCAGTCGTATGGTAGAATTTATATAGCGATTTCTTCATCTGCAAAAGAGGAAGAGACACAAAGAAAATCCAACCAGAAGCTGTTGAGCTAGATCAGCTCCTTACTTTTTGAAAAAATATTTTCTCTTTTTGATTTTAAGAAGCCTTAACTCTGAAAGTATTATGAATCCAGCACAGTTCAGAATCTGGACATTCAGGAGGCATAACCCTCTTTCCATCTTGTTCCCCGACTGTTTGGCCCACCCAGCAGTTTGGTACCCATCATATCATCCAATTCCCCTTCAAGGCTTTTTCTTCTCTGTGGATCTGATGCCTGTCCCTGTCTCTTTATTAGAACTGTGCTCCACCCGCCTTGATTGGCATTCCTTTAGGCACACAAAGACCGACTTTGATTGTATCTGTCCCTTCCGGTCGGAGGCTGCCTGCTGGGCTTGCTCTGCCTCGAGGTCAGGACTTGGACCCTGATGTCCTCCTCTCTAGCTACACTGAAATTTCCTCCTGGACAATGACAGTTTGCTCTACTTCTAGGTTCCTTCCAAATCCTAGCCCAGTCCTCACCACCTGGAGCTACTCCATAGAGACTTGTTTGTCCAACTTCTTGGTGGTTGTTGTTCTCTCCATGATCCTCTCAAGGGAGGAGCTATTATTCCATACCTCTGGGTAGACTCTTTCTTCCATGCAGTTATGGTGGGACACGTCCGCAGGAGCTCTGCTTCCCCACTGCAGTCACCCAAAACCCAGCGTATCTGACTTCATCCCAGGGGAGGGCCGGGCACAGATCAGGCAATGAGAGACTGCTCATGGAAAAAGCTGGGCAGGGCCTTGGTGCTCCCTTCCCTCCTATTCCAGCAAAATTCTTCCTGGGGTTGTTTGTTTCCTAGTGCTTGAGTTTTAATATCTACCTCCTTCTAACCAAGTTCAGCTTTTGCTCTGTATCAGTCTGAATTTACTGTTCTCCCAGCCACTCCTTCCTATTAAATTAGATATTAGAGCTGTCCATCAATTGGTGCTATTCAGGAGTAGAGTTGTTTGTTTCTGTGTGTGAATGCTGTGGCTTGGGTGGACCTGGATTTTTCTGCAGAATTACAGCCAAGCCTTGTGCTTTCACCTGTTCAGGTGTTCAGATCCTATTGCTCTACCTCAGAAAACACTAAACTGCCCTGGAAGGTCTCAACAGAAGAATCCCATGTTATTATTCCTTGGCATTGCTATAGCTCTTCATGTCTTATCTTCTGGTGGTAACCCTGGGAGTGTGTGTTTATGATCATTTTATTAGCATTTCCTCAAAAGATTCATTTTTATTAAAAACACAAATATCACTAGAAATTTCTTGGTAGGTTGATTGAAGGGGATTTCAGGAAAAACGAGGCAAGAAGATTAAACATCTATAGTTTTAACCTGTTACTTAAATGAATAACTATAATATAACCGTGGACTTTTTTCTTACAAGTAGCCTTTATCAATTCTCCTTCAGATAAGATCAGCCAAGAGCTTGCTGGTTTAAAGACAGGTCAAGGGAGAAAGGCAAGTTTGTGGAGATTACTTTAAGAAAAATCTTGTGTTTAGAAAAATCATGTTCTCTACTTCTACAATTATTTCCTTCTCAAAAATTTCTTATTGGTGCATTTCTGATGGGTCAGTACATTCCTCTGTTTAAGCTAAGATCAAATGGATTTTCTTTTACTTGCTGTCCAAGCATCCTAATTGTAAATAACATACTCACAACAGTGGGTAGTTGACAGAATACCTTCAGGTTGATGGACGTTTAAATCTGCTGACAGACTTGACCTGAGTACATTTAGACTTCCCTACTACAGAAGAGAGAACTGGCGTTCTGTGGGACTGAGAGACTCGTCCAAGGTTCACATTGCCAATGAGTGGCAGAGCTGGACTCGAACTCAAATCTTCCTGTTTCTATTTCAAGTTCCTTCAACAATCTCACACTGCCTCTCAAAGAAACAGGTTTGTTCATTCATTCAGTTATCTATTTATCCATCTATCCATCCAGCCATTTATCCATCCATCCATATCCATATCCATCCGTAACTATTCCTTGAGAACCTAGTATATACCAGATGCTGTCTGGAACTCCCAGTTTGGTAGAGAAGACAGTAAGCGTATAATTCCATTGGTGTGGCAGTTGCTCGGGCATTAGCACCGAGGCTCTGGAAAAACAGAGGAGGAACACCTGGCCTGGGGCAGTGGTCAGGGAAGGCTTCCTAGAGGGAGTGATGCTAAAGCTGCATTTTGATGTGCATGTGTATTAACAATCACTTGTTTCCCTGAGTGCTACCAGCTTCCGCTCTGCTGCCCACCACTCATATCACTCTTCACTGGGCTCAGTTGTCAGGAGAGCAGTGGGGTGGAGCTAGTTCAACAAGGAAGAGCATTCCCTTTGAGGGGACTTTGAGTGATAAGGGGTCTGGAGAAGGCTTGGAACACATAGGATGGGGAAACTGCCCCAGAGAAGAACCAGAAGATCTGGTATGGAACCTGGGAAAACTCTCTTTTTTCCAGGCCTTGCCTTCTCATCAGTGATACAGAGGGATTGAATGTGAAAAAAGTTTAAAAGTGCTGATTGTATGGCCCTAGGCAAGCACAAGGACAGGACAAATGAGAATGTTGCAGGGAGCGCGGGAGGGTGTATTGCAAGCCTCCTGTAGCTCCAGGCCTTTGTATTAGCTCTGCCTTCTGCCTGGAAAGCTTTTGCCCATAGTGTCCATCCGTTAACTTCAGCTCCTCTTTTGTCTCTTCTTCCTGTTCCCAGACAGATGGAAGGACCCTTCTTATCAAACACAGAGCCCTGGGCTATAACTGCCTCACTCCTTGTGTCTGGGTGTTTGTACTGGCCATACATTCCTTGAGGGAGGGACTGTGACCTCGCATCTCTATGTTCCCAGACCATAAGCCCTGTGCCTGGCACGACACATATGTCAAAGAATGATGGAAGACGGTGGACTTGGTTTGATCGTATGTCTTTGAGTTGGCTCATAGGTCTTCCAAAATTGACTTGGGTATTCAGAATAAAGTACTTTCAAACCCGTTCTACAGATGAGACTCTTTAGGCCCTGGGAGGTTAAAAGACTTATTGGGAAGGACAAGCCAGGTCTCCTCTCCCTAGGGTAATGGTTCTACTGTTTCCCCCAAGACTTCCAGGATTTGAATTTCATTTCCATTCTTTGGGAAAATGGAAGAGACGTTTTCACTGGCGTAAGTTAAAGGCGCTGGGAGTTGGGGTGTAACAGCCTAAGGAAAGGAGTGATGTGAAGTATGTGAAGGTTCGTTTGGGTAACAGCCTTTTGAATAGATTAAGACGGTGAGGCTTGGCGGAGGCAGGTGGAGGATCAGAGGAGACAGCATTTGACAAGGCGGAGCTGTCTGGGCCCTGAACAAACAGCTCATCTCCGGGGAGAGAAGAGAAGGGTTTCAGAGAGCGTGTGCATCAGACAGGCTCCATGTGCAGTGAAGTGATGCGTGTGGCAAACACACTTCTCCCCCTCTGCTGAGGCTGTCACCGCCCCGACCCCTCTACACATGTCATTTATCTTTCCACGTCCAAGCAGCAGTGGACTCTTTCAGGCCATCTGAAAATGGAGGCTGGGCATTTTGGGGAGGGACCTGCTTCGTTTTCACGTCTAACCTTCATCGCTTTGGGATATTGTTCCCGTCTTCTTTGTTTCTCCTCCCAGAGTTTATTCCTTGGCAACACGCCTCTGGCTCGGTGGGGGCCCTGATGCATCCTCCTGTGCTGCTGCTTGTCAAAACCCAACGGGAAGCACCTTATCAGTTCCCTGGCAGGCGCAGGGTGGTGGCGCCGCGTGCACGCACTGAATCTCTGATAGACGCCACTCGGAATCAGCATGCACCTTTAATAAAGAGCACCGCCTAGCTATTGGCTATGATAGGGCTGGTTGTAATAAAAGCATCTCTTTCCCATTGGCTTTTGAAATGGCAGACGGAGAGCTGTAAGGGAGGGAGTCGCTTACCGAGGAGGAGACAATGTCTTTTATACAATAAGCCCAAACCTCCAGGATAGGTTTGATGACACCTTCGATTGTGTTTTTCTGCTCTGAAGGGATGGATGATCAACACACACCTCCCAGATGCTGCTAAGGGGGTTCTGTCTTCTGATCAGCATCCTGATCAGCCTCTGAGCTACTTGGGCCTTTGTTCACTTTTCTGGCACCCCTCACCCCAGGATCGGTGTGTTTGTGGAACCCCCTGGGCCTGAGTTCCAGCATCACCCCTCGTTTGCTGTGTGATCTTGGGCAAATTCCTCAGCCTCTATTCAACTTCTTCCTCAGTGTGATACAGGGGTCGAGGCAGAGATGTTTCCTGGAGATGCTGTTGCTGAGGCTGAGTCTTGAAGGAGAGGAGGGGCAAGCCTTCTGGGGGACTCTTGGTGGGCAAGTGAGGTCTGCTTGTAGCTGGTGGTGAGAATGTCTGGAGATTTGTAGTCTGGTTCAAGGTCAGAAAGGCTAAATGGAATATGAGTGGGGAGCAGGGACAGTGAAGTCCTAGTGACTGGGTGGAGAAGCCCAAGGGGTCGGAGGGAGGCCTGGTAAGAGAATGAGAGCACCGGGGCCTGTTACCTGTACCGGGTGGGTAGTTGGGATGAGATGCTGTGAAGCCTTGACAGTGGATGGGAAAACTCCAAGTGAGAGTTGGAAGAAAGAAGTCACGCCCATACTTCACACTTGATTCACCAGAAAATGTGTCTTCTCTTCATTCCCCTGTTATGTCCTGAGTCAGACTCCCAAGTGGCTGCTGTAGAGCAAAGGACAGAGATGGGAGGACACGACAGAGTGGCAGTGGCCTCAGGCCCCTAGCACCTGCGGGGCATGGCTGCCTCCCCTGCCCTGACTCTGCTCTTCCAGCAACACTTCAATCCTGCCTTGGCTCTGGAGAGCTGACCGGAGCCCCACACAGGCTTCTCCGAGGTTTCTTTTTCTTTTCTCTGTTTTCACTTCAAACTGCCTGCTTTGCCTGGTACTCCTTCGAGACTCCCCCCGGCCCCACACCCGCCCCACATGCCTTTCTTCTTACTGCTTCGCTGTCTGTATGCAGAACTCCATCACGGCAGCCCTCCGCTCCCCAGCCCTCTGTGTTTTCCCAAGAGGCACCTCCTGCTTCCACCAGCATCAGGAATTGAACTAGCTCCTCCAAGTCACCAACGGACCATTTTGAAAAACAGATTTAGTTAATATTTTGGATAGCTAGGGTGCCTGTAATTATAGATGTATGTAATAAATTTATGTAATTAATATCTTGTACTCCATATAGTTACAGACAGGATAAATACTGCCATGATGGGTTTTACCTTCCAGGCTCTCTCACAAAGCTTCCCATTCATCTGTTCCTCCTCACCCCCTGCGTATTGTATTACTTGCAATTAACCATATAAGTGGAATCTTTTTATGCAAACAATCAAAACTAATAAATAATAGAGCTCATCTTCTCTCCGTTCCGGCAGCAATCTAGTCGGCCTTAATGAGGTTTGAACGCAGTGCAGTGATGTTGATCTCCATCAACCTTGTTGCCATGGGAGTCTCTCCATGTTGGATTTCCTTAGGCTGCTGCCACTCCCTGGCGTTAGACATATCATCCCCGTGGCTCTGAAAGTCCAGAACGCGCTAGCTAGAAAATCTACAGGTCTGGGAAAATCCTGGCGTGCTTGAACCATCTCTGGAATTTCCATGTTCTGTGATTTCACAGGTTGCCCAGGAAGTGGAATGCCTCTGAGTAGGTAACCATGAAGTGTATGGGGGCGTGGGAGGAAGGCACTCCCATCTCCAGCGATCTACCATGACGTCCTCCGTGACATCAGGCCTTCAGTGTCACGGCAAAGCATGAGTAGTCTGTGCACACAAGCGTTATGAATGACTGATGTGCCGTGGAGATGTTCATGGAGGAGCGTGGGCTGTTTGGATGGCAGAAGTGGTTGGAGTGGATTTTCTGAATAAATTATAAATACAGATCTGATCATGTCACTTGCATGCTTATGATCCTCTGTAGACTCCTTGTCACCTTTGCAAAATGTTTAAGCTCCTCAGCCCGCCAAAGAGTTCCTTGACGAGGGTGACCAACTGCCTGCTTAGCCCAGGATTGAGTGGGCTTCCTGGGATGTGGGATTTTCAGCGCTAAAAATGCAGGCAAAGTCAGGGCCAACTGGGCTGAGCTGACCACCCTGTAACCATGACCTAGGCCCACTCATTCCTCTGCAGCCCCAGCTCCCACCCCTGTCTGGAGAAATAAGCTCTGCTGCTGCTGCTGCTGCTGCGGCTAAGTCACTTCAGTCGTGTCAGACTCTGCAACCCCATGGACTGCAGCCTTCCAGGCTCCCCCATCCCTGGGATTCTCCAGGCAAGAGTGCTGGAGTGGGGTGCCATTGCCTTCTCCGAAATAAGCTCTAGTGGTTCTAAATGAGTTATAAGGGTTCCCTGCTGCTTCTTTTTTAAAAATTGAAGTAAAGTTGATTTACAATATTGTATTAGTTTCAGGTGTACAACATAGCGATTCAATATTTTTATAGATTATGCTCCATTCCCCTGCTGTTTCTTGCCTCTTTGCCTGCGCCCCTACAGTCTCAGCTGCCTGCTAGGTTTCCCTGGCTCCCCTATCTTTGTTGAACTAGCTCTTCTCGCGTGTTAAGGCTCTGTGTGGCATTGCCTCACGGGGAAGCCTTTGTGGCCCCCAGGTTGGGGGAGCTTCTCTCCCCTGTGCTTAGCCGCTTGTCCCAGTCATGTCTCTGTCCATTGAGTATATTTCCTTGTCTCTCTCCCTCACTGGACTAGGAGCTTTGTGAAGACATGAATATGACCTATTAGACTTTATATTCCTAGCACCTAGTACAGTGACTGCACATAGGCATTCATGAAATATTTTATGTACAGATTTATTTAATGATTTAAGTATTTAAGTGCCTGAATGAATTAAAGGTAGATGATAAGATATAGCCCAGGTGGTGATGACCTTTCAAAACTTGCGTGCCTATGTCTTATTGAAAAACATGTACGGCGGTTCATGAAAGATCGGGGGGTGGGGGGGGACCCTGACTTTCTGGGGATGAAGAAGGGGAGTGTGGTGGTTCAGGGTCACTAAAGTTCCTGCCCAGGGGAAAGGGGGCTGCAAATGAGGAGGGGCTGTGGGGTGAGGGTGAGGCAGGTGGGGCTCTGAAGAGCAAGTTGGTGTCCTGGGAGCTCGGGGTGGGAGAGGGACAGGACAGCCTGGGCAGAAGTGAACCAAACGCAACCGCAGGGCAATTGCAGGCTCATTGGGCAATTGATCATTTGGCGCTTGGGTGCTAAAGAGATATTCCTTTTTTATTTAGGTTTTATGGTGAAGAAGACTGAGCATTTTCTTTTTCTACATCCAGTTTTATTGACATATATCTCTGTATAAATTTAAGATGTATAGGTGAATGTTTTAACTTACATACATAATGAAAGAATGACCGCAATACGTCTAGTTAGCATCCATCATCTCATAGAGATACAAAAAAGAGAGAAAGCAAAAAAAGGGAAATTTTTCCTTTCTTATTTTTTTTATGATGACTGTATCAACTTTCACATTTTTACTAACAACTTTCATAGATACACACAGTGGTGTTGACTTTGGTCATCATTGTACAATACATCCCTGCTGCTGCTGCTGCTGCTGAGTCGCTTCAGTCGTGTCCGACTCTGTGCGACCCCATAGACGGCAGCCCACCAGGCTCCCCTGTCCCTGGGATTCTCCAGGCAAGAACACTGGAGTGGGTTGCCATTTCCTTCTCCAATGCCTGAAAGTGAAAAGTGAAAGTGAAGTCACTGATTCATGTCCAACTCTCAGCGACCCCATGGACTGCAGCCTACCAGGCTCCTCTGTCCACGGGATTTTCCAGGCAACTGGAGTGGGGTACCATTGCCTTCTCCACAATACATCCCTAGTACTTATCTATCTTATAACTGGAAGTTGGTACCTTTAAACCACTTTCCTCCAACCTACCCACCACCCCCAACTCTTGTAACCATAAATCTGATCTCCAAAGAAATATTCTTGATCAAGATGCCTACCCGAATAGGGGTGGGCCAAGGAGAAAGAGGTGGGACATCCAGGCAGGTGACCGGGACACAGAGCTTAGGAGGTTTCTTTCAGAGAGGCCTTACTAGGCTTCTGAGGGCAGAGGGGAGCTGTGAAGGTGGAAGCCAGGCAGGTATAAGCAGTGTGTTCTAGGCCAGCCTGCTGGGTGGTGACCAGCCTGCTCCGTGGGCCCATCACTACCTGGCCCCCTTGTGGACTCGCTGCCAGCAAGTCCCCTGAGCTTCCAAGGGAGGGTGCCTTGTGCACTGGAATCTCTGTCTGCAGGATGAATATTTCAGAAAGGCAGCTGGGAAAGGCAGTGGCTTTTTAATCTAAGCTGAATAGAGCCTGAGGGGCCAGTGCACAGCATCCTCGGGAGTGGAATAATGTGCTTGCGACACCGTGTTCTCTGTGTACAATGGGACGGGACGTGAGCACAGGAGACGGCTCTGGTCATAGAATTCTCTCCCTCTTGGCCCATCCTGAATGAGAGCCTGGGACTGTTGCTGGTGACCTTTGACAGCAGCCCGGGGGCAGCTATTGTGCCGACCTTGATGAATTAGAGCCCGTGGGGGCGACTCGCAGTGCCTGCCGTCCACGGAGCTGCTCATTCCGGCCAGATGCTCGATGTGCTTTCCATAACTAATTTCCCTTCATTGCAGCAACAGCCCTGTGGCAAGTGATTCTCTCTCCACTATATGGGGGAGGAAACTGTGGCGCAAAGGAGTCCAATAACTTCAAAGCGCTTAGTGTAATGCCCACACGCCATCCCGACAATCAGAGCTAAAATTTAGATCAGGTTTGGTCTGTGCCAGGCATTGTGCTAAGTGCTTTAATAGGTACAACACATTCATTCCTTACAACTGTGGAGGATACAGCATTCAGTTCCATTATTCGCCTCATTTTCCTGATGAGGAACTGGAACACAGTGAGGTTAAGAGCATGCCCAAGGTCACACCGCTGGTAAATGACAGACCCAAAACTTAAAAAAAAATTTTTATTGAAATATAGTTGGTTTACAGTGTCATGTTCATTTCAGGTATACAAGCTGGTGAGTCAGTTAAACACACACACACATATATATTCGTTTTTAGATTCTTTTCCATTATAGATTATTATAAGATATTGAGTTGAGTTATACAGGAGGTCCTGAGTTATACAGGAGTTATACAGAGTTATGAGTAGAGTTATACAGGAGGTCCTGTGTTATACAGGAGGTCCTTGTTGATTACCTGTTTTATATATAGTAGTGTGTATATGCTAATCCCAAACTTCTAATTGACCCCTCCCCAACTTTCCCCTTTGGTAGCCATAAGTTTGTTTTCTATGTCTGTGAATTTATTTCTGTCTTAAAAATTTGTGTCATTTTTTAAGATTCTACATATAAGGGATATCGTATTTGTCTCTCTCCAGAGAGCCAAAACTTGAACATAGGTAGTCTGATTCTGAAGTTTAAGGATTTAACCATTTACAATACCCCCTGATATAGAGAGAGCACTCAAAACTGTTAGCTACTGTTACTCTGACTCCTTACAAAGGAACACAGCTTGGGAGGGCAGAACTGGGATTGAACACAGGATGTCTATCTCTGAGATACCTGCGCTGAACTTGTACTCTAGGCTAAGTGAGGGATTCATGGCTTTTTCTAGTTAGCTGAGGGTCAGTAGGAAAACCTAGTTGCCTTCAACCCGGTAACAGAGGCTTCAGGAGTCCCTGGTACCTATGCGCTCTTCCTCCTGGGCTCACAGCTTCGCTACAAGTTCCTGCTCCCTTTGTAGCAAAGTCTGGCCACATCAGTGAATTCTAGCCAATGGAATATGAACAGAAGGGATGTATGCCACTTGCAAGCTTGTCCTGCACACCCCCCCCAAATAATGCTCCCATTCGTGATCCCAGAGGACCTAAAGGAGGGTCACTGATGGAAGGAGCCTGGGGACCTGAATGACTGCCTGGAGCAAAGCCCACAACCCCTGCCCCCACACTGGACTGTGAGGCAAACAAGAGATCATCTTTCTTGGGTTAAATCACTTAGATATTGATATTATTATAATTGGAGCTCCCTCTACCCCCCAAAATACAGTGACTTTAAATAAAAGCCCTTTGAAGTGCCCGAGTCCACTTCTCTGTTAAGGTAAACAGAGGCCAAGAGAACAGAGTCTGGAAATAGCACAGGCCTTAGGGTCAGACCAGCTCATCACTTAGTAGCCTCATACCTCAACCTCATGGAGCTTCAGAGGTCTCCTCTGTCCAGTCCAGGCATGGCCGGTGCTGGGTTGCTGCAAGGAGTTGGAGGTATTGCAGCTAAAGCCTCTAGCACAGCGCCTGCTTCATACTTGCTGTGTCAAAACCTAAAATGTTTGCATGGCTCTTAACCCAGCAATTCTATTTCCAGGAGCTTATTTTAAGAAAATAATCTTGGATACTCAAAGATGTAGTTATTAAAATGTTTACCTTAATATTGCACTTGAGTGAAAAATTGGAAATGAGCTAAATTTTCAACGATTTGTTGTTGTTCAGCCGCTCAGTAGTGTTTGTCTCTTTGCAACCCCATGGACTGCAGCATGCCAGGCCTCCCTGTCCTTCACCATCTCTGGAAGTTTGCTCAAATTCATGTCCACTGAGTCAGTGATGCTATCTAACCATCTCATCTTCTGCCTACCCCATCTCCTTTTGCCTTCAATCTTTCCCAGCATCATGGTCTTTTCCAATGAGTCGGCTCTTTGCATCAGGATGCCAAAGTATTGGAGCTTCAGCTTCAGCATCAGTCCTTCCAATGATCAGTCCTTTCAACAATAGGAAATTGGTTAAATAAACCCTGGTGCATCTGTTCAACTGAGAACCATCCAACCATTAAATAGATGTAATAGAAGGTCAAGCAAAATAACCAACAAGGACCTGCTGTACAGGGAACTCTGCTTAATATTATGTGGCGGCCTGGAGGGGAGGGGCCTTAGGGGGAGAATGGATGCATGGATATGTATGCCTGAGGCACTCTGCTGTGCACTGGAAACCATCACAACATGTTAATTGGCAATCGGTGGCAGCAGTTTAGTCGCTCAGTTGTGTCCGACTCTTTCGACCCCACGGACTGTAAGCCTGCCAGGCTCCTCTGTCCATGGGATTCTCAAGGCAAGAATACTGGAGTGGGTTGCCCTTTCCTTCTCCAGTTAATTGGCAATATTCTGATATAAAGTTACAAGAAAGAGAAGCCATGCGATAACATGAAAAAATATTTACAGCAAAATGGTAAAAACAGCAGATTGTAAAACAGTATGTATTCCATGAAATCATTTTTAAAAATAGAAATATAAGAATATATATACCAAAAAAAAGAGTAAAAGGATATATCTTGAAATATTAAAATGTTTATCTCTGGTAAGTGGAGATTTGTAAGGTTTTACTTTCCCTTGCTTATCTGTGTTTTCTAAATTTTCTATCTTAAATAGGAGTTATTTAGTTAAAAAGGAAGAAACCAAACTATATAAACTCTTTTGGGGAGCTTTGCCTGCATTGGCTGTGACATTGAACATCTCTCATCACCCTGTGTGGATGTTGACTTGGACAGTGGGAGAGACAAAGACAAATGTGAGTTGACACAGGGTGTCCGTGGGAATATCTCATATAAAGTTGTGTTGCTATCATTCATGGACGCTGGTTGTTGGGTGTCTATTATTATGGGTGTTATTCATGCGGACACGCGAGCTCACAGGCATCTCCTCTCCTCCCTTCCCTGCAAAAGTGCTGCTGCCCATGAGAATCTTGTCTTTCATAGGACTAGGTGTCCCATGACACGATCCAGGTGCCCAGCACATAAGAGCATCTCTGAACAGACTGAGGACCTCAAGATGAATGCTAACAACTCCCAGCCTTAATATAACAAGGCATCTGGCACAACAGCCCTTGCTGGAGCAGCCTTCTCTGGGCTGGTACACTCACCACAGGCTTTCTTCTCCCCGGAGCCAGGGACTTAATGAGTGTGAGTGAGTTTGCTTCAGGTTTATTAAATAAGCGTGCTTTTGCAAGAATAAGTCAGCCACAGACTGGAAGAAAGTATTCACAATGCATATACCTGACAGAGGACTCCCATCCAGAATATATAAAGACTTTTTACAAGTTGACAATTAAAAAGACAGCTCAGTAAAAAATGGGCAAAAGATTTGAACAAGAACTTCACAAAAGAAGACCTAGGAATGGCTAATAAGCCCATAAAAAGGAGTTCCACATCATTAGTCATAAGAAACATGCAATTTAAAGGTACAATGGAATACCATTTCATACCTATTAGAATGGCTAAAATACAAAAGTCTGATGAGTCCCAAAGATGGTAAGGGTGTGGGACAACTGGATTCTCAGTTTATTGCTATTATGGGGTCAGGTTAAATTCTGTTCAAAATGATTTGAGTTATGTGATTAAATGGTTTCTGGATAAATATATTTCTTCATTCATGCACTAATCCAACCATTATGTAATTATGTCATGATGGATAAAACAAAGTTCATGCCTTCAAGGGGAATGTAGACAGTTTTTGAAGTGAAGCTTTGTTGAGTCAGTCACCACGTAGCTAGTGTTATTTACCATACCTTCTTGATTCTCAGACACATGTGTTATCTTCAACCAATTTCAAAGTAAGTGTGAAAACTGAAAAACATGTTTTTGCACCAAAAATAAGAGTCTTGAGGCTCTGGCTTAAACAGGAAAAAGATAATTTTTCTCCATTTACCTTTTGCCTCTGCATTCTAGTTCTTTGAAAAGAAATGCATGGGAATAGGTGGTATTAATAATGATCTTGTTGCATTTGTTGAAACGTATTCCTCTCTATCTCTTTTTAAATATAGCTGCATTTTGATCTCTCAGTGTAAGAAAATTATCTTAATACAGTCTTAAGCCATAAGTTGCTGTGGCTTTGTTTACTCGCCCAAAGGCAAAAGTTAAATCAATTCAACAAATATTTATTTTGTGCCAAGCATTTAACCAGGCACTGTGCAGTAACACAGAAGGAGCAGTTCTAATGTGAGAAACCGATGCTCTTTTCTAATGAAAAGAGTTCTGGCTTTGAAGTTAGGGCACAGTTTTGGACTATGGCCCCATGATGTCTTATCTATGTCATTTTGAGAAAGTCTCCAGAGTTTAATTTTCTGAACCTCTGTTTTCTCCTGGGTGAAATGGCTATAATCATTCCTATCTCATATTATTGATTTAATGGATCATGTAAAAAAAAAAATCTTGGCATGTGATAGGTGCTCAGTGAATGCTTGTTGATTCTGGCTCTCAGTGGAGACACAAGACGTGTTTGAGGAGGTTCTCAGCATTAACAGAAGGCAGTGGGGAGCCTGTATTGTCAAGTTCAAGATCGAGATGGTACAGTTCTTTTGAATAACTTTCAGCATTTTCCAGCACTGTTCAGTGTGCTGGAATAGAACATCAGGAGAGTTTGTCTGTAACTTTGACCTTGGTTTGGTAGAGAGAAAATGTGACTTGGAAAGCCTGAAGTGCATTAGTTTTATAGTGTGGGGTTAGAGAGCTTCCCAGGTGGTGCAAGTTGTAAAGAACCCACTTGCTAATGAAGGAGGGTGCGGGTTTGATCCCTGGGTCTGAAAGATCCCTTGGAGGAAGAAGGGCAATCCACTCCAGTATTCTTGCCTGGAGAATTCCATGGACAGAGGAGCCTGGTGGGCTATAGTCCATAGGGCCACAAAGAATCAGACACAACTGAAGCAACTTAGCAGACATGCACACATATTATCTCCATGACTCAAAGGGGCAGCAGGTAGAGAGTAAAAAAAGTGATAGTCAAGGGCATGGTGTTCAGAAATAATGTCCTGGAAAAGAACCAGGTGTGAGAAGGACTGGGAGTAAAATTAGGAAAGAAAGAGAAGGAAGGTGAACGGAAGCTGTCCACCAACCCTGGGAAGACAGCAAGCCCTTCCTTGGGGTAAAGTGTAGGCACAGAGGTGTGAGGGGTGATGGAAGTGAGTTCCTGAGGTCACACAGGTGGTTACACCTGATTCAGGACCAGAAACCCATGCCTCGTCCTCCAAATAGCCTTTTTTGTCCCATTGAACATTTTTTTTAATGATGCCACTTTCTCATTCTCTCATTTGCTATCTGAGTGCATGCATGCACACACATACACACACTCACATTGGCAGGCGCTTTCTGGGGAGCAAGAGTTCGGATCATCCGTTTGTGTTTCTAGTTTAAAATCTTCCTTGTCCCTTTGGATGCGCTTTAAGCACTTGCGATCCAGATCAGCCAGGTGCCCTGGGACAAGGTGGCTGAAGAGGGAGTAGCTGCCATGGGGAAGGTGCTGGCTCAGTGGCCCAGAGCTTTCCAGAGCTGAGATTTGAGAATGAGAAAGAGCCCCTGAGCACGTGAAGAAAGGGAGGTTGTCAGGGTGGGGGGCGTTGTGAGGAGAAAGGCCTGGAAACTGAGTAGCGTGTAGTGTTTTAGGAACTGCCTGTGGCCAAGGCGAGAGTGCGGACTGGGAGCTGGAATGCAGAGAGAAGCTTCTGAGCCCCATAGAACTTTCCCTCCAGGGCATATCATCTTTTTCTTCCCACTTTTGCCAAGCGCATGGAACAGAACAGCATTTTCTTCCCCTTGTGAAGTGACAGGGAAGGGTTAGGTAGTGAGTGGGTGTTTAGTGAAGCTGTGAGGTCGTGGAAAGCAGGGGGCTCCGGCTGTCCAGGGAAGGGGTGGACACTGCGATCTGGCCCGAGAGAGTCCTGGAGACTGTGCATAGGAGACAGGAGGCTTTCTAATGCCATGAGATGGATGAAACCAGTTCACAGTAACTGCACAGAAGTCATTCATTTGCTTTAAATCCTGCTCTTGGCTGTAATTTGATTTAAATAGACTTCTTTAATATTCAAGCCTCATTTAAGAGCCCCATTCTTAGGGAAAAAAAAGCTCAGTGGAGAGGAAGAACTTGCTGACATCTGTCTCCCTGTGATGGACCCTGAGCAGGCGGCAGGCACCCACTAGAGTCCTGTGTGCCGCTCCACGCCAAGTATGTGATTAGCGCCCGCAGCCTGGGCTGGGAGCTTGTTAGAAATGGAGAATCTGAGGCCCCTTCCTGTACCGACTGAACTGGAATCTGCATTTCCACAAGGCCCTCAGGTCACTCGAATGTACATGATAGAAATGTAAGAAATAAATGACAGTGATGAAGAATGTCACCTGCTTTCTGAGAGGTGAAACTTTGAAAACGCCAAGCCAAAAAAATCTTCCAGTTTTGGAATAGAAGGGAAAGGGGTTGAAGATTTTCAAAATTTACGTGTAAATCTCTGTATGTTTCAGAGTACTTTAGAAAACATTGGGTTATAAATTGCATTTGGAGTTTCTCAGGCTAATGGGACATGTGTGACTCTCTTTGCAAGCACATCACTTACCTCTACCAGACTGTGCGAGAGGCCCCCTTTCTTCAGCTGCTCCCCATCCTAGAAAAACCAGCTTTACACCCCAGGACCTGAGTCTGGCTTCCTCGAGGTCGAGCCTCAGTGGAGACATTGAAAATTTGCCTGCTGATTCTCTGTCTTGTTCTAAAGATTTAATTGCTAGGTATTAAAAACACCCGTGTAATATATATTCCATCTGAGAATCTGTTTTTCTAAACTTCCTGTAATGTCATCTGCACGGAGAGATTGAACTATAGATGGATGGGGGTTTTGCTGCTGGAGGAGGTCAGGGGAGTGGGTGGTGGGGTGGATGTGGGTGCGTGTGATGAACATCTGCTTTCTTGTGACTTACTATAAAAAATATGTCAGTAGTGTGCACACACTGGGCAAAATGAAACCTATGAATTCTTATGATTCTGTCACTGCTGACACACTCATAGTTTATTGAATACCTATTATGTGCTCTAGGCTTCACATCTATTGTGTATATTCCTACAATAACTCCAGAGGCAGGTGGCACTGTCCCTATTGACAGCTGAGGAAGCCATGCTTCAGAAAGGATAAGTGCCTTATTTAAGGGCATGACACTGGCTGGGAAACTGGATTTGAACCCACGTCCTTTTAACACCAGAGCTGTGCTCTTTCTGCTCTGCCCTCAATTTTCCACTATGAGCCAGACTCACTTTTTTTGCCCTGACATTCTGGTTTGCTTGCCAAGGAACCCACCAGCCTGCTTCCTCAGTTGGTGGAAGCAAATCTCATAGATTTGTTCATCCTGAACAAGAAGAGGGTGAGTAGTGACATCGCCTGCTGCTCGGCCACAGTCAATCCACCAGCTAGTCAACTCCACCAACATTGGATCAATAGCTCCTGGGCACAAGGCAGAGTTCTAGACCTCAGAGAGGTAAAAGGTATGAAGACGACCTGTAGTCTAGTGGAACTGGATGATAAACAAAATCACCACTCGCCTGCACATGTTAAGCTATATATTGGCAATACAATGTACTTTTAGAAAGTGTCTTGCATTTTAGAGGCTACTGTAACCTGTCAGAAAGGGTATAGAATATGCTCTCCAAGTGCCTGGGTTTGAATCTTATTCTCCCACCCACCAGATTTGTGATGCTAAGCTGATCCTTTTTCCTCTCTGAGTCTCGGGTTCTTCATCTGGACCATGAAGATCCAGGACAGCCGTCTCATAGAGCCATTGCGGGGTTAAATGCCAGAAAGACTGGCAACTGGCCAGTGCCTGGCACACAGGAGTGACTTTAAAGATGTTTATGAAACTCTGAATTTTCAGTGCTTTACTGTTTTCAAAGCCTGCTTTTTCCCAACATCTCATCTGTGCTACTGTGGCATACACAGTTTGACCTGAGACACTTGAACTTCCTTGAGAGCCTCCTGCCAAGCCCACAGGCTTAAGCTCCCAACAGAGATACTCTCATATCACCTCTCCACTGCAAGCTGGTCAGACCAGACAGACTTGTGGCCTAGGGTCAGAGGTAGAATTCCTGCCCTCTCTTCAACCATCCAGGCTGCTCTGTGACCTTGGCCACATATGATGTTTTTATCCTTTGGCCAGAGTTTCGTAATCTGCACCATTTGTACAAACATTCCAGGAAACAATTGTTTGTACAGGCTCATAAGTTTGTGAGACAGTTTACATATGGAGCCTCATTAGCTGATAACCTCTGACCCTCAGAGCCCATTCTGGGGTCCTCCTTGTGGGCGTCCCTTTCTGTTGAGCTTAGCTGTGCAGATGCTGGTGGCCTGAGGCTGTGATGATTCTGCTTTGGCCCTCTTGTCTCTTTCCCCCAACCCCTCTCTGTGACTTTTCCTGATGGGTGGCCCAAGTCCCATAATTTTCTGTCTCTCGAGACTCCCCACACAAGAGCTGATCATCCCCCTGCCCCAGCATTTGATCCTCGGTGGGTAGCTCTCAGATCTGCCCTGAATGCCTAATCCTGCTTCCTGCCTACAAAGTCATAATCAATATGAATTCCATCCTTCTGCAAACATCTATTGAGTTCCTCCTGTGTGCTGGCAGGGCGAACCAGTTGGTTAAAGCCCTGGCGAGAAGCAATATACAAGTAAAACAAAGAAATAAATCATAAAGTTTCAGTTAGGACGGGAAGGAAGCATCAACGAAAATGGTTGGGAGACCGGGCTGATGGATTGTCTCATCCCTGAGGACAAATGAGCAGCAGCTCAGGCTTGCCTGCCGTGAGGAAAGCCAGGTAGGGTGAAGGGTGGGGAGGGAAGCAGTGAGGAAAGGCCTCTCTAGGGAGAAAATCTCCAAGCAGACCTTGAGGGCTGAGAAGGAGCTGCAAGATCTGGGGAGAAGGAGGCAAATGTATAAGAGGCCCTGAATGGGCAGTGAGCAGGATGAGTTTCAGGAGTGGTCGCTATTTATTGTGTAGTGACTGCATGCCAGGCACCGTCCTTAACACGTCATATCTTAACTGATCCCATGTCGACAGTGATAACCTCGTCACTTCCCAGTACTCGAGATGTAGCAGCTACTCCAGTCTCCCTGGAGGATGCAGACACTGAGAGGGGGAGAGGCTGAGTAACGTGTCCACGGGCGTCCCAGACCATGTAAGTGGTGGAGTGGGTATCTCACCAGCTTTGCTGTGTCCCTAGGCCTTTGTTCTATAGGACTCGCTGCACACACTGCCTCCTTTCAGCCCCCCTCACATTTTGATTGAATCCCACATCTTGCCTTCATTACAGCTGACTTCCAAGGAGGCACCACTTCTGTCCCTTCCCAGCTCGTATCTGTACCTTACCCTTGAGAATCCCTTCCAAGCTGTCTCTGGCTTGTCTCCCTGCCTTACTCTCAGCACCTAGTCAGCACTTCCTCAGCCTTTTCACCCCTGTCGCTTCCCAGCTGTCATCTCATCCATTCCCAAAGCCCTCAGCCTGGTTCCTGCCTGTTCCGTCCACACACCTTTGGCAGAATTGTCCTCACCCAGCACTTGTCCTCAAGTTAAACCTTCAGTGAATATTGATGCTCTGAATTTCAGAGGTGATCAGGTTATCTGAAACCTTATTGTGACATTAAGAATGACCCCTTGACTTGCCAGCCTTCATAATCTCCTGAGCCATCTCTTTAGATTAAACCTCTCTCTAGGAGGATGGGATTAACATATACAAACTACTATACAAAAAACAGGAAACCAACAAGGCCCTACTGTATAGCACTGCTGCTGTTGCTAAGTCGCTTCAGTCGTGTCCAACTCTGTGAGACCCCATAGATGGCAGCCCACCAGCCTCCCCCGTCCCTGGGATTCTCCAGGCAAGAACACTGGAGTGGGTTGCCATTTCCTTCTCCAATGCATGAAAGTGAAAAGTCAAAGTGAAGGCGCTCAGTCGTGTCCAACTCTTCGCGACCCCATGGACCGCAGCCTACCAGACTCCTCCGTCCATGGGATTTTCCAGGCAAGAGTACTGGACTGGGTTGCCATTGCCTTCTCCAATTGTATAGCACAGAGAACTATATTCAATATCTTATAAATAACTTATATAATGGAAAAGAATCTGAAAAGAATATATATATATATATATATATATAATAACTCTGTTATACACTTGAAACTAACACAACATTGTAAATCAACTATACTTCAATCAAAAACAGAATGGCCCCTTGAATTTGAGGAGGACCTTCCAGTGAAGAAGATAGTCACTGTTACTCTTTGTCCTGAAAAGAGTCCTGTGCGTTTAAGTAGCAGAAACAGTGGGAGATGATTTTGAATTTAGATGTTGCTAATGGCATCACAGTAAGAAAGTAATAGAGATTTTAACACTTATCAGTGGGGTGTGGGCCAGTGGGTGAGGAGCAAGAACTGGAGAGGAAGAGGGATTTTATATTGTGTCGTAATAGACACTGGAGTTCAATCTAACTGCAACTTTCCTTTTTTGTCTATTGTTTGTTTAGAAGAATAATGAGCACAGCGCTGTGCACATAGAGGATGCTAATGTTGATTTCCTCCTCATGTCCCCGTCTATATCCCCAAGAAAATAATATTTAAATGAAGCAAAAAAATCGTGATACCAAATCATGGTAAAGGAGGAAATATGTTGAACTCTTGACCAGAATGCTTAGGGAATAGAAAGTCTGGATTTGTGTTTTCTGGCAACTGAGGGTTAATCTGACTCTGTTTAAGCCTTTGAGTTGAGGATGGCGAATCAGGCTGGGAAGGTAGTATGGAATAGTGGTTTTGGCTATAAGCCTTGCCAGCTGGGTTCAAGTCCTGACTGCCAATTGCTCGCTGTGTGGGGCTTGTGACTTTATCTCTCCAAGCCTCAATGTTTCATCTGTTAAATGGATATGATAAGAATTTGTTCCAGGAATCTATTATTACACAGCAAATCATCCCAGCACAATGATTTAAAGAAATGGCTACATTTATCTTGCTCACAAGTCTATGATTGGGGCAGGTTCAGTGGGGATAGTTTTCTTTGTTCCATTCAGCATCAACTAAGGTGGCTTGAAGCTGGAATCACCTGGAGGTCCACTCACTGTCACTCACATATGTGGTAGTTGGTGCTGGTGGTCATCTAGGGGCCCAGCTGGGCTACATGCAGCCTCTCATGGGACCTGGGCTTCCTCACCACATGATAGCTGAATGCAAGGGCGAGCATCCTAAGGTAAGGGGATGGGGAGAGGGGGTGGAGGAGGGGAAGGGAGAGGGAAGGGGAGGGAGAGGACCAGGCATGTATTGCCTTTAAGGACCTAGCCTCAGAATTCACTCTGCATCACTTCTGCTACATTGTGTCCGTTAGATATGAGTCTAGACATCTGGCCCGTATGAAAGGGAGGGAAATTAGAGTCTACTTTTTGATGGGAGGAGTGGAAAAGCATCTGTAGCACTGCTTAAAACCACCACATAGTTCCTACATCAGAGCTGTAGTGAGAATTGAATGTGATCTTGCAGGAAAGCCAGGCACCGTGCCTGGCCCAAAGGTATAATGACAACACCCTTGTGAAGCATGTCTGCAGTGGAAGCAGTGGAGGCTCCGAGAGGTGAAATGACTTGCTCAGATTCCCAGTGGCAATCTGTGCCACAGCAGAGATTTGAACTGTTCCTCACAGGACTCTGTGTGGCTCCTCCAGAGGCTAGCAAATGGCCCTGATGTCGCTCAGCATCGTCTACACGTGGGGCCAGGTGTTAGCGAGAACAGATCTGTGAACTGGGTGATCTACCCTCTGCAGCCTGAGCTCATCCTGCCTTCTTTCCCAGGTTGTCTGTCCCTCTTTCCTTTTGAAAAGGGCTTTGGGACTTGATTAGGTGGGCACTGGAATATTTTGCTCTATACCCCGTGCATCCTGCTGTGGGAATGACACTGAGACATCAGTTTCTTCTTTCCTGGGTTGTTGTCCAGAAGGCCGTGGATAAAGGTGCCAGCCAGGCCTTCAGTCATGCTTCCCCACTGTGTCCAGTCCCCACTGGACCTTGAGAGGGATCTAGCATCTGCTGGCTTGTCCCGGAAGCCTCTGCTCTCCACTTCAGCTGATAACTACTTGGGCTGGTTTTTAGCTTTAAAGCACTTCCATCCCACCCGATTTGTTGTGCTCCATTGACTTAGAGGGGAAGGTGTGGATGCCTTTGTCTGTTTACAGGGATTATAAAATATGAGCTGTATCTGTAGCCTGAAATTATTTGTGTGTCAGTAAAGTACAGTTAAAGAAAAAACATCTGACAAATGTGTTTTAATTTTGCAATGAAAATCCCATCAGCTGTCAATTTCAAATGTAATCCTCGGAATGAAAAGTATCTTTTGCAGACAAAAAGCTGAGGAAGAAGGAAATGGAATTGGACTGCTACCTCCAAGCTTTTTAATTTGGATTTTTTCCCTTTGTTCTCCCCTATACACTTGGTTATTTTTCTTTCCCAGTAGTAATTTGCTTGTTTTAAACTTGAAATGTACTGCATTGAGAGCCATTTTTGCTCTACTTTATTATTCTGCTTTAAAAAGAATTTATAACCTAGGGTTTTTGAAGTAAGACCTCACTTACAATAGGGTGAAACTCACCGAGACTGTTATATCAGGAATTTCTCTTTCCATTTGGACTGTGAACCCTGAGCATTTTTGGAGGCAGTGAAATTGAAGACTTGCTTTTCTCGGGGGTGGGTGGTGGGAGGTTGAAAGATACATCCTGGGTCTCTTCTGGAAGTTACACTCTAAACTGTTCAGGATGGTCCCAGTCCCCTTGGCCAGATCACAGCCAGGAAAGGAGCAGAGTCTCCTAGCTTTCTCGGTGCTTAGTGCAATGGACTGTATGAAGACTTCAGCTCCTTTCCCTCACAGGCAGGTGTGTCTGCCGAGGTCCTGGCTCAGGAAGCACCATTGTTGCAGGAGCAGGAAGCAGCTGGTGACTCACTGGGCAGGCGGCTGAGCCCCCAAAGTCCAGCTGACAGCACCGCCCCCCGCCATGCCCTTGAGCCCGCTGCGGGTTCCTAGGTGTGGCGTGGAGGCAATCTCAGCACACCAATTGCTCTGATTTTAATTTCAGCCTCTGTTCTTGATGCCGTCCCTCTTCCTGCCCCTCCCTTTTGGTCCTGTCCTGTTCCTGCCCTTCCTCTGCCCCTGCACCCCTGAGTGCTCCTGTAACAGAACCCTCTCATTTCCTTCCTGTGCCATCCCTGGCACCCAAATTCCAGCTTGGCAAAGTTTTTAGTTAGGAGGGTTTTGCATTGTGCTCAGGCAGGAATGGAGAGTGTCCTCAACTGCACAATGGGTAATAGTCCCCCCTCCTGGAGTTCAGTAAGATTAGCTGAGAAAATGCATGTAAAGTGCCCAGAGCCCTGCCTAGCATGTCCCTAATACAGTCTTAGGAAGTGATATTGGTTATTAAGAATAGCCAATCTCAGCAGCTTAGAGGGCGTAAGGGAGTGCCTTTTCCCCACGAGTGTTTGCTAAGCACCTGCTACTATGGCTAGCTAACATTTGACTATGTTATACACGCTAGATGGGCACTGGACAGAACAGTCACTCTTATTACCTGAGATCCCACAGCAAGGAAACATGGAAAGTGGAAGCCGCTCAGTTGTGTCCAACTCTTTGCGACCCCATTAACCCATGGAAGCGTGGAGGCAGAGATCAAACCACACAGTGGGCCCGCAGTGGGCACGTTGCCTGTATGAGGCCAGGACACAGCTCCAGTGGACTGTGTGTTCAGTTGATGTGTAATGTGTTACTGCAACTTCTGAGGGTGTCTCAGTTCAGTTCAGTTCAGTTGCTTAGTCATGTCTGACTCTTTGTGACCCCATGAATCGCAGCACGCCAGGCCTACCTGTCCATCACCAACTCCCAGAGTTCACTCAGACTCATGTCTGTTGAGTCAGTGATGCCATCCAGCCATCTCATCCTCTGTCGTCCCCTTCTCCTCCTGCCCCCAATCCCTCCCAGCATCAGAGTCTTTTCCAATGAGCCAACTCTTCGCATGAGGTGGCCAAAGTACTGGAGTTTCAGCTTCAGCATCATTCCCTCCAAAGAAATCCCAGGGCTGATTTCCTTCAGAATGGACTGGTTGGATCTCCTTGCAGTCCAAGGGACTCTCAAGAGTCTTCTTCAACACCACAGTTCAAACGCATCAATTCTTCGGCGCTCAGCCTTCTTCACAGTCCAACTCTCACGTCCATACATGACCAACACTTGCTGCATTTTCTTTGAAGAGGTACCACTTATTCAGAATGTTCAGTTGCTGTTTTCCTGCTCCTGTCCTGGGCTTACTCGTGGCCACATTGTGAGGTCCATGAAGTCACAGGGTCTCCAGAAGGAAGCTGTGTTCTTCCCTTCCTGGGCTCCTCGCCTGGCGGGAGGCACCATGCTGTGTCACTTCTCAGGCTCCACTCTTTGCCCGTGCATCCCTTCTCAGGGGTTCATCAGTGAGAGTTTGGCTAACATTAGGTGAAGGGATGGCCTCGGAGTGGGATCCAGACTCTTGTGTGGCAGTGAGTACTGTGTGATGCAACATTTACGTGAAGCTTTTCGTTAAAGCTGGATCTTCACTTCCCAAAAGAATTAAAATCATCCCAGCAAATCTTCCTTCGTTAATGGGCGGGCTTCTACACTGGGACTTAGGGACACTGAATTCTCTTAAATCCAGCGAGGCTCACGTCTTCACTGGAGCGGCCTCGCTCTGCAGGGCATGGTGATGGGTGAGGGAGTAATGCCTGTTTCCCCTGTACAGTGCTCTGTGGCTCAGGGCCTTGGTGAAGCTCCTGAGTGGCAGGTGATCCTGACTGCATCCTGACAGAACCATTGAACCAATGACGGTTGGCATGGTGATGAGAAGACTGAGAGCGCTGTGGGCTCTGCTTTAATTACTTGAAGGCCACCATAAAAGAGGAAGCAGATATGTTTGGGGTTGTCAAAAGGGTTAAACTAGGGTGATGGGTAGACAAGTTTCTGTTCAATTAAAGGAGGAGCTCTCTGACCACAAGAGTTATGGAAAAGTGGACAGGATGCTTCCAGAGGTAATGAACTTTCTTGGTCCTGTAGGTACCTAAGTCAAGGTTTATTGATCACTTGGCAGGACTGTTGTAGACAAGGCTGCATTCTTGAGGGGTGTGTGTGTCTTGTGTGTGTCGGGGCTCCTCATATCTGTGTTCTGAAAGGGAGCTGCAAACCCCTGATCTCTCACATGTAGAATGGTTACCCCTGGTGTGTGTGTTTGTGAGTGGGTGAGGGAGCTCATCATTTCTATGTCTTACGAGTATTTTTGCAAGTATATTTAAATTTGTTACAACAAGCAAGTATTGATTTTATAGTAAAAATAGATTAAATTGCACCTTGAATCAAAATTAACTCCAAATTATATGTCACCAAATAAAGGTCAGTGGGCTGCAAGTCAGGAGACATTGGATCTAGTCTTACCCTGGCTGCTCTCTCTCTGTATGACTAGGGAAGGTATATCATTTGCATTCTTGGCCTCAGTTTGCCCATCTGTAAAATGGGAAGACTAGACTAAATATGCTAAGCATGGGCCCAAATAGCTCTTATACTCTGGCTGGGCTGCAGTGGGAGCTGGGGGAGGGAGAAAAAGAGAAGGGCAATATCTGTGCCTCTGTGATCGGGGTGGTGGTGGCAGAGGGATGTATCCCCAGGCCCCATCCACTCTGTCAGTCCTGCTGGATTCCTGACTCTCTTTACCCTTGGTCTGGGAGATGTGTCAGAGGTGCTGACTGCATCCCTGGTGTCCCAGAAGCTCCGTGATGCCTAGAGGGCTGGCTCTTGAAGAGGCAAGCCTGGGAAAGAGCACTGCTGGTTTCCCCTTCTGTCGGCCAGTCTCTGTCCCTTTAAAGACAGCTGGCTTTCCCACGCATCAAGCCTCTGCCGCCACGGTGACCCTGTGAGACTAGCCTTCCTTTTGCACTGGCTTGTCCTTCCTCTGAGCCCCCTCTGTGCTCCACTTGCCCTCCACTTTCCTATGCCTGAACTTCACACCCCTGCCTCCATTCTTCAACCTCTTGGGGGTCCTTCCCTGGCTTACTAAACCCAGTGTCCCTTTTGACACTCAGTTCTACCCAGCCCCTTAATTCTGGCCAGATGCACAGTCTGGGGATTAAGAGGTGCCCTACTAGTCTCAGCTGCAGGAAATCCCCCATCCTGTGCAGAAGCCTGCCTCAGGCCCCCTCGGATGCCCCTGCTCCCACCAGCAAAGGAGGATGTGGACTTCTCCTTCACTCACAAACAGGATCACCATTGGGGTGTGAACAGTGCTTTTGGACATAGCCTCAGGCTCTGGCAAACACTTTTCTTGAACCCCAGGTCATTGTTGCTTAAGTCACAGCTGGAAGCTGGCTTCAGAACACACTGATTTCTCCCTGGGCTTCAACAACCCCCAGGTTCAGTTTGCCTGTTGGCTCTTTCATAATGTCTCAGCCTCATAAAATGGTCACTTTCGGTTAAAAGATCTCATTACTACAAAAAGAGATGTTGAATCACACATTGAAGGTCACTGGTGAAATGTGATCCTTGAGACTCATTGGCCCTGGTCCAGGGCGTGGGGAAGTGGATATTAAGAAGATAAATTAGAAGTCAAAACACAGTTCTGTTTTCCCCTGTGTCTTAGGCTGACTGTCTGTGATGAATTTTGCAAGGACAGAAAAAAATCAGAACTATCTCCCCACGCCACCTTCAGAAGTCAGTTTCCAACCTGGAGAGACGGTCAGCAGCTCTTTATTTCAGCCCTGACATTACCAGAATGGTAATTTCTCTGGGTGGTAATGCAGAAGGCTTCTTTTCGCTTCAAGTCCCTGAGGTTGGTTTTACCTTGCAGCCCAGATATTTTTCAACTCTGCGCAGTTCAGCAAATCCTTGTTAATGGGCTTGCTCTGGACCAGGTGAAGTGGATGTGAGCAGAGGACACAGAAGGATGTGCCAAGACTCCTGTCCTTGGAGCCTTCGTAGCCTTAGTCTCTGGGAGTGGGGAGAGTTGGGAGTAGGAGGCCCAGACTGATGCAGTTGGTATGCCACTGGGACAAGATGGCAGACCCTTTCTTTCCCTGACTCTAAACTGCAAGTACTATGATCAACTCCATTTATGGTGAGGAAACAGAGGCCTAGAGAGGTTAAAATGTCCAGGGCCAGTGGTGGAGCTGAGCTTGGGACCAGGTCTGACTGACTCCAAAGCTAGCCCTTTACCCCATATATGGTTCTGCCCTTCCTGGTGCCATGAGAGCCCCAGGTTCAGTGGCCAGAATATAGAGAAGCATCTTTTTCGTTTGTGCAAATCACCCCCTTGGAAGCCATTTCTGTTTTCCTAGACCATCCCACGAACAGTTCTGAGGAGCAGGTGAATGCTCTCAGATGACAGACTCCTGTGTCCAGATGCAGAAGGTCAGTCTGCATTGTGGCTTCATTCTGCGGTTGGGGCAGGAAGGTGCCATGCCTTTTATCCAAAGGGTGTGATGGAGGAAATCACTGGGGTAAGTCCAGTGACAGCTGTGAATTCAGGTCAAGTCAGCATTCAGGAGGATAGGAAGCTATCCTGAAGATCCACCTTCCCCCACCCCTACCCTAGCCTCACTTTCTTTGCTTTTCTTCCCCTTCATCCCTCTAGTAAATACAGATGCCACATAGAGCCGGTGTCCCCAGGGCTGACTTGCTCTTTGTTGTGCTGGTGTGGCTAGGCTTTCCCATTGGTGGGATGGCAGAAGAATGGGGAGAAGAGGTCCTTTCTCCCTCCAGAAGCCGTGGACTAAACCTTCAGGCCTCCAGGACTGTCTCTTATGGGGCACGCATGCCCCAAAGACCCACCATTGCTGCACTTCACCTCTTTGCAAAGAAAACTCTGGATGAGGGCAAGGGCTCTGTAATAACACTGGAGACTCCTCAGGGTAACTGTCCAACTGTTTAGAGACAACCTCTGGGGAAAGTGCCAGGTCCTTCCCACTCACCACTGGGAGAAGGCACAGGGTGGGTGGGACCATGAGTGTGGTCTGCTGGGCGGTTCTAAAGCTCGCGAGGCTGCTTAGGACTGGAGGTATCCTTGGCTAGTTTCCTGGGGCTCTGGGTATCTTCTTCTTTCCCATTTGTTCGTTGGGAAGTGACCTGTGGCATCTCTCCTTGGCACTGTCCTAGGAGAGTGGGGATACACAGGTGGGCAAATTAGACAAGTCTTGTCCCACTGGAGCTCACACTCTGATGAGGAGAGGGGATAATCAAAATAATGAACATCAAAGGAGTAAGACAGGGAGCCTGGCAGAGGGTTATAAGTGTAGTGAACAAAAACAAAGTTGAGCACTGGGAATGGAAATAGTGCAACAAGGTGCTGATACCTTGCTGGGTACCAGTCTCTAATTCTTCCATCCTTTTCAGGCCTCTTAATTTGAGCTTTGCCTGCAGAAGTAGCAGTCCCTTAAGACCATGTCACATCAGACTCAGAGATTCAGAGTCTTGGTTCCATCATATGTTCCAAGTGGGTTTCTAGAAGGATTCATTTGTCTTCAGCCAGGAAGAATTAAGACTACATTTCAGATGGCAAGCAGCCTTAGACAAGTCCTGTAGTTAAGATGGACAGAGGTTTTCTTTTTTATGAATGGATGGAAAGACTGAGATTTTTTAAAATGTTGAATTGCAAAGCAAGAACATCTGGACATCTTTCAGTTTGAAGTCTGAAATGGAGGTCTGATCTTGGCATAAATAGACAAACCTGGTGATGTTTCTGGGGAGTAATTATGGAACCATTTCTTTAGCAGCTGTTGGCTATTAGAAATGGAACTGCTGGGGCTTCAAAAGAAAATGTCAGAAGGAAGAGATCATCATTTTGCTTGAGATCAAGATGCAGTCTGGTGTCTCAGAAGGAGCAAGAGACCTGAACTTGATTCAGTTTCCGGATCTGCCCTGATTAATTGTCCAACTGTAGGCCAGTTACTGAAGAATTCTGTCAGTTTTTTCATCTGTAACATGGGCATCATTTCTTCCTATCTGCAGTGACATTGTGAGGATTCGCTATGCACTTGTTCGTTACAGGCTTTAGTTAGGGCTGGTTGGCTTTATTTGCTTTCTTCTAGTAAGAAAGAGGTGGATCTGCTTAGGGAGGTTAAATAGTATATATTATGGGCATACGCATGTGCCTCCAAGGAACTTCCTTGGTAGCTCAGCTGGTAAAGAATCCACCTGCAATGCAGGAGACCCCAGTTTGATTCCTAGGTCAGGAAGATCCCCTGGAGAAGGGATAGGTTACCCACTCCCAGATTCTTGGGCTTTCCAGGTGGCTCAGATGGTAAAGAATCCACCTGCAATGAAGGATTTTTGGGTTTGACCCCTGGTTTGGGAAGATTCCCTGGAGGAGGGCATGGCAACCCACTCCAGTATTCTTGCCTGGAGAATCCCCATGGACAGAGGAGCCTGGTGGGCTATAGTCCACCGGGTCACAAAGACTCAGACATGAATGAGAGACTAAGCCCAGCCCAGCACAGCACATGTGCCTCCAACTCTCCAAGAACAGACCTCTCCCACAGGAAGGCTTTCAGTTCAGTTCAGTCTCTCAATCGTGTCCAACTCTTTGCGACCCCATGAATCGCAGCACACCAGGCCTCCCTGTCCATCACCAACTCCCAGAGTTCACTCAGACTCACATCCATCGAGTCAGTGCTGCCATCCAGCCATCTCATCCTCTGTCATCCCCTTCTCCTCCTGCCCCCAATCCCTTCCAGCATCAAAGTCTTTTCCAATGAGTCAACTCTTCACATGAGGTGGCCAAAGTACTGGAGTTTCAGCTTCAGCATCATTCCTTCCAAAGAAATCCCAGGATTGATCTCCTTCAGAATGGACTGGTTGGATCTCCTTGCAGTCCAAGGGACTCTCAAGAGCCTTCTCCAACACCACAGTTCAAAAGCATCAATTCTTCGGTGCTCAGTCTTCTTCACAGTCCAACTCTCACATCCATACATAACTACTGGAAAAACCATAGCCTTGACTAGACGGACCTTAGTCGGCAAAGTAATGTCTCTGCTTTTGAATATGCTATCTAGGTTGGTCATAGCTTTTCTTCCAAGGAGTAAGTGTCTTTTAATTTCATGGCTGCAGTCACTATCTGCAGTGATTTTGGAGCCCCCCAAAATAAAGTCTGACACTGTTTCCACTGTTTCCCCGTCTATTTCCCATGAAATGATGGGACTGGATGCCATGATCTTCGTTTTCTGAATGTTGAGCTTTAAGCCAACTTTTTCACTCTCCTCTTTCACTTTCATCAAGAGGCTTTTTAGTTCCTCTTCACTTTCTGCCATAAGGGTGGTGTCATCTGCATATCTGAGGTTATTGCTATTTCTCCTGGCAATCTTGATTCCAGCTTGTGTTTCTTCCAGTCCAGCGTTTCTCATGATGTACTCTGCATATAAGTTAAATAAGCAGGGTGACAATATACAGCCTTGATGTACTCCTTTTCCTATTTGGAACCAGTCTGTTGTTTTGAAAACACAAAGCTGTTTCTGTGAGAGCATGTGTAAGAGCCCTGTGGTGTGAGACAGTCTGAGGGGAGAGGGAAGGCTTCAAGATGATGCTTGAGCTGGGCTGAGCCCAGATGGACAGAGTGTGGATGGGTGACTTGGAGGGGGGGTGGCAGCTCTGAGTTGAGTTCTGACTTGTCCAGAGGTGAGAGAGCTGAATGAAAATCTAGTTAATTTGAACTCATTTAAATCATCAGCAGCTGTACTAGAGAAAGTCCAGGAGAAGTTCATGTCTCCAGGCCTGCAGGATGTTGGGGTGTAACAGACATTTATGATATGGAGTGGTGAGTTCTCTACAGGAAACCTCTTGTGCAAGAGACAAACTTTAGAAGATAGGGTTTAATTCAATAAGAGCTTTGGAGAATCTGGTGACTGTGAGTCATAAGGAATCACAAGGGAGAGGGAGATAAGTTGGTTTCATCAAAGGCATAGAGATCTCCTCATCACTGATCCAGGTGGAGCTTCCGCTAAGGGGCTTTGTTTGCTCAGTAGGTTCTATCTGGGTGACCGGGAAGGAATGCCCTGGCTTTCCCATCTGTTCTAGCTGCTATCTTCCTTCAATCTCTTGGAGTCACATCGGTCCCTCTCATTAGCCAGCTTGTATGTTGTGCAGGGTAGTGCAGGATTTGAAGTCAGTTGAGCTGGGTTTGAATCTCAGCATCCACCCTGGCTACCTGTGTGGCTGTAGTAAGTAAGTAACCTGCCTAAGTTCATTTCTCCAAATACCGAACGGGGATATGACCGCTAACTCACAGGTCCCTGGGGGATGAGGCTATCACTTGCTTATATAGTAGGTGTGTGGGAGTTAGAAGATGGTACCCCCTGCTCTGGGGCTTTCTTGGTGGCTCAGTGGTAAAGAATCCACCTGCAATGAAGGAGATGTGAGTTTGTTCCTGGGGTCAGGAAGATCCCCTGGAGAAGAAAATGGTCAGCCACTTCAGTATTCTTGCCTAGGAAATCCCGTGGACAGAGGAGCCTAATGGGCTGCAGTCCATGGGGTTGCAAAGAGTTGAACACCACTTAGCGACTAGACAACAGCAACCCCTTCCTCCAAACATTTTACATCCTCTTCCATGGTGTGATTGGTGGTGCCCCTAGGGTAGACAGGATATACCTCATCCACTGTATAAACCATGGCCACCACAATTATAATCATTATTATCACCTTGATGGAAAATAGCTCCAATCTAACCTTTTGACAGGTCATTTGGATTAGCCTGATGCCTGGTTACTCAGACGTCACTACAGAAGAGCAGTTCTCCTTTGACCAGCGAATATATAATCTGACAATAGCCAGGGATGTGCCAAGAGCCATGTGTTCTTATTCGACCTTCTTTAGAACTCAGTGTCAAAAGCTGAGGGTTGTCAAAATGTTGGCCATCTCTAAATCATTGTGCTGCCAAAATAATTCCTACCACAGGGCAGACTGTCTCCAGCCATCAGAGACCAAAATAGAGCCTAATGGATTTAGGAAGCAATCAATGCTTCTAAAGACATTTGTGGGTTGTAGCTCATAAAATATTAATTCTTTCTGTTTGTCTTTAAGAATATATTTTATATGTTAATGCATTATTGAAAGGTGCTTGTAATGTTAAGTGACTTAAGACTTGGGCATTGAATGGCCAAATTTAATCTTTTTGAAATCTAAACCTAAATATAAAATATAAAATATTAAATATAAAATAACAAGACAAAAGCACAGCCCACTGACCACACTGGTAGCCATGAGTTGACAGCCATGGAATCAAGCTGTACCCTTGCACAGTGAAGTTGTGTTATTCGCATTTTGATGGGCAAATAAATAACTTATGTATGGCAATTCCCACCTAATAAAATGTTTCATTGTCAGATTTACTGGACGCATTTATGAAATCACAGCTATGCAGCTCAGCTTTATTTGGCCTTAATAACATTAGAGCTGAGAAGAGTTTTGCCTGGGTCTTCAATGTACAGAAGGATGCAGGTGAAGGAGGAAGGATCGAAAATCAAAGGAAGCAGGGGCAGTTGGGGAAGATACAGGGGAAACTGTTTAAGATGGGCTCAGAATTCATCTTCTGAACAGAAAGTATTGTAGACATTTGGGCTCTTCTGAGAGTGGGCGTGTACTCAGTACAGCAGTACACAAGTATATTTCATGGAACACTATCTTCTAGAAGGAATGCTTGAGTGCGCTTTTTTAGGGAGCCACAGATCACTCTGAAAATTTAAACTTGGTGCCAACAGTTAAGAAACATGCTTGGGACTTGCCTGGTGGTCCAGTGGCTAAGACTCCACCCTCCTAATGCAGGGGGCCTGAGTTCAATCCCAGGCTGGGGAACTGGATCCCACATGCCACAGCTGAGACCTGGCATAGCCAAATAAATACTATAAATAAAAGTGAAAGGAAAGAAACATGGTCACATTTGCATGTACACAAAATTCTTCGCATGATTCCTGAGGGTCCCTCACACCTGGCAGAAGAAGACTATCAGGCTTTGATCTGGCCTGGCAGTCTTGTTTTTCACTCTAGAACATTGAAACCCAAAGAGGTGGTGGCCCGCCTAGGGTCACCCAGCCCCTGACACCTCATCCCAGTGCCACCTCTCCATGAGGTGAAGGTATGAACAAGGCACGGAGGAGTGTAGACTCTGCAGCAAGCATGCCTGGCTTCATACTCAAGTTTTGTTACTTACTATCGGTTTGACCTTGAGCGAGTGATTTCCCTTTTTGTGCCTAAAATGTCCTCATGTTTAAAGTGAAGATAACAGTAGCTGCCACTATACAGACTTGTTATGAATATTAAATAGACTGATCTATTCAGAGCTTGGTGCTTGAAACACAGTAAGCACTTCATAAGTATTTGTTTTCATTGTTGTGTGTCTAGATCAAAGTCCCCTGCGTTATGCTCTCATAGCTCTGTGTGTTTTCTTCTCAGTCTGGTTTTTTTCCCCCTGCTTTGTTGTGTTTATAATGTAATTTATATGACTTTAAACTGTCTTGACTCTGTTTGCTTATTTATCCTTGGTATGTTTGGGTGTGAATAGGTAATGCTCCATCCTCGGCACCTACAGTGGCTCCTGACACATACTAAGCCATCAGTAGTCATTCATTAGGGCCTCCCTAATTGTGGCTCAGATGGTAACGAATCTGCCTGCAGTGCAGGAGACCTGGGTTTGATCTCTGGGTGGGGAAGATCCCCTGGAGGAGGGCATGGCAACCAACTCCAGTATTCTTGCCTGGAGAATCCTATTCACAGAGGAGCCTGGTGGGCTACAATCCCTGAGGTCACAAAGAGTTGGACATGACTGAGCAATTAAGCACAGCAGCACAGCTAACTTCTCTGTGCCTCTGTTTTCCTATCTGACATTTGGAGTGATATTAGCTCCTACCAAGTAGGGCTGATAAAAAGATGAGTTAATCTAAAGCTTAGACAGTGATAGGCAAATAGTAAATGCATAATAGACATCAACTATGATGATAATTTATTAGCTAATTTTCAGCAAACCTTTACAGAGTATTGATTATTTTCTTGGGTCTTGCTGGGTGCTTAAGATATAGTTGGTACTTGAGAAAAAATAATATACCTCTTCCATGAGGAGAGGTGGAATTCAGCATCTCCTAGGGGAGCAAGAGAAACTTGTCCACAGTTCCATGCTGGTGAGCCAGAAGGAGCCGGTGTGGGACAGAGGGCTCACCAGTTTTGGGCCCAAGAGCAGGGACGAGGGCCTTCTGAAAGAAGGGGCATCAAAGAAAAGCAGGGGTTAGCATCGTAGTATCAATGGGAAGGGGACTTCACTGGTGGTCTTGTGGTTAGGAATGCGCCTTGTAATGCAGGGAACTTGGGTTTGATCCCTGGTCAGAGAACTAAGATCCCACATGCAGAAGAGCAACTAAGCCTAAGCGCGGCTACTAGAGAATCCATGCTCCAAACAAGACATCGGGCATGACGTGGCGAAGGTCCTGAGAGCAGCAACTGAGGCCCGACACAGTCAGTAAATAGATGTTTTTTTTTAAAAGAAATGGGAGACAGGGCATTCCATGTGTGAATGGAACAGCATGTTCCAAGATAGAGAGGTGGAAGCAGCAGCTATGTTTGTGGAATGGCAAACATCAAGATGCTGTTCATCCATTTAATTCATTCTCAGTATCCATCGAGTCCCAACAGTGTATGTACTAGGCGCTGTTCTGAGGATAGTGCAAAGAACAAACTGGAAAGGCCCTGGTGCCATGAGGCTTCAGTCCTAACACAAGAAGACACAGAATGAACAGGTGTGGATATAATGTTTCTGATGTTTAGAAACACTGTGGGAAAAACAAAGCAAAGTCAGGGATATAAGGTGTGTGGTTAGGAGAAGGGGTGTTACTTGAGATGGGATGATCAGGGGAAGCCTCTTTGATAAGCGACATTTGTACAGAACCTGAAGGAAGTGAAGGAGGAAATGTGGGGCTCTCTAAGGAGACAGCAATTAGTTCAGGTAGAGAAGCAGTCATGTGCAAAGGCCCTGAGGTAGGAGCAGGCTGTACCTGTTGGAGATAGGGTGAAGAGGCCACCTTGAGCATGGGTAGGAAGGAAGACAGGGAGGTTGAGGGGCCTTACTGCTCAGGGACATGGCATAAGCTCTGCCAAGTGATTGAGCTTTCTTGTTGAGAGCCTTTCTTGTTGGGAAAGCATGGAAAAGTTTTAATCAAGAGTGATATGGTCACATTGTGTTTGACAATGATAACTCTAGCTTGAGAGTTTAATGGAGTAGAGGAGAGTCAAGTGGGGAGGAGTTCAGGGGTGATCTGGGGAAAGAGGAGGGAGGCCTGAACTGGGCAAGCTGATTGCACCCATATCTGCCTCCTTTACTGCCTGCAAGTTCCCCTCTTTCTATGGGCCTCGCCAGCACCTCGCTTGAAACCAGCCTTACCCTCTGAATTAAACTGTGGGCAGGAAAGATCAGAATTCAGTTGTCTGAGCCCATGAGGCCAAGAGTGAGAAAGCAACTTTCAGCTTTCTGTGGGTACAGATAAAATTTCTGCAGCTTGAAGCCTAGGTTTAGAACAGTGAAACATTTTTATGTTGTTACACTGCATCGCAAATGAGATTATTTTTTAAAAAATTAATGGCATCTATCATTTAAAAGAATTTTAAATGCATCTTTGTCTCCACTCTCGGAAAACACTAACTCTTAGTTTTTATGCTAAATCGAGTGATCACAACCCAAGAACTCAGCAGTTTTGCACTTTAAACATTTACTCCACGATTTATTTCCTTCCAACAAATTCATGATTAAATTTTAAACCCGCACGCCTATTCAGCAAGGAATCAGACAACAGAGGGTAAAACGACCTTTTTTCTTTCTTCTTTTAAGCTTTAATTTGGAAGTGCTCTCTGGTGGGTCTTCAAAACTCATCACTGAGCTTCTGCCTCCCGTTCCCCCCACGCCATCCACCTAGCACTCGGGTTCCCCAGGGCAGTGGATAGGAGTGTGGGCCAAGGACAGAGGCAAACGGCAGCTGACGTGTCCCTCCTAGCTAGTTTGTCCCTTGGCCCCGGAAGGTAGGAATTGGTATCTGTTGTCCTGGAAGAGCCCAGAGTCCTGATGTCTCTGAATGTTCACAAGTAAGAAGGAAAATACTCACTGACGTGTGTGCTAAACACTGCTGGTCTGAGACCACCAGGTCCCCCCAGATCAACAGGGAAGCAGATGTTTGGGAGGTGCCTTATAGGATCCTGATCATTTTTCACCCAGATTCTGACCCTGGCCTGACTCCCCGCCTCCTTCCTTCCCACCTGGTCTCCATCTCCCTCTCTGTTAAACGATCCCTTCCCTTTAGCAGTGGCTGTTTCTACTCTCCTCCCCGCAGAGTTCTTTCTGCAGCTAGAGCTGTGTTTCCCCCTGTGTGAAGGAGTGAGGTTTGTGTTGTTTAGTCACTTAGTCGTGTCTGACTCTTGTAACCCCATGGACGGTAGCCTGCCAGGCTTCTCTGTCCATGGGATTTTTCCAGGCAAGAATACTGAGATGGATTGCCATTTCCTTCTCCAGGGGATCTTCCTGACCCAGGGATCGATCCCATGTCTCCTGCATTAGCGGGTGGATTCTTTACCACTGAGCCACTTGGGAAGCCCTTGAAGAAATGATGAGAAGATTATTAAAAGTGTGTGTTTGTCCTCCTCTCCCTCTGCACAAACCACTCTGCATCCCCTGGCTCTTGCCACCCACCCCCCACATACCCACAGGTGCTTGAAAACCGCTTGACACAGTGGGAAAAGCTGGGTATGAGACATAGGCCTGGGCTGGAAGCTTTACATTGCCACTTCCTACCTGTAACACTGAATGTATTATTAAATCTTTCCAGGCTTCAGTCTCCCCATCTGTAAAATGGGATCAGCAGTACCTGTTGATTAATATCTGCCCGTGGTCAGCAGAGAGCAGGTGCATCAGGCCACAGTGACATTTTCTCTATGGTATTCAGCCTTTGGGTGAAGACATTGGGTCTCCAAAAAGAACCTTTTAAAAATGCAAAAGGGTTATCTCAGAGAGATGCCATAATTACCCAGGTATGGATTGCTCGCTCAATAAACACGATAGGACCACTGGAATAAAGGAGAAGCATGGCCTTGGGGAATGGAATGGGATATGCTGTTTGGCGCTGGGTACAAAGGAACAAATCCCAGGAAAGAGCTACAAGGTGCCTGGTGGGTTGAGCAGAGGTGGAACACATTTTGCCAACTTCTGGCTGTCAGCCCGAGCCAGCTTGGCTCCTGTGTTCTTGCTTTGTGGCTCAGGGAAGCTGGGCCCCCGGCAGCCTGCTGGACTTAGGGGAGGGCGCAATTTGGACTCACCCGATTTGAATCTGAGCATGGTCACCCACTGGCTAGGTGAGCTGGGACAGGTGACTATTTTTCTGATCCTCGATTTCCTCATCTGCTAAATGAGGGGCTTATCTAACAGGTGTGGGAAGATCCTGTGGCAAAAAGGGTGAAAGCGTTGTTTTCGGCAAGAGGAACAGGAAAGACAGAGACAGCCTACCACTTGCCTTAAGTCACAGAGCAGATAGAATCAGGGCTGCAGGTCTCTCTTCTCCAGGCTGGCCTGCTCAGATGCTTCCTGATACCTCTCCAGGCAGCCCCTGGAGTTAGCCATTCCCTCAGGATGGGCTCATGGCAGTTCAGTTCAGTTCAGTCACTCAGTCATGTCCGACTCTTTGCGACCCCAGGGACTGCAGCACGCCAGGCTTCCCTGTCCGTCATCAACTCCCAGAGCTTGCTCAAACTCATGTCCATCACATCGGTGATGCCGTCCAACCATCTCATCCTCTGTCATTCCTTTCTCCTGCCTTCAATCTTTCCCAGCATCAGGGTCTTTTCCAATGAATCAATTCTTCACATCAGGTGGCCAAAGGATTAGAGCTTCAGTATCAGTCCTTCCAGTGAGTATTCAGGACTGATTTCCTTTAGGATTGACAGGTTGGATCTCCTTGCAGTGCAGGGGACTCTCAAGAGTCTTTTCCAACACCACAGTTCCAAAGCATCAATTCGGTGCTCAGCTTTCTTTATAGTCCAACTCTCACATCCATACATGACAACTGGAAAAACCATAGCCTTGACTAGATGGACCTTTGTCGGCAAAGTAATGTCTCTGCTTTTGAATATGCTGTCTAGGTTGGTCATAGCTTTTCTTCCGATGAGCAAGCGTCTTTTGATTTCATGGCTGTGATCACCATCTGCAGTGATTTTGGAGCTCACGAAAGTAAAGGCTGTCACTGTCTCTATTGTTTCCCCATCTATTTGCCGTGAAGTAATGGGACCGGATGCCATGATCTTAGTTTTGTCACTTTGAATCTATTTCTCTTCACCCAACCTTGTTCTTCTTCTCTCTCTCTCTTTTTTGCAGTTATCCAAGCTTAGTTTTCTCTTGAAATTTTGCACTGTCACCACTGCCTTGTATAGGGTCTGGGCCTCACTAGCCAATCGCTCCATAGCCAAGAGAGTCTGGTTTGTTCTTGGCCTGTTAAACTTACTCATAGAAGGAGCAGCATGGACTCATGACTATTTGGGGAAATTCATTGAAATCACCTCTTTCCCAATATGCTCCTGATTCTCGGTACCCTCTCTCATCTCTCTGGACCCAAACTTCTGTTTCATATACCAAATTTCATATCTTCCTCTGCTCCCCTGTTTGGGAGTAACTTCCAAGCTGGGAGTAACTTCCACTGCCTCCTAGGGATTTTGTTTCTGATGTTGTAGATGGTTTTCAACTTTGTGAACTCATTTGATCACTGTTTCCCAGTGCCAGGTGGAGGCTTATTTGGATGGGGGCAGTAGAGGAGATGGAGGTCCTGTCCTGACCTTGACAGAGTATGTGGCTCACCTAGGATGGCTGCCCCCTGCCGGTGCACAGGTTCTTTCTCTGCTTACTTACTCATTTATCTCATAGACAGTTTTGGGTATCTACTCTAAGCCACGCATGGTGGACTAGAAATATTAATACCATGCACAAGACAGATCTGCCCCCACAGAGCTGATTGTCTAGAGACAAGTAACAAGGCATCAACAATACTGTTGAACAGGGCTGTGCTGTGAGAGGCTGGGGAGGAGCACTAAATTCCAACTTAATGGTGGTCAGGGAAGACTTCCTGGAGGAAGCCAATCTCATCTGAGATATGAAGGGTGACTAGGAGTTAACCAGTTAAAGGAGCGCAGAAAAGAGTATTGCCAGATAGCACATGGCGTGTGCAAAGGCCTGCAGGCATCTGAATGAATGAAGGATGGCAAGAATGTGGAATAGGGTGAAGGAGTTGGGGTTGAGGTATGTGCAGAACGTGGAAGGGTTTGCAGGTGTGCTAGGGAGTTTGGACTTTCTCCTGTGGACAGTTGGGAGCCAAGCGATCCTTGTAAACATGAGGTCTGCATTCTGGGGAGAGTCCTGTGCTGCTGTGTGGGGGACAGAGCTAGCCACCAAGACTGTGGTGGTGACAGGTGACTTTAGCCCTTGGAACGTGTGCTCTTTAGAGAACTCCACTCACCCACAGCCGCCCCACGTGCTCCCTTTCCCAGCTTGCCCCTTGAAATCTCCAGCCTCTTTTCCCTTCCACGCTTGGCGTGCAGTATGTCCAGGCTTTATCCAATCAGCACTGGCTGGCTGAGTGCCTCGCTCGTTCCGGCTGGGGCCCGATAATGCATGTCCTCCTTTGTTTCATTGTGCAAATATGTGTCTGCGATGTGGTTGGGACTGATAAGTAAAGAAAATTGTGTAGCTTAACAGCAGACATTTCATGACCTCAGGAGTCTCCCAAGATGCACGCTCCCAGCAAATTGTCGGCAAGCCCATTTATCACGGCGCTGACCTGGGACTCTGTGTGCATTTCCCTATGAAAATGGCCTGGTGCCGTCAGTTCCCATCTGCCCCAACGCCACCATAATGAAGCAAGCTTTAACTAACCCTGGTACCCACTGAGCGGTCCCATCACAAATGGCTTTCAGGATGCAGACACCTGCATGTGGAATGCATCATCTTCCTAATGGTGGATTTGTGTGGAAATCCAATACACCCTTGAAGCTTTATTTATTTTCGGCTTAGGTAATTGGATACCATTAATTATTTATATTTTGTGTTGCAAGTGGGCAGGAAAAGGGCAGAAGAGGGGGAGGTTGGGAGAGGGCAGCCTACCAATTGCAATCCTGGCAAGCAGCTGAAATATTCTGAGCTGTGATTACATATGGGATGATTGTGTGCAGCCACTCCAAATAAATTTTGCTAGAAATATTGTATGTGATTTCCCAGAAACTATTTGGTGACTCCTTCAGGCAAACATTATATTTTATCAGTGTTTGTGAAGTCCTTGGTAGTCAGATTCCTGCTACCCCCAAACTCATCACACTACATAGCTGTGACTTTAATAAGAGCAAACTGCAAACTTTTACTGGGCATGTACTAAGTGGCAAGCATGGTGTTCAAATGTTACAAATGTTACAGGCATTTGAAACTCACAACAACCCCATGAACTATCCGTTCAATTATTATCCCTGTTTTACAGATAAAGGAACTGAGGTTAAAAAGATGATCTTGCCCAAGGTCACAACTAGTGAATGACAGAGCCAGGATTTGAATCTGGGCCTGGCTGACTTAGACTCAGGAGCCCCCTTTTTTCGGAGGATATGAATACTTTAAACTGAACACAGGTGCCCCCGCACCCCACCCCAGAGCCCGTGAGTCCCACTGGGGTCTTAAGCTGTCTGATAGGATCAAGAAGGAGAAGCGGATAGAGCCCCTGCTTTCATACTTGGCTTTCTTTATGAGTTGTGAAGCTAAAGGTTACTCTGTTAATTAAAAGGGGAGAAAAGGGGGCTGTTGGAGGATCAGTGGCAAAGTGACTCCAATTAAACCTTTAATGAGTATATTAAGCCATGTAAATCACACGCCTTTTTTTCCCCTTTGGGAACGTCAGCTTCCCTTGGCGAGCAAATCATTGGCCTGCCCTGTGTCGGCTGGGGTCTCTGGGAAGCTAGAGAGATGGTGGGTTTATTCTGCAAGTGCAAAAGCTGAATGATGCTAGAGGGTTTAAAAAAGAGAAAGTAAAGAAGGATCCCCTCTTTAATCACTAGTGTTTTACTAAATGTGGCTTCCAGAGTTAACAAATCATGGGGACAAATTTAGGCATTGCTTTTCCTGATCTTTCATTATATGTGTTTTAGTTGCTCAGTTGTGTCCAGCTCTTTGCAACCCTATGGACTGTAGCCTGCCAGGCCCCTCCGTCCATGGGATTCTCCAGGCAAGAATACTGGAGTGGGTTACCATTCCTTTCTCCAGGGGAATTTCCTGACCCAGGGATCGAACCCAGTCTCCTACAATGCAGGCAGATTCTTTACCACCTGAGCTAAATGTGACTTCCAGATTTAACAAAGCGTGGAGACCAATTTAGGCATTGCTTTTCCTGATCTTTGATTACCAGATCTTGATTTTCTTTGAAACTTCAAATCTCTCCCAGTCACCTGCTGAGCTCTCAGCTTCATTCTTGGGTGGTGGGTGGGATCTCGAAATGCTCCCCGGTCTTCTTATCACTTAGGTAAATAGCCCTGGACTGCCTAGAGGGACCTTGGCAAGGTTGAAAAGGGAAGTGATCCAGTGCTATGGTCTCCCCTTTCAGTGGAATGGTGGAAGCCATGAGCCATGTGAGTCTAGGACTCATTCACTCAGCAGATCTTTACAGAGCTTCTGGGCTCATGCTCCAAGATTTACCTTTGCTATTTAACTTAGTTTTCTCAAAAACCCTTGGAAGTGGACTTATTATTGCTCTCCCATTCTAAAGATGAAGAAACTGAGACTCAGGGTAGTTACTTACTCAAAGTCAAACAGATACTCTTACAGAGCTAGGATTTGAACCCAAGTCTTGTTGACTCCAAAGTTTGGGATCCTATTCAACCCCAGATGGAGGGAAATGACTGAATGTTCTGGGCTGAGCCAAGGGCTCAGGATTCAGTGGGAAGGGGCCAGACCAGGGACTAGGAGCTTCTCTGGGAGGCTGCCTAGAGCTGCTGGGCACAAGAGACTGGACCCTGCAGAGAGACTCCAGGGTGTCCACAGACCTCTGTGCACCAGCATCCTCTTGGGGGTGTTCCCCCACCTCCCGACCCAACTCTGGTCCAGGGGGTGCAGACAGAAGGGAGACCTTTCTGGCGGCTGGAACCTTCCCAAGAGCCACACAACAGTTGTGGGCAGCCTTGGCTGGATTATAAAGGCGACACATGGTTTGTTTCAGGCAACTCCTGCCCCACATCAGCGCCCTTCTTTTCATCCACTCACATGGAACCTCATTCTAATCCCTGCCTGATTCATATTTTCAACACATACTTCAATAATGTTAAGTGTGCCAGGCACTATTCTAAGCACTTTATACACACTGATTCACTTAATCTCCATAACAACTCTTCTAAGTAGATCTTATTATCCTATTTTACTAATAAGGACATAGGCATGGAAAGGTTAAGTAACTTGCCCAAGGCCACACAGAATGTGGCTAAGCTGGGATTTCCTAAGCCAAGAGGGGCTTCCCTCATAGCTCAGTTGGTAAAGAATCTGCCTGCAATGCAGGAGACCTCAGTTCAATTCCTGGGTCAGGAAGATCCCCTGGAGAAGGGATAGGCTCACCACTCCAGTATTCTGGCCTGGAGAATCCCATGGACTAACTCCATGGTCTCGAAGAGTCAGACATGACTGAGTGACTTTCACTTTCAAGCTGGGATTTAAACCCAGAGAATTTGGCTCCAGCATCTATACTCCTGACTACTACCTTGTGCTGATGTTTCTGATAGCTCCCTAAAGGGATATTTTTATTAGAGAGGGAGGGAAAAAAAAACACTTTTAAACATAGATAATGAAGGTGTGGGCCTCCCCTGTGGCTCAGCGGTAAAGAATCTGCCTGCAATGCAGGAGATGTAGGTTGGATCCTTGGCTCGGGAAGATCCCCTGGAGGAGGGCATGGCAACCCACTCCAGTATCCTTGTCTGGAGCATCTCATGGACAGATGAGCCTGGTGGGCTACGGTCAATAGGGTTGCACAGAGTCGGACATGATTTAACTGACTGAGCACACAGATGGTGAAGGTGTAATGGATAGAAAGCCAAGCAGGCTGGCTGATTTGGGGGTGGGGCAGGGCTTCGTGTGCCATTCTTCACATCATGCTTCCGATGGGATGAGGAGACCAGACTTCACTTTGGGTCAGGATTCCTTGACACAAGAAGGGCTCCTTCCTTTCATTAATCATTAAACAGATATTTCCTGATCACCTGATCACCTAGTTTATGCCCTAGTATATGCTGTACTTGGGAAGGTAAAAATTTAAATGAAAAAACCCTTTACTTAGGAATGTTGGGGTGCATAGGGGACCGAGAAGAGTGTGTAGTGAGGGTTTGGGTGGAGAGTCAGGAGAGCATCTGGATAGGAGAACGGGATTTGGAGCCCTTCTTACCTGGGTTCAAGCTGGCTCCACCACATGCCAGCTGAGCCTCAGTTTCCTTATCTGTAAAGTGGGAATAATATTATATTATGTAGCTCTCAGTTCTCTTTTAAACCTGGCCCATCTCTCAGTAAATGAGAGCTGAGATGCTGTTTCTGCTATGCCAAATAGAGACAAACACTGATGGAACATTATGGTTTTCCAAAGACCCTGACGGAGTAGAAGGCCAGATTTCTAGATAAGAATTAGTATTCTTAGGAGGCATGGCCAAGGGTGAGCTGAGATGCCTTGGCACCAGCAAACTCCATTTAATAATTGTCCTGCTGTGCTGCTGCTGCTAAGTCGCTTCAGTCATGTCCAACTCTGCATGACCCCATAGACGGCAGCCCACCAGGCTCCCCTGTCCCTGGGATTCTCCAGGCAAGAACACTGGAGTGGGTTGCCGTTTCCTTCTCCAATGCATGAAAGTGAAAAGTGGAAGTGAAGTCACTCAGTCGTGTCCGACTCTTCGTGACCCCATGGACTGCAGCCTTCCAAGCGCCACCATCCATGGGATTTTCCAGGCAAGAGTACTGGAGTGGGGTGCCATTACCTTCTCCAATAATTGTCCTAGGCAGCCAGAAATGTCCTGTTGGCCAGTCATAAATTCCCCCTACGTTGCTGAGGCAACCACCCATCCAAAGAGGGCCTGGCTGTCTTCCTTGTCATCCAGTTTTCAGAGTGCTGTTACTGAGAGTTGTTGGTCTTTTGCATCAAACTGTTCTTTAGAAATACAGGTCCTCTGTCATTTGACCAGGTGCCCTTTATTACCTAACTGACCTTTATTCATTCCCCCAGACCCAGAGGTGATGTCTCCCTGATGGAGGAGCCTTCCCTACCTGACTTGAGTGAGTCGTGCACAGCACACTGTCCCTACAGCTCTGCTGGAGTGCTGTAATTATCAGCATACACATGTAACCCAAAGAAGACTATGGGAACATGTGATCCAGCTTGGGCGCATTAGTGTATCCAAGGACTAAGAATCAAAATGAAAAATTTAAAGCAATGATATTCAAATGAAAAATGAACTAAAGTCCATGTTATGGAGACACCAGAGATGCTCATCCTAACCTACTACGCCCCCTGGCAAAACTCCCTTTTCCCTCTTCTCCAATTTCCTTACACCCTACAGTTCCTCTCAATCTGTCTCTCTTCCCCTAAGCCCAGATCTCACTACACATAATGTGAAAGGGTCTTCTCTCTGTTTCTTCCCTCCATATCTTCTCTATTCCTTTCATTTGGCTACAGACTTAGTCCCTCTCCTAACAAGTGTGAAACTTTTCTCCTTAAGAGAGGGAAGTGAAAACCAAAAGGCAATACAGAATTCTCCTTAGGAGGTGGAGGCAAATATAAACCCTCAAACACTTAAAAGTCAACACATTTTTACCCATCACTCACAGTCTTCCCTCTTGATTGTGAGACCTTCTAGATTGAATATGGACTGAGAGATTTATGCCTGCAGCCACTGTTTCCAGAGGTAAGGGGGGAGGAAGAAAGTCAGACAGGCAAAAATATTTGTTTGCTTTTGAGCCTCTATTCTCAAGGCTTTCCTTGAGTTCCAGGATCAATTTTTTTGGTGGTGAAGGGACACAAGGATGTGTGCACAGAACAACTTGGCATGAGGTCCTCCTTCAGTCAGTCTGAAACACAGGGAAGCCTGTGTTGGCGGTGCCAGAGGGGGCATCTCTGCACCTACCAATTGCTGTCCTGTCTCCATTCTCCATCTTTGTCTGCCCAAACAGCACAGTAGGGCTCAACCTCGATGTTGGCAGAATCACCTGGAGGGCTTGCTTGGGCCCTTGACAGAAATGATTCATTGAGGCTGAGTGAGCTTTATGGACTATGCCAAAGCCTTTGACTGTGTGGATCACAGCAAACTGTGGAAAACTCTTAAAGAGATGGAAATACCAGATCACCTGACTTGCCTCATGAGAAATCTGTATGCAGGTCAAGAAGCAACAGTTAGAACTGGACATGGAACAACAGACTGCTTCCAAATTGGGAAAGGAGTCCGTCAAGGCTGTATATTGTCACCCTGCTTATTTAACTTGTATGCAGAGCACATCATGAGAAACGCTGTGCTGGATGAAGCACAAGCTGGAATCAAGATTGCCAGGAGAAATATCAATAACCTCAGATAGGCAGATGATACCACGATTATGGCAGAAAGAGAATGGAAGAGCCTCTTGATGAAAGTGAAAGAGGAGAGTGAAAAATTTGGCTAAGAACTCAGCATTTAGAAAACTAAGATCATGGCATCTAGTCCCATCACTTCATGGCAAATAGATGGGGAAACAATGGAAACACTGACAGACTTTACTTTTTTGGGTTCCAAAATCACTGCAGATGGTGACTGCAGCCATGAAATTAAAAGATGCTTGCTCCTTGGAAGAAAAGTCATGACCAACCTAGACAGCATATTAGAAAACAGAGACTTTATTTTGCCAACAAAGATCCATTTAGTCAAAGCTATGGTTTTTTCAGTAGTCATGTATGGATGTGAGAGTTGGACTATAAAGAAAGCTTAGTGCCGAAGAATTGATGCTTTTGAACTGTGGTGTTAGAGAAGACTCCTGAGAGTCCCTTGCACAGCAAGGAGATCCAACTAGTCAATCCTAAAGGAACAGCCCTGAATATTCGTTGGAAGGACTGATGCTGAAGCTGAAACTCCAATACTTTGGCTACCTGAATAACTGACTCATTGGAAAAGACCCTGATGCTGGGAAAGATTGAAGGCAGGAGGAGAAGTGGACAACAGAGGATGAGATGGTTGGATAGCATAACTGACTCAATGGATATGAGTTTGAGTAAACTCTGGGAGTTGGTGATGGACAGGGAAGCCTAGTGTGCTGCAGCCCATGGGGTCACAAAGAGTCAGACACAGCTGAGCGACTGAACTGAACGAGGCCTGAGAATCTGAACTTTAGTAAGTTCCCAGGTGGTGCTGCTGCTGCTGTTGCTCTGGGATCTGTACTTTGAAAACCACTGCATTAGTAGAAAAAGGACTCTCTTCTGGACCAGACTGTCATCTAACTTGAACCTGTGAAGGAATTGAAAGCCACTGGGTTATGGGACATCTAAAGGACTTTCTGCTACTCAGAATGCATTTTCTACCCACATGCCATCAATACCATTTCCTTCCCTTTCCCATAAGTATTTAGGGTTTTTCTCCTTCACTATAAGACCCCAGAGACATGGAGGACTGGGAGCTGTTTTGTGTGTGTGGCTAGGGTGTTTTTTGTCTGTCTCTTATAAATCTCTTTTGGCTTTCCCCTTTCTCATTGTGTCCTATTTATTATTTATTAAGAGGCTCTTAGCTCAATCCCAAGGTACCCAGAGAATGTACTTAGGGATAAAGAATGGGGAGAGGGTACGTTCCTTTCTATTTGGATGAGAAGACGACCAGAGATGGGAATTCATTTAGAGCACGTGTGCATGCTTAGTTCTCAGTTGTGTCTGACTGTTTGCGACCCTGTGGATGGTAGCCCACCAGGCTCCTCTGTCCATGGCAGGAATTCTGGATTCTCCAGGCAAGAATACTGGAGTGGGTTGCCATTTTCTTCTCCAGGGGATCCTCCCAACCCAGGCATCAAACCTGGGTCTCTTGCATTGCAGGCAGATTCTTTACTGTCTGAGCCACCAGGGAAGCTATAATAAATTCTATTAGGTTGGTACAAAAGTAATTGCACTTTTGGACTGTGAATTTTAAATCATTATAGCTAGGCTCAAACACATCTTTATTAATCAAAATAGGAGCCGTTACAACCAACATATTTTTGACAATGGCAGCCAGGTATGCTTATTTCATTTTTTGGTTCAACATCTATGAGACAGGATGGACAGATATTATATCATGAATGTAAAGATGAAGACCCCGAGGCTCAGAGATGTGAAGTCACCTGCCCAAGGACAAACAGACTAGAGTTTGGAAAGAAACCCAGGTGTCTCTTTTAAAACCTTCTCTGACCTTCTAAAGGGAAGTTCAGTCCTTGCGATGAATCAGTCAGTCTACCTGTCCATCCACCAATGTTTATCAAGAGTCTCCTGTCTGGGAGGCTGCCTGTTAGGAACTGAGGTTCCTCAGTAGTGAAAGTCTAAATATGCCTGCTCTAAGGGAGTCTGCTGCCGGGGTCCTGCCCCGGTGGATCCAAGGTAATTCAAAGGGGAGATGGCATGGCATCTTAGAAAGAATTATTTAATTAGAAATATAAGAGAGATTAGGGAAAAAATAGTATAGTAGGAAAATTCAGTGGAGAAAAGAGGCTGAATAACTTGGTTTACGTGGAGAACTAATAAAACCTCAGGACAAGAGATTTGCACCATCTATGTTAGGCCACCGGCGCCCATTTGAATAGCAGAGGGTGCCCCACCTCGGGCTCCCTCTCTCATGGATCTTAGAAGCCAGGGCAAGTAAGTAGACATGGCGAGCCTCCACACCCCAGATGGGAATTCAGCCAGAAAACAGAATAAGAAAAGAAGACACGGGGGAAACCAGTCTTTCCAATGACTGGCCCATCCTCTATTGTCTGGAAAGGCCTTATATACTTTTGATTTTACATAGAGATCAATGGATAATACAAAATTATGCAGTGTCAGCAGCCCTGACTTATCGAGACCAGGCTTTCTCTCTGCATACCTAGTTGTATACACAAGTCTTAGGTGATTTACATCATCTTCTGGCCAGAAGGCCAATTAACATTTTACGGCCCTTTTCTGATAAGGGTTTGTCAACCAGAAGACTTATTTGCCCTAATAGTGTTGTTCTTCCCAAAGTCTGGTGCCACTCTCAGAAAGCACTAAATAAAGTTACATTCTTACATAGCAAAGAGCCAACAATTTATAACAATGAAAGAAGTGCAGTGATTTATAACAAAGAGAAAAGTAATTAACTCAAAAATCTAGTGTTGCTAACATCAAAACTACTATATTCCTTTATCTATATCCCAATTGCATTGATTAATATCCTTCAGGTGCCTAAAAGATAAAGAATATGGAGGCCTGGCAGCAGTCATTGACTCAACAGTGAAACCCATCACCAATACAATTTTTAAAAGGCTCTGTATCTCTAAGATGCTTTAAGCTTCGTGCCTCTCGCGGTTGGGGGCTGTAAACAATTCACAAGCTGCAAAAGTCCGGGCAGACCAGTTAGGTAAGTTAGAAAGCCATCAAAGGGGTTTAAACCGAGACCTTCTTTTTATATGCAGGAGACTGTTAACTGAAGCCCTGAGTTAACTTTTTCCAAAGAATGTCAGGAGAGTGGAAAGCACAGTACAATAAAGCAGGCAGACTCTGGTTTTGGGGGGTAGATATTCAGGAAAACCCAGGGGGAACCCCTGAAGCCAGATCACACCTTTGCATTTTGTTGGGCTTCCTTCCTCATGACCTTTGCCACGGGCGGGATTCCTCACGCTGGCTCCCGTCAGTCTACAGTCTAGGAGGAAGGCTGGACAGGGAGAGAAGAATCAGTGGGTTGAAAGTGAAAGTCACTCAGTTGTATCCAACTCTTTGGGACCCCATGGACTGTACAGTCCATGGAATTCTCCAGACCAGAATAAGGAGTGGATAGCCTTTCCCTTCTCCAGGCGATCTTCCCAACCCAGGGATCAAACCCAGTTCTCCCACATTCCAGGCAGATTCTTTACCAGCTGAGCCACCAGGGAAGCCCAACAATGGGTTGAGCATCCCCCAAAGGAAATGTACCGGTGCTGGGCCCTTAACAGCAGAGGCATTACCCTCACTGTGGGCTCAGACCAGTGTTCACTGAAGACTGAAGCTGAAACTCTTATTCTAGGATGAAATGGGGTGACTTAGGAGATAAAGCACAGGGAAAAGGCATATTCCAAGATGAGACCAGCATGTGTAAAGGTCTGCTTTTAGGGGTGAGTTAGAGTATATTTAGGGAAAGACTCGTGCATTTGGAACAAAATAAGTCCAGAGAAGGGACTGAGATGAGGCTGAAAAGGGAGGTAGCAAGCAGCCAGATCCTGGAGAAGGAGCATTTCTCTAAGCACCATTGAAAGCCTTTGGAGGGCAAGGTGATCATTTGCATCTGTTACGTGGCTGGAGGGTCTGAGTAGAGGGAGGGAGACCAGTTAGGAGGGCTGGTGTGGAATCCAGGTTGGAGGATGATAATGGGCTGGCCTAGGTGGTGGCAATAAGGAGTGAGAGCAGGGGATGGATTCCAGAGCGAGAGGGATTGTACAACTTGGCACTTAATGGTGGTTGGGAGGTAAGGGAGGGGGAGGAGGTAAGGGTAACACTCAGCCACTGAGTGCGCATAATAGGAGCTCAGAGAGTATTTATGGACCTGAACACATCTGCGGGCAGGCACATGCCTGGAATGCTGGGAGCTGAGCCCTGGAGGTCTGGGGATCAGTATTACTGGGGGTGGGGAGCAGTGGCACTGCTTTGGAGTTTGAAGTGTCTTGCACGTCTTTCACGGCTCCTGCCTGCAAGCCGCCCACCTCCTCTGAACTATATTCTGCTCATCTTTGTTGTTGAAATGCTGACAATTATTTGCTTTTTATAAAACATGCAGGTTTCCTGCTATCTTTAGAGAAAAACTGCAGATGAGCCTCATTAAAAACACAGTAGCATTCCATCATTAGCCAATTAGAATACTTGGGAGATGAGTCTGATATGGAAGGATCTCATGAATCAGATTCTCTGGGGAACTTTGGCAGAACTTGTTGCCCAGCTGTTTGCATCCATCAGCATGACTGAGAAAGGAAGCTGGTGTGACAATCACCTGCTTTTTCTCTTTGCACTTTGGTTGATATGCTGAAGGGAAGATGGTAGGCAAAGCTCCAAGACCTGGTCTCATTCTTAGTCCAATGAGGAGAAATAAGGAAGGACAGAAATAAATACTCCAAAGTCTTTCCCAGAATTCTCAGGGATTAACAGTTTATTTGTCAAATGTGTCTCACCAATACTGTGTACTGGGCTTAGCAATAGATGATCTGGAAACGACAGAGTTGAGATGAGGCCTTTGCCTTCTAGTAACTCAGAGTATTAGAGAGGTGTGTATAGAATAAGACACTTGCCTAGATGGAGAGTTTCTTCAGAGCAGGGATTGTTCCTGATTTGTTTCTGTAACCCCAGAAGCTGGCATGGGGACTGACACAGTAGGTGTTTAATAAATGCTCAGTGAATAAAAGGATGGGAGGATGGTTGAATGGATGGATAGATAAATGGCTTATTGGTTGGGTGCATGAATGAATGGATGGCTGGCTGCTCTTTAGGTGTAGGAAGTCCTGAATAATAAAATGTGTCTGCTGAGCACATTTTTGTCATTTCAATGGCCAAGCTGTAACCTCTGTTCACTTCTAGTCTTGCTGAGTCTCTGTCATCTCCAACAGCTGAGTGTTCACAAAGATTCTGCTTCATTTGGCATTTGAGTCACCAGCTGAGCTTGGCTCAGTTTCCTTTTAAGACTGAGCAAGTCTCTTCCACTTGTTTAAATTCTTAGTGAGTAAACCAGTCATATACTCAGAAATGAATTTTCTGCCATATTTAAATTCATGTTTGGGAACGCATGTAAGAATTAAAGATTTTAAAATTTAAAAAATAAAAAACTAAAAAAAAATAATAAAAAAAATAAAAACACTTTAGTGCTAAAAAAATAAATAAATAAAATTAATTATAATAAAAAAAACATCAGATATCATGCAGTTCAATACCTTCTTAAAAATGGGGAGCAAATTATAAGTCAGTATGAATGAAATAAAGTCGCTCAGTCATGTCCGACTCTTTGCGACCCCATGGACTGTAGCCTACCAGGCTCCTCTGTTCATGGGATTTTCCAGGCAATAGTACTGGAGTGGATTGCCATTTCCTTCTCCAGCGGATCTTCCTGACCCAGGGATCAAACCCGGGTCTCCTGCATTGTAGACAGATGCTTTACCATCTGAGCCACCAGGGAAGTTCAGTATAAAGTCAGTATAAATCAGTATAAATGGGGAGTCAGTATAAGTTCAGTGAAAGGATGTTGGACTGGGATCGGAATTTTGTCCCTGGTCCTTGCTTGGCAATTTGTGTAAGCTCTGGAGAATAATTTCTTCCTGCCTGCCTTTATCAGTTCATCCTGAGAGTCAGATGAATGAACAAGGGCTTTAGGGGGGACTTGGTAAAGTCCAGTATCAATTCTTTCCTAGTGGCATCAAGTTAGCTGCTGGAGAGCCAGCATTAGAGCGAGGTCTTCTGAGTCAGGGCCTAAGCAATGTCTGCTATACCACATTGCTTCTTAGAAACAACACACGCCTATGGGCTTGCTGTGCTGTTTGGACAAAACCAAAGTATGGTTTTGGGATAAAACCATTAGAATGGCTAAAATTAAAAGGATTTTTAACAGTATCAATGGTTGACAAGGATGGGGAGCAAGTAAAACTCTCACACATTGCTGGTGAGAGTAGATATTGGTGTAACTGCTCTGGAAAACTGTCAGTATCCACTCATCTTGAACATGTACATTTACTGTGACTGAACTCTTTCCTCCCTAGGTATGTACCCAAGAGAAATGAAGACAAAAGTTATGTGCTGGAATGTTCATAGCAGCGTTATTCATAACAGCCCCAAACCGAGCCCTACCCAAATACCCATTAGGAGTAGATGAATAAATTTTAGTATATCTATACAACAGACTGTTATATACCAATGAGAGTGAACAAACTGAAGCTATATATAATAATATGGATGAATCTTGCACAGATAATGTTGAACCAAAGAAGCCAGACCTAAGATGACATAGGTATGTTTTTATTTATATAAAGTTCACAATAGGTAAAACCAACATCTGATATTAGGAACTAGGGTAGTGTCCACCCCTGGGACAAGATACCAACTAGAAGGGAGCATTAGAAGGCTTCTAGGATGAAGCTGACGTTATATTTCTTTGTCTGGGTACTGAGTGCATAGGTGTATTCAGTTACTGACAATTTATTGAGCTCTGCATTTGTGATTTGTGTATTTTTCTGTATTATGTTGTACTTCAGTGAAAAGCTAACATGCAAAACAAAACAAACTTAAGGGTGAGCTCCACTGTAGGTGGCAGGATGCTTGCCCCTCCTCCCCCGACCATGAAGAGACCCCTGAGGATGCTGTTGCCCTAAAGGCCTTGGCCAGCTGCTCTCCCTAGCCTCACACCATGGGAAGCAGGGCTTGGGTTTGATGTGTGGCTGCTGGTGGAAGGGTTCACCACCCAGTGGGACTCTGCCCTTTCCTGCTCTCCACCTCTTTGGGCTCACCAGTCTCCTGCCCCAGGCAGTCCAGCTGGAAACCATGCTTGGGTTCCCAGAGATCAACTTCCACCTCCTTTGCCTGACTGCTGTGGTCCAGTTTCGCATCACACAGCTGCCTCTTGCCAGTCCAGCATCTGCTGTGGAGGACTAGACCACACAGCTGCAAATGACACAGGTCCAGTATACACACACAACTCCATGCGTGGGGAACGGGGCAAAGACTCGCAGAGCGAGGCCGAGGAGAAGCTTGGAAGCCCTTGAGCATGCCCAAACAAAGACTCTCTTGCCTCTGATGGGATGCTCCTAGGTGTCACCTAGATGGACAGTTTATAACTTAATTCTCAATGTATTTTGTTGTGTATCAGGAAATGATATAATCAAAGCATTGGTCTCTTGATTTCATGGATATTATTGCTTAGCATGATGTTGAGTTAAAAAAAGTCACTGATTTAAAGACAAACATTAAGTATTAGCACAGGTGATATACAGACATGGCAAAAATCATAGAAGTGGGAGTTTGGGAAACACTAATCTGGCTCCCTTGGGTCACAGTGAGCAAACGAAGACCTGAGACCAGGGGTGGGGAGGGGAGAAATAACCTAGTGATCTTCACTCCTAACACGGATACAGCGCTTGAGAGCCCGGGAACAACCTAGTGATCTTCACTCCTAACGCGGATACAGCGCTTGAGAGCCCATCAGTGCCTTAAGAGACGGGTTTTCTTAAGAGGTACATTTGCCTGAGCATGGGAGGTTAAGATAATGACCATCATCCATTACCAAGAGTGAAGGAGCAGGGTCCCTGATGGGGCAACGGTGAGAACATAGGCTTCAAAGTCACACCCCGACAGGAATCACACCCTAACTCCCCAATTTTTCTTGCTGTGTGACACTGTACCGGTCGTTTAACCTCCCTGAGATGCGGTTTCCTTAGCTGTCATGAAAAACTTTATATCTGTATTACAGGGCTGTTACAAGGTTTAAAAGAGATGATCCAGCCCCAAACTCAAGTTGGTTGGTTGCTGGTCCCTAGAGAGAGGAGAGGACTCACATAAAGGGACACACGCAGACCTGGAACCTGGAACTCTTTGCCCTCAGTCCTGTTCTCTTTCCTCTGAGGAGCCATCCCTCATCCTCTTCTGCAAACCCTTGCTCTGGTGACCCAGGGCCAGCTGGAAGAAGAGCGTGGCATGGTTTCCCACGATCTCTGCTGGGCTGGCCCAACTTCCCATGCCCAGAGCACCTGGCTTCACGAGTGAGCCTGGGGTTCAGTGAGCCGGGCCTGACCAGCCACATGGAGAGCGACTAGGGGCCACTGTGTTGGGAAGCAGTGCCCCTGGGAGACCAACCCCAGCAGAGGGTGGCCACCCGCCAAGGACTCTAGAATGTGCCTGTGCTGGAGAGCGCTGTTCTGCCTCCAGCAGGAAACCATCCATGTGGCCTTCTGGGATGCAGTGCAAGGCAGAGGCTGGCCCCTTGGCATTTTATACACTGGCTGTGGGGAACTACAGGTTTGGAGACCAGCCAGGTCCCTACAGCAGGAATTATGAAGAAGATTAAATAGGAAAGATCTGGCTTTGTAGGAATTACCCAGATAGTTATGTTGAGGAACATCTGCCCTTATTCCTTTCCTCTCTCCCTCTCTCTTTTTATTCCTTTTTTTGGTAATTTTTTTTTCTAATTTATTAAATTAGAGGATAATTGCTTTACAATGTTGTGCTGGTTTCTGCTGTACAACAATGTGAATCAGCTGTAAGTATACATATGTCTCCTCCCTTGTGAGGCTCTCTCCCTCCTTCTGCCTGCTCTTTTTCCCCTTCCCTCTCCCCTCCTGTCAGCCACTGACTCATTTATTCAAGAGGCACAGCAGCACATCAGGGACTCGGAGGCAGAAAGGGCTGAGTTGGAGCCCTGGCTTTCCCTTTTAAGATCAGGTTGATCCGTTTGAAATGGCCGCTGCAGTCAGTCTAAAATGGTTCAGAACTGTGGGTGAGATGCTTAACCCTTCTGAGCCTTTCTTTCCATATCTGGGGTTTCTCTTGTTTCACACAGTTGTAATGCTGAAGTTATAAGGCATGTAGGGTGTTTAGCTTAGTACCTGACATATAGCAAATACTCATTTGCAGTTTTTGAAGGTGATTTCATGTAGTTGACCTATTGTTTGTATAATGTCTGAAAGACTGCCATGCCAGATCTCTTGCTTGTATCCTTAACTGGAGAACAGAGGCAGTATCTACCTTCCAGGATCCTTGTGTGGATTCAGTGAACTAACGTGTGCAAGGGCTTCATAGGTGGCACTAGTGGTAAAGGACTCACCTGTCAGTCAGGAGATTTAAGAGATACAGTTTCCATCCTTGGGTCAGGAAGATCCCCTGGAGAAGGGCATGGCAAGCCACTCCAGTATTCTTGCCTGGAGAATACCCACGGACAGAGGAGCCTGGCGGGCTACAGTCCATAGGGTCACAAAGGCATGTGTGCTCAGAGTCATGTCCAACTCTTTGTGACCGCATGGACTGTAGCCCGCCAGGCTCCTCCGTCCATGGGGATTCTCCAGGCAGGAATACTGGAATAGGTTGCCACGCCCTCCTCCAGGGGGTCTTCCTGACCCAGGGATTGAACCCACATCTCTTGCGTCTCCTGCGTCGGCAGGCAGATTCTTTACCATCTGAGCTACTGGAAAAGCCCAAAGAGTCGGACGCAATTGAACGCAATTTAGCACAATGTGTACAAAGTGCTGGAGGCCAGCACCCAACAACTAGTGATGATTTTCTCCCATTCTTTCAGTCATTTGTTCTACACACATTTCCAGCTAAGATCTGTGTGCCAGGTTCTGTGAAAGGTCCTGGGAACACAGAGTTGAAGGTATATCTCTTTCCTTCAAGAGATAGACTTGTCCAGTAGACTCAACTGGCAAGAGGTTTGTGGATACTTTATGATGTAGGGAAATAAATGGAGCTGGGAGCTGCTGGACTGAAGTTTGGGGTTTTGTCTTCAGTGCGGGGAAGGGGGAGGGTGTATTCACTGAGCATCTGCTCTGTACCACGTGCAACATTCACGTTATCTCACGTAGCTCTTGACAGAATTCTATAAGGTAGGTATTATGTAGTAATACCTATAAGGTAGTGAAGAACTGTGGCTCAGAGGTGGAAGTTGCTTGCTGATGTCTTCTAACTCCTGTGTTCATTATCTCTCTATTGGTTTGGCCAAAAAGGTTTGTTTGGGTTAAGAAAAGATGTTACAGAAAAACCCCAACTTTTTGGCCAACCCAATACTTCAGGTGGCTACATGAAGGGAGCAGAGTCAAAGGAGCAGAAGTGACTGGGACCTGAGAGGTAGGAGTCGTCTTGACCTGACCTGCCATGGTTTCCTCTCTCTGAGTTACTACTGAGTTTGCAGAGAGACTTGGTGTCGATTAGACTTCTGGTAGGTTTCTCCATGAATGGGCCATTTGTGGTTCTGAAATAACTGGGCATGTCCCTGGGGGCTGAAGCTCAAGCTGAGAATCATAAAATAGCATCACACGCAGGACCTAATTCTCCTCCCCAAAGTCGACATGTTAATTGTGGACCCAGAAAGCCAGAGAGCCCCCATTTCCTGTGAAAAAGGTGATCAGACATGGAGTTTTATGTTGCAATGCACTAAACTAATGCTCTTAAAATTTTAGCTATTCATTGTATGAGCTGCTTTGGCAGGGAAATTATACATGCTGAATGTTGAGCTCTGGTCTTATTCAATTTTTAATTAATTTTTGTGTAATATTCTGTAAGCACATTAATATCAATGAGATACTTTCTGCAGTGTGGCTAATATACAGCTTTAAGGAGCCATGGGTATTGTTTTCTGCTTTATTTGTATTGAGCAAAGATTACTAGTTCTGTAAGTATTATTTTCTTGTTCTTGGGAGGTGAGGCTGTAAGAGACAAATTAAATTTTCCCAGCAGGCTTGGGCTGAAATGTTGCCACAGATATGTATTTGAGAGCAGCGATGAGAAGAACTCTAGGTGTGGTGCTCATCGAACATTTGACTGTCAGAAATTAAAGGTTCTTTAAGAAGTGGTCCATGGTGGGATCGATCCATAACTAAATTAGAATTTGAAATGGGATTATTCCAGTTTTTAAATAAGATCTAAGCAAGAATTTAAAGATAAAAATATTTGAAGTATTTAGGTTAACTAGAGAAATTTTGTTCAGATATTATGGGATTCCATTTATTCATTCCACAGTAATTTGAACACCTACTATGCAGAAAATATTCTCCTAGGCATTATCAAGTACAAATATGTATTCAGTCTGTGTCTGGGACACTATGAAAGTGAAAGTGAAGTCACTCAGTTGTGTCTGACTCTTTGCAACCCCATGGAATGTAGCCAGTCAGGCTCCTCTGTCCATGGGATTTTTCAGGCAAGGATACTGGAGTGGGTTGCCATTTCCTTCTCCAGGGGATCTTCCCCACCCAGGGATGCAACCTGGGTCTCCTGCACTTCAGGCAGACTCTTTACCATGTGAGCCACCAGGGAAGCTGGTGACACTATGGGTATCAGGGACCAGTTGATGGGAAGCAGGGACACTATGGGTATGGACTATTTTAGTATAAGAAAAAGTGATAAGTGTCATCATAGAGGTACAAATTAGTGCTGTAATAGTCCAATGAAGAGGTTATTTGTAATAGAAAGATTATGGAGATGACTTTTGAACCGGACCTTTAAGGTTGCATAGAATTTAGACACATACAAAAGAAAGGAAAAGCCATTTTTGGAGAAGGGAACAGCCAACCCATATCCAAGAAGAGCAGGGATAGGGTTCCCAGATCCAAGGGAAAGAACAGCGTGCTTTACCACTGATGTGCCTTTCACCATGGTCTCCCCTTCTTCTAGAGTACATTTTCCTTCTTCCAGCTGGGTAGGTCCTTTGTGCCCTGCTGGTCTCTTTTTCCTCCCAGTAAGGTCAGCCTGTGCTAATTCAACCGACTTGTCTTTCAGATAAGGAAGCTCAGAGTCAGACAATTAGACGGACGAATCCCAGCTGGTTACAGTCTTGGCTTCAGCTGGATCTCCTGTGGTTTAGTGTTCTGTGCATTTTATGTAGTTCCGATCCATTATGTCTCAGAATAATGGTCAAGAAGCCTGCCCCCTGCAATGGGAAGTTACAGCGCCACTTCCATTAAGTGCTAAACTTAGGGACAAGGATGGAGCCTTAGCCAGAAAACCCTTTTGGTTTCAACCCTTTTAGTTCTGAGTTCTTTTGATACTCTACTAGACAGAGTATAAGGCTCATATCAAATTCTTTTTTTTTTTTTGATGATTGAGGATATTAAAGGACCCCCAAGCCTGTAATTCTGAACATGACTTCTTATGACTCTCTATTGTTCAGGTCAAGCCAAGATATCTACTAAACGTTATTGTGCAAATCCCTGAGGTGAGATTGTTTTCTTATCTTTTGCCTTTTTGTTTTAATGACAGAGGGAAAGAGGGAACAAGACAGCTTTTGTGTTATTGGGGCTCTGATATAAGAAAGTTTGATTAACTGAATAGCTTGCACTATTTCAGAGAAATGCACAACTCTGACAACTCTAGCTCAGTGATTCTGAGTAATGGTGAAAGGAAACACAAGTTTGGGTTTAGAGAGACTCTGAGAATGCTTTGGAAAGGTTCTGGGAATGTGGTTTTTTGCAAAATTTGACAGTTTCCTGCCCACCCTCTCCCTTTCTTAGTGGTTTTAATCAGTGTTCAGAGCATCCCACAAAATCCATTTGCATCCCAGCTCTAGATGTATAGAGTTGTGTCTTCCCCAAAGAAGGGGTCCGATGGCTCCCAAGGGAGGTTTCTGGGATGGAGAGGTGCTGCTGGCCAGCTCCAAAGGAACTCAGCTTTCCCAGGCCTTGAATAACTTTCTTCCTCATCATTCTTCTCTGGGAATTTTTGCCATCACAACCTGATACTCCATGAAGGACTCTGTGAAGAAATAAATCAGGGATGCTCCTTGGTTACAGAAAAAATATTGGCCTTTTCACTCTAATCCCTGGTTTCCAAAGATATCCCTTTGCCAAGGATAACAACATCTACCCACAAGTAGTTCCATTAACGGGGAAGGACAGGTCAGCAAGAATCGTAGTGTCTCTCATGGTGAGCTTGCCAAGAGAGGCGTATGATGCAGGCTACGGGGAGAGGGAAACCAAGTACTGTAGGCTGTAACTAGTGAGAACTTCTCCGCTGTCTCAGGGTGCAGAGTCTTTCTTTTTGTTGTTGTTGAGAGTCATGTTTTATTTGGCGGGAAGTTTTAGGACCTCAAGCCCAGGGGCAGCATCTCAAGTAACACTAAGAGAACTGCTCTGAGGAGGCAAGGGTGCGGGGGCAGATAAGGTGAGGTGCGTAGGGAGGGAGAGATTTCAGTGAGCCCGGCACAAAGTCTTGTCATTGTTTGTTTTCTAGCGAATTGATTGATTCCTCCCCCAATTGCTCTGCTAGCAGGAAATTCGTGTCCCTCTTGAGGTCCTGTCTGACCCTCCCCACCCCCACCACATTGTCCAGGAACCTGATGATTTATGCAGTGCAAAGGTCAGTTGTGAGCTTTCTTCCCTAATCAGAGGAAGCAAAATGGCATTTGAGGGGTTCACCACTGCTATTTTCTTTACACAGAGCAGCCTGTAAGACTGGTCTTGGCACCTCTCTCACTGAAGAAGAGGATTAAAGCAAAGCACAAACGAAAGCCCTGGCATGGTCCCCTGCCACGGCTCAGCAGCTGACCAGGGCACCCGCAGCTTCTGGGGTTCCTTTCATTCATTCAACCAAAATGACCCGTGTCAAACGTAGCTTCTCCTCCACTTGGACCCACGCTGTGGCTCCTTGGTTCAGCCCCTCCCTGCACGCATCTGTCAAAGAAGGTCAGGTCCCATGGCTACTCTGAGTCTGTTGGCTTCTCTACAAAAGGAAGATTGCTATGCCCTTGGGCTTGTTGTGGGGAAGAAATGAGATGATAGGTATGAAGTGGGCAGTGAGTGTGTATGAGGGCACAGTGAGCTTGCAACGGTGCTAGACTTTCACCTGCCCTCCTGCTGGTGCTCTCCTTTCTCTCTTGTAATAAAAGAAATATGATATTATACATGTTTCAATGCTATTCTCCCAAATCACCCCACCCTCTCCCTCTCCCACAGAGTCCAATACAGTATTGTAAAGTAAAATTAAAAAAAAAAAAAGAAAGAAATAGAAGAGCACATACAGCTCAGGTTCCTGAGGAAACCCTTCTATTTTTCACCAGAACCTTTGCCTAATTATCGAAGAGCAGCATGTTCAAGTTAGATGCTAAATAGTATCCAGACAAAATTCTTGTTTCCATCTTCAGGTTCCGGGTGCGAAACTCCCAAGGGCATCTAGTCACTGGGACACGTGATTAAAAGTCAGATGGTTTCTGTCCTGCAGTGGAAAATAGTTATTGTTGTTTAATTTTCTGGAAGAGGAGTTGCAATCTTCCTTAGTGCTGCCAATGGTGGATATAATCATGGTCTTGGGTATTTGCCATTCCAGGATGTGAAAAATGGCATCTTGGTATAATTTAGCTTGGTTTAAAAAAAAAAAATACGAGTAGAATTGAACATCTTTTCTATATTTAGAAATACAAGCCACTTGCATTTTGCTGTCTGTGAACTGTCAGTTTATGTCATTTGCTTGTTTCTTATTGGGCTGTGGACTTTTTACTTATTGATTTCTTAAAGTTTCTGTATATCATCAGAGTGATTATAATACCCGTGTAATATGAGTTGCAGTTTCTACCTTCAGTTTGTTGTTTGTCTTTCTGACTTTGTTTATTGTATTTTTGATTTCTATATACTCAAATTTATTAATTATTTCCTTTATAACTTCTGGATTCTGGGTCCAAAGTGGAAAAGCATTCATTATAAAAGAATTCTCCAATGATTTCTATTTTAATTGTTTCCTTCTTTGTATTTAAATCTTTCAGATATTCCAAGTTTTAATAAAATGCAGAAGTCAGGGTTTTTTGTAAAAAATTCCAGTATTTAATATTGGCAACTAATACCAACAACATGCATGCACATTGCATTGGCCTAACAAAGCACATGCAAGGGCTAGATTTGATCTGCTGACCCTTCATTTACAATCTCTGGTTTAAGACCTGACTGTCCTCCCATGTGAAAACATTGCATAATTGGGCAGCTCGAGGTCTGTTGTTTCTAGAATACATCTTCATTCTTATAGTTCCGTTCCCATCATTCCCCAGTTTGTCCTGAAGCCTTTGCCCTCTGTCTACCAGTGCCTGGAAGCAGTTGTCCCCTGACCAGTCCTTCAGTACTGAGCTTTCAGAGCCCTTGAAGGTTTTGCCAGCTGCAGATCTGGGCTGATCCGATTAGCCGTCACTGAGAATTATTTCGTTGACACATTCAAGCCACAGTACTGCCTTGGCTGTATTTAATTGGTTTTGTGCCCAAAGACATTAAGTGCTTATCCCCAGTAGTACTTACACGGACTCTGGATTCAGATTTGGATTACCTGATGTTTAAAAAAATGCGGTTCATGTCATTCCTTCTGCGGGCTTTGAGATCGCTGGGTGAATGGTGCTACTTGAATGTGAAGTTTAATGTCCTGGCCAGGAACTAAACCTTGAGCTCTGTTCACTTTTCTTTCTTCAGGGAAGCCCTGTGCCTTGCAGTCACCTTTCCTTGTGTTCACTTGGAATTACCTTCCTGTTGTAAACACCTATAAGCAGTGAATCCGAGTAGGAAGAGAAGGGTTGATCGGCCAGACTGTTAAATTATGAAACAAGCAGAGCTGAGTATTGGCAAATGCTTTCTCCAGTGATCTTTTCTTCATCCGTGTCAAAAAAGCTCTTGCCTGAGAACCTTGACTCGTGTGCAGTGTGGTAAGGTACTTAGAGGCCAAAGCAAGATCAGAGAGGACTTTCTGCCAGTCTGATGACAGAGCTGGGGAGCTCAAAATTGAACCGTAAAAGGCAGGTGGCATGCGGAGATGGGGACAGGGGAGAATCCTGGGTGGACCTCCCTCATTTCCCATCCACTACACAAGCTTGTGAACCTCTCTGTGCTGCCTTTCTGGAATCTCCAAGGTATATTCACAGTCTGCTTCCTCCCTTGTTAGGTTGGGAGCTCAGTGAGTACAGAGATGATGGTTTCCAGGTCCATATCGAGCTCCACTCAGTTCTGGGGACAGGGTTGATGCCTGGGGAAGGTTTGCTGGGTGAATGAAACCTTGTACTCACACATCCATTTATCTGGCAGTCCTAGGCACTGCTAAGGACACCAGGCCAATCAACAGACATTTCAATCAACCAATCTGCAGACCTTCACTGAACTATTATGGAAATGCCCAGGAGCATGGTAGAAAGAAGACTGGCTTTGGGGTCAGGAGATTTGGGTCTGGATTTTGACTCTGCTGTGAACCCACTGGGTGACTCCAAGCAGCTTGACTCAAGCTTCTCTGATCCTCAGTTTAGTCATGAGTAACATGAGGATATTAGACCACGGCTTTCCACACTCTCTCAGCTCTGTTGTTCTAGAAGTTTGCTGGCTCAGAGATTATAGGGAGGGACCCCTGTCAGCGATGGCAGACATTGGCTGGGCACTCCCAAGTGCTAGATGCTTCAAACACTGACATAAACTCTTTCATCTCAATCTGCAAGATTGGAAGGTGAGCCTTGTTATCTCCATGTTACAAATGAGGAATCCAAGGCTTAGGAAGATTAAGTTCTGAGAGTGCCCAACCAGTTTCTCTAGTGGCCTGGACTCCGTAGGGTCCCTTCACTTCTCTGACTTGGTGATATTCATAGTTTCCACCTTTTTGGTCAGGAAGAAAGAAGAGGAGGAAGGGGTGAGCGGAAGAGGAAGGAGGAGGGAGAGGAGGAGGGGAGGGGGAGGACAGGAGAGGTCGCATCGAGTTATTTGAACACTGAGTCCAATTTAAATGGAAAACCGCCACCTGCCCTTGAGGGGACAACTTTATCCCTCCCATCAGCTCCACCTGGTCTGGCCCTCAGGGAGCAACAGTGAGAGGAGGACCACCCTCTGCCCTTTATTCTTCTTGTTTCACGTTCCAGCTGCCCCCACCCACCACCTTTATTTCCCCCATTCTGGCTGCTCAGGGTTGGGCTGGGCAGGAAGGACGGGGCAGAGGCTTTCTCAGGCAGCTGATGCTCTTTGCATTTCTTGCTCAGCTATCCAGTTACCTGAGTCAGAGCAGTTCCTTGAAGTCAGCTCTGCCATGGAGCCTCGGGTGGGTCCAGCACTGCCCCATTCCCTAGCATGGACTGTGCCCCTCAGCCCAGCTGGTCACCTTGGTTTTGCTCCCCTCCTCTCATCCCCTCTCTCACAGCCTTCTTCAGGCTGTTGAGACAGTTCAAGCTCAGTTCTCCAGGGTTCTCTATCCTGTGGGTACAGTGCCTTCTTGCCCAGCTGAAAGGCCAGTGAACAGCTAACCCCACTGCTGACCTCCCTCCCCTTGCCTTGCCATCATGGCAGCCCCAGTGCCTGGGCCGCCCTGTTCAATTCACGTACACTTCAAACTCCTGAAGGCACACTGAGTTTCCAAGAACTTTCTCACTTCTGTCTACTCCATGTATACCAGGGAGTTGTATTTTTTTTTTTCTGCAAGTTTGAGGAACTGAGCACAGTTAAGGAGTGAGAAGCTTCCTGAATGGATCCTCAGTCTCTGGACAATTCTTCTGGGGTCCCCTCACTCAGCCAGTGAGGGATGAGGGTGGAAAGCACCACCTTTCTTTCTTCCTTCTTGTTCCTCCACAGACGTGCTTAGGGAGGACCTGCTCCTCGAAGAAGTCCCAGCTTCCTCTGACTCAACCTGAATGGAGAAGGGGGTCTCAGAACTAGCTTTGCCATCTTCCGAGAAGGGTTGCTGGGATGTGTCAAGCCACCCTCCACAACGTGGGGTGTTGGTTACCCGTGGTGTGCATGCGTGCTAAGTTGCTTCAGTCGTGTCTGACTCTTTTGAGACCCCATGGACTGCAGCCCGCCAGGCTCCTCTGTCCATGGGATTCTCCAGGCAGGAATGCTGGAGTGGGTTGCCATGCCCTCCTCCAGGAGATCTTCCCAACCCAGGGATCAAACTTGCATCTCCTGTCTCCTGAATTGGCAGGTGGCTTCTTTACTACTAGCGCCACCTGTTGTTACCCGTTAACTTTCATTTAAGGCTTCAGCCAAGGTTTGGGTACAATACAAAAAGCCCCTTCCATAGCCTCTTAAGTCTTTACAAGGCACAGCTACCCTATTTTAGCTTTAAAGGTAACAGAAATGCTCATGGAGGGCCATCTCATCTCCTGCCTGGAAGCTGACAACAGCCATTTTCACCCGCTGTCCCTCTGCCCATGGTGGACTCATAGTGCCGGGGATAAACAGCTTGTCCCTTGCAGCTGTGCTGAGTGAATGCTGTTTAAAGTCTGAAGTGGGAAGCAGTGTAGCAGGCTGCTGCTCCCTGGAGCTGGGAGGTCAGCAGTCATGTCCCCGGCTCTTTGCACGTTTAATGACTATGGGACCCATAGTGGGGAGATGGAGTGTACCCATCGGCTTCTGCTTGGCCCAGGAGGAGGCCTGGAGGATTGTGCAAGCCCTGCATCTCCACGCAGTGAATAATGAGACCATCTACTCAGTCTGGGAGCCTGGGAGAAGCCTGGCCTCCGGTTTTTAGTTTTTATTTTTGTTTCAGAAATCAGTTTCAACCAACTCATACTTGAAATATTATTGCATTAAAAACAATTTGTCTGGCCAAAGCAGGGCTGGATTTGAGTGCTGACTTTAACCCTCTCATGCTGCTGCTTCTCTTTATGGTTCTGATCAGGCTTGCAGAGCAGAGATTGTAAAGGTTGGTTGTAGAAGAATGCATTTGGATTAAGAGACAACTTGCAGGCTTGGGCCTTAAGCGAAATCTACCAAGATGAATGTAAGAGGTGAAGATCTGTGCATACAGTTACTTGGTGGAGAGGAGAGGCTTAGCAGCAGCTGGTGAAAGCCCAACTTTGGGATTTTTTAGTAAGCAGGAGGCTTAAGTGTAATGTGACGTCAAACGTGTTGACAGCCTGGGATTCCCTGGTGGTCCAGTGGTTGGGACTTGGCCTTCCAGTGCAGAAGGTGGGAGTTCAATCCCTAGTTGGGGAGCTAAGATCTCACATGCCTCATGGCCAAAGAACCAAAACAGAAAACAGAAACCATATTGTAACAAATTCAATAAAGACTTTAAAAGTGGTTCACATTAAAAGAAAAAAAAAAAAAAAGTATTGACAAGCCTGGAGTTGTGCCTATGGCTTAAAATAAGGCAAGCCAGCACAGGCCCATCTTACTAAAGTCCCTCACAGAATTCTTTCTGTAGAAATTGCCCCTCTCATATCCTGTGAGCCACCCATCTCATTTTTGTCGCTGGATCAGAGGAGAGTGTTTGCACTCATCTGTAGGCTGGCCAGAGGCTGACAGGATGACCTGCTGCTAAAATTTGGCAGGACTGGGTGGATGGCGATTAAGTGGAAATATCAAGTTCTCTCCCTGTGGAAGGGTTGAATGTAAGTCGTAGAGAATATTTTGGGAAAAGACCAAGGACCACACACTCACAGGGGAGGCAGGCAGGAGAAGCCAGAGGCATGATGGACACAAGGAGGTATCAGCCAGGAGGAAGCAGATGCTAGAAAGATGGGAGGAACGGAGAGCGAGGGCCTGGTGGGTGGGATCCAGAGCAGCAAGGTGGAGCCAGGGCCCCCTGAGGGGCTGCTGAGGTGTCCCTGCTGTGGCGTCCCTGCTGTTAGCACTGCTGTGGATCCTGAATTACCCTGCGGTGCTAATCCATCCATTTCTGGGTTTCCATGCGACCCAAGTTCTTGCTTCCTTATCCCCATGTTAATCTTACCAGTAAACCTTCCTGGAGCTAAGGAGAGCCTTGCTGGCCTCAGAGGCAATCAAAAAGAGTTCAAATCACTGGAAACATTAACGTCCTAAACACTCTGAATGATAACCTCATTCCTCTCTGTATTTGTTAGACTTGTAACCGGCTCCTGGCACTTGAGTTTTCACAGGACATTGGTGACTGGAGTATGTTCTGAGGAAGGGTCCTAGAAATTATGCTGTTTGGTGAAGAGAGGACTTTGGGACAGAAATAAGAAGAAGATCAATGTTCAGCCTTCAGTTCTGTGTTCAAATGCCTGAAAGTTCCATACGTAGAGATGGGATTGTATTTATGGTGTGTGTGGCTGCTGCTGCCAAGTCGCTTCAGTCGTGTCCAATCTGTGTGACCCCATAGACGGCAGCCCACCAGGCTCCCCCATCCCTGGGATTCTCCAGGCAAGAACACTGGAGTGGGTTGCCATTTCCTTCTCCAATGCATGGAAGTGAAAAGTGAAAGTGAAGTCGCTCAGTTGTGTCCGACTCTTAGCGACCTCATGGACTGCAGCCTACCAGGCTCCTCTGTCCATGGGATTTGTGTGTGTGTGTGTGTGGGGGGGGGGGGGTGCCTTTAAAGGGCAGATACAGGACAGAGGATGAGATGGTTGGATGGTATCATCAACTCAATGGACATGAGTTTGAGCAAACTCTGGGGGATGGTGAAGGGCAGGGAAACCTGCTGTGCTGCGGGTCATAGGGTCACAAAAAGTTGGATATGACTGAGTAACTGAGTAGCCACAACAGCGGGACTAAAGAATGGAATTTTTGTGGAGGCCATTTCCGTTCTCTAATCACAGGCCTCTTCAACACTAGACTGTGCTACTTCATCAAGTGGCGAGCTCCCCATCAAAGAGGGCAAGCAAACACAGGTTGGCTGCTCTATCTGGAATGGTCTAGAAATCACTATGTGCAGTTCTAAGAACTGATGCAACTTCTATACCTTGAGAGTTTATTTTGGAAATGTTTGACCTAAATAATTCTGCACCTCTTTTAGTTCTTATTTTATAACTTAAAAATATTTTATTATCAAATCAATATATGCTTCTAGAAAGATTAAAGATTACAAGTAATCCTGAAGATTTCTGCATTGATAGGGCAGCAGCAAGGGAATGGCCAAGAGCCCCTGCAAGCCCACCATGCTTGGATCCTTTATTTCTACACTTTTCAACAGTAAACAGAGGTCTGGTCCTGCTGACCTGCCTCAAGGGAGGGATTGGAACTTGCTGACTGTTTGTTGCTTTTTAAAACTGATTTTGGAAGCAGGCAAAAACAAATCTATTTTCAGAGCAGCAAATGCCAGCACAATTTATGTCAAAACCCCCATCTGCTCAACTGAAAGGTGGTGGTATGGACCATGCATTTTGCGAGCTGGTAACATGCTTGTTTACTAAAGAGTGTTAGCTCCACCCGGAGTGCCCAATTAGGCCCCTGAATCTAATTGGGACCTTTTCTATTAGCTCCTTGATGTTGTGACTGTCCTTGACAAGCTCCATTTCCCTCTGACGTGAAGTCAGATCATTGCTTTTCAAAAAATCTCAGATCCAATTGAATCGTTTAAGCTATCCCATGCACAAATAAAATCTGCATTAGAAAAGAGTTTTCAGAAATATGTTAATATGTTAAAGTAAATAATACTAGCTGCTATAACAAGTAAAGCTTAACATTTCAATGGCTTAATACAATCAATGGCTTAATACAACCACTCATGCTGTGGTTTTAAATGGGTTAGCATGGGACTCTGCTCCACATAAACATTCAAGGACCCAGTTTCTTTCATCTCTGGGCTCTCCCATCATACATCACCCAGGGCCTCCATGCCCTATAACAACTGTGGACATTATGGACCATCCTCCCTACAGCAGTCCAGATTTTTAGCATCTGGCCAATAGGCAAAAGAAGAGAGAGCATGAAGTGTTACACAGGAGGTTTAGGTGCCAGGCCTGGAAGTAGTCGTGGTCACCTTGCCCTCACTCCACTGGGTAAACTAAACTGATCACATGGCTTCCCTTGGATGACAGAGAACTAAGAAATATGCCAAAGAAGAGAGGATAGCATGGATAGTCTTCAAAGCAGCCTCTATTCTCTCATGAAAAACAGAAGCTATGACTTTCCATGTCTCAAGAGCTGGATACTCCAAGTCTGTCCATAATTTTGGAGCCAGGCATCTGATTTTACGCATAGAAGGTGACCAGTGGCTCTTGGTGATATGGACATTGAAGAGAGTGAGGTGTCTTGGTTCCGGAGAGAGGATGTCTGTTGGGGGTCATCTCTGTGCCACTTGGTGGTGGAGAAATGAAGCATTTTTCAGAGAAGAATTAATATGTCAAAATGGCCAATGCTTTATTACTAATCATTAGATAAAGAAGGAATTAAGAGAGAGAGAAACAAAGGAAGTGAGGAGTTTTGCAGCACAGCCTCCAGAAGAAGGAAGCTGAGTTCCATCAGAAGCATGGAATCCAGAACTGAGTGAGCCTTCCTGGACTTGACATGAAGTTCCCATGGACAGATCCACAGTGGCATACCCCCAGGTTTGTAGCATATTTTTTCTTTAGCTCCTTTAGAAGCCCAGTACCATTTGAACAGTTCTTGAGGTATTTTCCTCCCTTGGATGTTCAAACTACTCTAGACTGGGAGGTGGGAGCTATTTTGGTTTTGTTATAGATGAACCATCCAGTTTAAAAAAGATGTTCACTGACATGGGTATATCAGTCACCATTTGAGTTCTGCTTTCATAGTCAAAAGAAGCACAGGAAAGAAGTGAAAAGCCTGTGGGGGGTTTTGCCAAGGTTCTTCTCAGGAAAGTTGAGAAGGTTCTTCACGTTTCCCAAGTCTGTCTTGACTTGCGATATTGGTCCCCACCTCTCCTCAATCTTGATGGTACCGATCTGTTGATAGTGAAATCAGGTTGGTGAGAGTATATCAGGGGCAGCAATGGTATTGCAGAGCATGTGATTTGTTACAGAGAAGACAATGAGCACTTATGAGATGAAGCTACTACCATCACCCAACTCTCACTTAACCGGAATGTCTAAGTTTCATAAGTTCTAGTTACTTGAGGCTAACTAAGTAGAAAAATCTTGTTTCCAATCCTTCCAAATTTGTCTCAAACTCTACTTTCTTTTCCAAATGTGTGTGGTAAATATAATATCTTTGTCTGATGACTGAAGATTTCACAGTACCTTGAATCATCCTTCTAAATATTTACTGTTATCAGGATTGGCCCTGTGTATAAACTGTAAATGATACAGGTTTTGCTTTAACCTCACCCTACGCTCTGTCTCCTGTCTCTCTGCTCCATCCTTCCCTTCTCTCCCCTTTGCAATCTCATTTTCCAGCAAAATTAACTCTGGGAAATATTGGAGACATAAATATTGGGGACATAAAGGAGAACAGCCCTTTATCCTTTAGAGTGAATTCCTTCTTTAGGCAGTTAAAACTCACAAATGGGTCATATACCAAATGTCTATTTGTGAGTTATGGTGTTTCATCAAATCTCAAATGCCATTGGTTATAAAATTCACTGTGATTTTATGTACCACTCAGGAAAAATATGACTGCCAATTAAACTATGACACAATGCATTCTCATCACTTAGAGTTTTTCTAGTTATCAGAAGAGTTCTCGTATACTTAATTAGGCATGACTTTCTATCATATCACTTGCACATGCATAAAAATGTCTCAAGCAAAATAGATCGAGTAAGGTATTGCTAAAATGTCTCTAATTAGAGCTTGAAATTTCTGAATCACTTTTTGAGTCATTGATATGGATGTTTTCCCACATAGTATCATTTTCTGTCAGGACCAATGTAAGCACTGGTGATTTAGTGATTCTGAAATGATTTTTTAAAAGAATGAGAAGTTATTGGTGCTGGGCCCCTAGAACCCTTGCATTTATATAAAGTGAGCCTACATGGCCTCCTGGTTTCCTTGGTTTCTGGCTCATCACTGCCCCGTCCCTTGCCTTATAACCATTTGATCCTCAGGGCTAAAAGAATCCTTCTCTGTAGTATTATTGTACCTTAGTGCACCTTGTCCCCCCACCCAACATGGGTTATCTCATTGATCCTTACAGAAGCCCTATGAGGTAGGCACTATTTATCACCCCAGTTTACCAATGAAGAAGCTGAGGTTTCCAAAGGCTCACAGTACGTGGTAAGTAAGAGTCTGGATTTCCTTTGTCTGTTTGCTGGTGCCCTCCACGCTGAGTTGGTATTGTTGATGTTATTATTACCAGTCTCCCTACGTCATCTCAGTCATGATGTGTCGAAATCAGGAAGCTAGAGGAAGCACAGGTCTACATTCAGGAAGACCTAAACTCAAGCCCCGCATCAGCTATGGGCTCCTAGGAAAATTACACAATTTCTCCAAGTCTGTTTTCCCAGCTATAAAAAAGACAGTGATAATACTGACCTCACAGAGAGGCTGTGAGGTTTGAGTGGGCGATCAATGTAACACGCCCAACATGGCGCCGTCTTTGCTTTCTGCCCCCTACATGTGCTCATTTGCATCTCTGGCCCTTAATCATTCACACACTACATGATCAAGAAATGTATTTTTGTGAATGAATTCTGTGATGGGTGTAATTTCCTAGGTAACTGAGGGTTAATTAGAAGTTCTCTTTTGTTCCAACCCTTGTTAAAAATCCTTAGACAATGTCAGAAGCTGCTTTTCTTACACGTGGTGAACGTGATTTAATCTTTGATTCATGCTGAACACCATTCCTCATTACCCCAGCCTGCAGGTGTAGTCAAGAATGATGTAGAATATTGAGAATAACATGCAGATTGGTCTAAAAATTAATTCCAAATGTGAACTTAAAAAAAGTAATTTACCTTTTTGCTCAGAGCTTCAGTAAAATGCCCATATATTTGAAGTTACATAATTGAAGGCAAGAAATTAGAAGCATTCTGCCTTCATATGCAATTTCTACACAAGTATTTTTACAATCACTTGCTTGAAAAAATTCATTCAGAGCCAACTATGTGCCAGGAAAGGGGCTTGTATATAAGATAGATGAAGCTACTGTCTAGGAGTGAACAGAGATAATTAACTGGGGGAGTCCTGGGAGCTATGAGAAACCATGGCAGGAATCCCTACCAAGTCTGGGTTTAGCACCTGGTGAGAGTGAAGGTTAGGGTTAGGTCGTCAAAGCTATGGTTTTTCCAGTAGTCATGTATGGATGTGAGAGTTGGACTCTAAAGAAAGCTGAGTGCTGAAGAATTGATGCGTTTGAACTGTGGTGTTGGAGAAGATTCTTGAGAGTCCCTTGGACTGCAAGGAGATCTAACCAGTCCATCCTAAAGGAAGTCAGTCCTGGGTGTTCATTGGAAGGACTGCTGCTGAAGCTGAAACTCCAGTACTTTGGCCACTTGATGGGAAGACTGACTCATTGGAAAAGATCCTGATGCTGGGAAAGATTGAAGGCAGGAGAAGGGGACAACAGAGGGTGAGATGGTTGGATGGCATTACCGACTTGATGGGCATGAGTTTGAGCAAGCTCCAGGTGTTGGTGATGGACAGGGAAGCCTGGCGTGCTGTAGTCCATGGGGTGACAAAGAGTCAGACGTGACTGAGCGACTGAACTGAACTCAGGGTGAAGGTGGTGATAGTCCGGACAGGGAAGGCATTCAGGAGGAAGGGGCGCTTACACTAAGAACTGCAAGGTGAGCTTGAGTCAGACAAAGGGAAGAGTTTCTATGTAAGAGAGGCAGCCTGTGCAAGCGCACACTCAGTGCTGTTCAAGGTGCTGGGGTCAGTGCAGCTGGAACAGAGAGAGGGGATCCCAGGGGGCCTGGAGAGTGGGGAGGGAAAGGGGTCAGCTCATGGTCTTGACTGATTATGTGGCTCCACTATTCATTCTCACATTCTTTCGTTGTCCATGTATTAGGCACCAGGAGGGTGTGAGGCACTGTCTTTGGCACTGGGTAGGCACAGTCAGCAAAAATTAGCCTGGCCCTCAGGGTGCAGAGCAGTGGGTACAGTCAGTGGAGAAGACACTCAGGGCATGGGAGAGGCTGAGAGATAGGCACCAATCAGAAAGAAACGAGCAGTGCCTCACTTGGGAGATGAAAGCCTCAAGAATGACTCCACAGAGGGCAGGTCATGTGAACTGTGCCTTGTGTATGGCCCACACCCATCTTGTTAACTATCAGACCCTGTTTGCCCAGCCAAGAAATCTCCTGGCACCAGGTAGGCATCCAGTAAGGACTTGGTGACTGAGTGAATGAATGAAGAAATGGTTTAACCCTCCCTACTCAATAGCTTTCAGCTTATTTTCTTTAGTCTGTGCTGCATACATGTCTGGAAATACCTCTGTTCTACTGCAGTGCAGGCCAGCCCTCCTACACAGTGTTCTTGAAATCAGAAAAAAATGCAACTTGACCTTGCTGTCAAGGAGCTCACAATAGGATGAGGAGGACAGGCATTAAATAATTAACCACACAAATAATTATGTAATTAAAATGGTGACACACAATACAAAGAAGATATACAGGGGATGTCAGAGTACATAAAGGGGCCAAGGAAAGCTTTTTTAGAAATGGCTGTGTTTTTTCAGTTTTAGTGATGCTTAAAATGAAACAAAGGTATCTGCTTTTCCTAAACTCTATAGTGTCTTGTGTTTTTTTGTTTTGTTTTTGTAGAGAACTCTCTCTGTAATAGAAAATACTTTGGAATCTGTGTTCTGATGTAATCTAGAATTAACTAATTTATAAGCACATCTGAGACATGTAAAGAAGGGGCTATGGGAATAAAAGATGGTTACTCTAAAGGAGAAGGTGGACTGGTAGTCCAATGGAGAGAAAACCTGAAGTGGGAAAGAATGAAGATTGAAGTGATTCAAAAGAACACACTTGATATGGAGGAGAGAAAACAGAGCTCAGCTCAGAGCTACAAGTATTTCCAGAGAAGAAAGTGAAGCAGTTTGAGGAAGTCATAGCCAAAACTCTCACAACAGAGAAGCTGCTTACATGGAAAAGGAAAGGAAAAAAATTTGAATCTCTGGGTCAAAATACATTGCTTTGGGAAAAAACACTAGGTTTCTTTTATTGAAATATAGTTCACTTACAATGTTGTGTTAATTTCTGCTATACAGCAAAGTGATTGTTTTATCAATACATATGTGTATATATATATATGTGTGTGGGTGTGTGTGTTCTTTTTTGTACTCTTTTCCATTATGGTTTATCACGGGCTATTGAATACAGTTCTATGCTCTACAGTAGGCCCCGGTTGTTTATCCATTCTATACATGCCAATTTGCATCTGCTAACCCCTCATCCTTCCCTCCTGACAACTACAGGTCTGTTCTATGTGTCCCTGAGCCTGTTTCTATTCCGTAGATAGTTTCACTTGTGTCGTATTTGAGATTCCTCACGTAAGTGATGTTTATGGTACAGTATGGTATTTACCTTTTTCTTTCTGGCTTAACTTCGTATGATAACCTCATGTTGCTGGAAATGGTATCATTTCACTTTTTATGGCTGAGTAGTATTGCACTGTATGTATGTACCACTTCGTTATCCATTCATCTGCCAATGGACATTTCGGTTGTTCTCACGTCTTGGCTATTGTGAACAGTGCTTCTGCGAACATAGGAGTGCATGTATCCTTTTAAAAATAATTTTCACCTTGCCTTTTAAAAATATTTATTTATTTTTTGCTGGGTCAGGTCTTGGATCTTGCAGTAGGCGGGGTGTTTTCATTACAACACGGGGGCTTTTCTCTAGTTGTGATGTGCAGGCTTAGTGATCCCATGGCCTGTGGGATCTTTGCTCTCTTGACTGGGGATTGAACCTGCCTCCCCTGCATTGCAAGGTGGATTCTTACCCCTGGGCTACCAGGGAAGTCCCTACATGTGTCTTTTTGAATTGGAGTTTTGTCCAGATAAGTGCCCAGGAGTGGGATTGCTGTATCAGATGGCAACTCTATTTTCATTTTGTAAAGGAAACTCCATACTGTTTTCTGTAGTGGCTGTACCAGTTTACATTCCCACCAACAGTGCAGGAGGGTTCCCTTTTCTCCACACCCTCTTCAGCATTTCCATCTTTATAATGACAGCCATTCTGACTGGGTGTGAGATAGTACCTCACTGTAGTTTTGATTTGCATTCCTCTAAGAATTAGCGATGTTGAGCATCTTTTCATGTGCCTGTTTGTGCATCTAGAAAAAATACTAGTTTTAATGTCGGTTAGGTACAAAATCATGATCTTTTTATATTTTAATATTGGTGAGCCAGTGAACTGATAGCAAATATTCCATTAAACCAGTTGAGGCAGAATTATTAAAGCACTTGAGCAATCAGGCTTTACAAAAAGAAAGAAGGAGTCATGGCAAATGTCAAATAAAAAGAAAAAATAGTTTAGAAAAAAAATGAAATGACTGCTTGTACTAGGTACTGAAGGGGTAAAAAGATGTGGGAAGAATGGCTCAGGCAGAGGGAATAGCAGGTGCAAAGGCCCCAAGGCAAGGAGGAGCAGAGGGCGCTCAAGGACTAAATGGAAGGCCAGTGTGGCTGGACCCCCGCAGTTTACTGGGATTGTGGTTGAAGGTGGGGCTGGGAAACAAGCAGGGGCTTCTCACGTGAAGTCTCACAGTCACTTGAAAGATTTTGGTCTTTGGTGTAACAGTACACCATTGTACTCTTTTTTTTTTCTTAGCCATTGAAAGGTTTTAAAACTAGGGGGAGACATGATCAATCACATGGGCTGCTAAGACAAGAATGGACTGGGAGGGAGCCAGAAGGGACACTGGGAGACACACACTCACGTGCTCACACACACAACACACATAGCCTCCAAACAGCTGGCAATGCCCTGTATACAGAAAGCCACAGGAACATGAAACTCCTTGTTTCATCTCCACAGTATTTCTCGCTTGTTTTTCTGATACAACCCACCCGTTTATCTTGCATTACAGCTGAAATTGCTCATTATTTATTTTTTAAGCAATTTTGTGAAACAACAGACAGGACATTTCCCTTACTGTCCTTCTCGGGGAGAGGATGCAGGTTACAGCAGATAATGTGCTATTATCAGAGCCCATTTTCTCCCTCAGTTTCATGGGGGATGGCTAGGGACTGGGGGTGCTGAAGTTGGGCAGGAGTGGAATTCACCCTTCTGTCAGGGTTGGCCTGAAAGTGAGCATTAGCACATGTATTCAATTTGGTCTAGGATCTCCCTTTGGACACGGAACCTGGTCTTTATCTCATTTCTCCCATTAATAATGAACTGTTAAATCACATTGCTCATGCCATTTGTGGAGACAGCGATGTGCTGGCCTAATTGTAGCCACCCTGATGCCCCATCATTTTCTTAATCCTCCTCCTCATGGCTTGGCAGGGGGAGTGGGGCGGCTCAGAAATACTGGTTTGGGCTTGGCTCTACTCCTTGCAAGGAATCTTCAGTTTCAGAAACGGGGACCATCTTGGCTAAAATTGATGGAACTCCAGGGGGAGGGCCTTGAGGGGGGACTGCACACATTCCCATCTGTGTGCTCCCTCCTCCCCATGTTCCCAGAGACCCTCTCTGGAATGATAATGGGTTGAGGAAAGGCGGCTGGCTTGGGCGGCAGGCCCTCCATTCAAAGCCTTCAAGCAGAGCCCCTGGCTCCTATCTGGTTTTTGCGGGCAGTGTGGGCAAGCTGCTGACTTCTTGGGATCAGGCCAGTTGATAAACAAGGATAATGATGTCTGTGGGTTTGGAATCCCTCACAACCAAAAGTGAAATGATTCATCCTACAGGAGGGCTTTCCCTATAGAAATGACCCTGCACCTGTGGTCAGCATGGCTAGAAAAGAAGTGCATTTCTCAACCATGGGGAGAGTTTTTCTCCTCTTGCTGGGGGAGTCCAGGCATTGGAGAGCTAGTCAGAATTAGGGTTAAGGGTGGTCTATACTTGATCTTGCTAGAGAATCCCACGGATGGAGAGGCTTGGTGGGCTACAGTCCACGGGTCGCAAACAGTCGGACACAACTGAGCGACTTCACTTTCACTTATACTTGATTTTAGCCAAAAGGCCAAGAAGTGATAAGCATGGTCTACACAAGCCTGCAGAGATGTTGGGAGAGGCTGGCATCATTGAAAAGGCTCAGAAGTTTGGTCCCACCCAGTCACCCACTGGCTGCGTGAACTTAAAGGAAACTCTCTTCCAGTGCTGTGAAATTTCTAAAAATGGGCCTGTTTCTAAAATGGGTGTGGCAATGAGCTCAAAGGTATTGCCCTCACCCTCTCAGCCATGATCGTCAGGTGTGTGGCCCCTTTTCTTGCCCAAAGGAGCTGCTCCATGGGTGGACTGTCCTGGGTTCCTAGTGTTTTGATTTCAGCTGCTCCTTCCAGTGTGGGGATAAAGGGGGTCCCTTACGGGGTGAGATCTAAGATGCACTCCTGCTTGAAGAGGTCTCCCTTTCTCCCCGCATCCAAGGACCTGAAACTCCCACAGTGCGTCTGCTTTGAGAGGGAGCTGGCTAAGGTGGTGGAAAGAGCGTGGTCTTTGGTGCTGACAAGAACCTCAGGCATTTCTCAGGTTACTCGGAGCACCTCCTTCTTGCTGAAGGCACTCCTGCCTCCTCGTCTTGCTGCCACCCACAGTTGGACAGTCCGAGCTGAAGTGCTGGGTCTGGGCGGCCTCTATGCCTCTGCGCTAGCCCCTGCTCTTGCTGCTCTGCCCCTCACTGTGAGGCCTGGGCAGCCTCCGTGCCTCTGTGCTGGCCCTTGCCTTGCTGTTCCGTCCCTCGCTGTGAGGCCTGGGCGGCCTCCATGCCCTCTGCGCTGGCCCTTGCCTTGCTGCTCTGCCCCTCACTGTGAGGCATGGCGGCCTCCATGCCCTCTGTGCTGGCCCTTGCCTTGCTGCTCTGCCCCTCACTGTGAGACATGGGCGGGAGGCAGCATATTGTCCCTGGCCTCCCCAGGGCCCACCAGCGGCCAAATGATACCCCCTACAAGTATAGGGAGCCAACCTTCTGTAGACTTGGACCAACAGAAAGGAAGAAACCTGGGGGAGATCAGCCAATTCCCCTCTTCTTCCTCCCTGCCAGGGACCACTCTGAGGCCTTGTCCTTACAGATTTTTTGGAGAAAGCTCCACATGCTAAGCAAACACACCTGCTGATCACCTGCTGGGTTATAGCAGCTTGTGGTGAAGCAGTGGGCGTTGCTTCGCATCCCTTTCCCCCTTCCTGGCCTCATTTCCCTCTTTTTCTCCCTCTCACTGCCATATGCATCAGGCTCTGTGCTAAGTACTTGATATAAGTACTTGCACAAGCACTTGCTAAGTACTTGGGCTTCTCTAAGAGTGTCTGCACTTGAATTCCCGCTGAAGCTCTGCTGTCTAGAGGACCCAGACTGAGACATCTGGTTTGTTATTTGATCGACCGTTCACCAGCCGTGTGAGTCTTGAAACCTTCCTCTCCTAAAATGCCAATTTTCTTCCCTGTAAAATAGAGATAATAATATTCATCTTTCAGAGTGTGAGAAGTATGTATGATATATATCAAGTACTTAGCACAGAGCCTGGTGCATATGCACAGCAAATGCTCAATTAAGGGTAACTCCTTTTATTATTATCTTTCTTATTGTTGCTGCTGTTATTATTTATGACAGGAATGGCTGGCTGTCACCAAAGATGACTGCACCCCTTCCACAATAAAGAGTTACTGCTTAGAAACCCTGCCCAGCCATGGGCTTCCCTCCTCAGCCTAACTGGTAACTAGGGAAAGTCATGTGACTGAGTTCATGCCAATGGAATGTAGGTAGAAATGATTTAAAGCTTCTTCTCAGCCTGGCTTATAAAATGTTCTCACTGCGATGTAACCGTGTGCTGAAGAGAGCAGAGCATCCATCAGCCCAGAACCCTCGCTGGCTGCAGGGCAAAGGTCCCCTGTTCACCAGTTCATCCCTTCACTCCACCACTGAATGTTATACAAATACGAGATCAATTATTTTCGTGTTGAGCCACCGAACTTTTGGATTCAAACTGTCATTGCAGCTGGTATTACCTTAATTGTCACATCGTTATTACCGTTGTGGCTATAACTTATTATTCAGAGTAAGACCTTTTTTTCAGTTAAGGCTTTTCAAAGGGTTCAGCATGTGGACTCTGGAGTTAGAAGGATGTGAATTCCAGCTCCAACACCTTACTAGCTTGTGACTTCTGTTGCTGAATTACTTAACCAAAAAATGGGTCACATAGGAATTATGAGAATGGGATCAAGAAACCTATGTAAAGAGAAGGGCAGTGTCTGGTACAGAATGAGCTCAAGAACAGTTAACTACCGCCACCCCCATCGTCTTCAGCAGCAGCAGCCCATCGTTATATCAGTGAAGAATTGGGCACAGGCTGAATAGGAGGTGAAAGTCTGGTGTAGCTCCAGGGTTGAAGTGGGCATGGAAGAGTCTCAGAACACGGTGTGCAGGTTTGAGAAAGGCAGCCAAGCGGTGGGCCGATGAGGTAACGCAGTGCTGAAGATAGACTTGGCCCATCTCAGCATCAATCTAGCAGGGCAGGCTACATTTCTCTGGAAGTTGGCTTCAGTCCTACTGGCCAACAAGCAGCTTCAGAGAGCATCCTGTGGACAGGGCACTGCCCTGGCACTGTGGGAGATACAGTGAGAAGGGGCAGGGGATGGCAAAGGATGCTGAGCACGTGGGACGCATCAGGCCTGAGGCTGGACCCTGGACACCTGCGAACTTGTTGAAATGTCACCACAAACCTGTGAAGTTGCTACAACTTCCATTTTATAGATGAGGAAGCTGATACACAGGACTCATGGAACTTGTCCAAAATCACCTAGTCAGTTGTAGAGTGGGGGCCTGAACCTTCACTGGGTGGAGACCCTATTGTCTCTGGAACCATGTTTATTGATCAAGGCGAGTTCAGCAGAATTTCAGGATGTAACTGGGAAGAGGCAAGGAGTGTCAGTAGACAGGTACTTGCCCTGCTTTTAGCTGGGCATTAGCTGACTTTGTGGGTTTGGGCAGGTCACTTTATTGTCTCTGATGCTTTTGGGAAGAAAGAAAACCAAGTGGGAAAGGGGGATGGAAAGAAGCCACATGTGCCAGGTACCAAACCGGAGTCTTTCAATAGAACAACTAACTCATGTATTCCTTCCGGCAGTATACAAGGTAGGTGATGTTACAGAAAGCTGAGGCCCAGAGAGAGATTCAGCCACTTGTCCCAAATCTCTGTGGCATATCCCTTCTCTCGGGTATGTGTGCCAACAATGTTTTGTGGCGTAAAGTCCCAGGTCCCTGTGCCTTAGCACAGTAGGTGCCTTCAAGACTTCTTCTAGCTCTTAATTGACTCAATCTCATTTCTGTAATATTTCTTCAGGAAGCAACTCAAGGGAAATGGCACCTTGAATATCTTGCTGTATATCATCTGCTCTCTTCCCAGCCTAAGTTAATGGAGATGGAGCCACGTAAAGGTGCCTCGTGAGCCCAGGATATTGGTCCTCCTGGTTTCAAACTCCTTTCTTCCTCCTCTTCCCCTCCCTGCTCTCCTCCATCAAAGCTGGGAGCTCCTAGCTTCCTCCATTTTTTCCAAAGATGGGGAGGAGCAATATAAATGCTATTTTTGCATCCTTTCTTCCCTTCTTCTCACTTCTACTTTGTTCTGTGTCATTAACCAAGGCCCAACCAGCACAGAGAGCACCCAGGCGTTGTTTGGGTTTAAATGAAAGTTAAACACAACCTGGGGTTTATCGGCTTCACCGGGCAGCTCTCCAGGGAATGGAGTTTTGGGACCATGAGGAGGGAGTTTTCTCCCTTTTAATGAGCTGCTCGCAGCCTGCCAGGTGATAGCAGGGGGTTAGCGATCGCTTTAGGGGATTTGATAACAAGAGTGAGGACTGCCATCTCAGACAGAGTGCCGCCTGCCTGCCTGCTGGAGTCATCATTAATGCGAACCGCTGAACTGTCGAACGAACAGCTCAGGGCTCTTCTGGGTGGGAGCCAGAGAGAAAATCGGGCCATCACCAGGGCTGTGCCTCTTGGACTCTGTCCATCCACATCTACTCACCGAAGGGCCGGAGACTCCCAGGCCTGCATCTGTGTGGACAGCTGTGTGGAACAGCTGTTGATATATCCTGGGTGCAATGGGGAGTCAGTGTCAGCCCAGGCCCTCAAGTGCTGGAAGGGTCCTTCAGGCGCGTGTGAGTCAAGTTCTCTCCAAAGAGAGGGAATCAATAGATAACCTGGCATGAGCCAGTGAGGTCATGGAACCTGAACTGGACCTGAAGGGAGTCCCGTGTGTTTTCCTTCCCAGAGCCTAGAAAGTTTTGCACCCACTCGTTATGTCATCTGGGATACTGACAGCCACTGTTGCCCAGCAGGCCTGTGGTAAGGGGGGTCATCTCCCTTCTAGCCCTAACCTGAAGCTTTTTCCAAATTCGTTGGAAATAAAGCTCTGGCTGTCTCTTTCTAGCTTACTCGTGGCTTTCCTGAAATTGAGCAGGATGGTTCTCTGCAAGATTTAACTCATAGATTCTCCATCATGTTGTCATGTAGATGCAAAGAACCATGGACATCTGTACCTTGCTTTTCAAAGCACTTCCACTCAAATTGGAGCAGGTTGTGGGGGCAGGGGGTGCGGAGTCTGAGCTGTGGAGTTTGATAGAGTAAGTTCAAAGCCCAGCTCTCTCACCTCCCAGGCAAGATCCCAGGACAAAAGTGCTTCACCTCCTGAAGAGGAGAAAGTCATTCCTACCTACGGAAGTTTTGGGGAAATGAGGGGAGAGGATGTATTTGCAGCACTATGTCAGGTCTAGCATATAGTTAGCTGTTCTTATCATTATTAATAATTCTTCTGGCACTATGAGCTATGAAGTCATAATCTACGAATTATTAGATGAAATATGAAGCATCTCCGACTTAGCATATAAACTTCCCTCCTGGCCAAAGGGACCACACTTGCTTTCATATATTAGACTAAGTCACAGAAGGTTGATTTCTGAAATCAACTAGGAACTTGATGTGTAGCAACATCCCAGGAAGGGTGATCCTTATCCTTGAGCTTCCATGAACTGGTCCTTCGGCTGGATTCTTGAAGAGAGACTGAAGTGCCACCAGAATGTGTGAATCTGGATGGTCCTCACTTCTTTCTCTTTTGTGACCAAACACCCTGGCACCCTGAGCTGTTGCCAATAAGTTCAGTTCAGTTCTGTTCAGTCGCTCAGTCATGTCCGACTCTTTGTGACCCCATGGACTGCAGCACTCCAGGCTTCCCTGTCCATCACCAACTCCCAGGGCTTGCTCAAACTCATGTCTGTCGAGTTGGTGATGCCATCCAACCATCTCATCCTCTGCCGTCCCCTTCTCCTCCCACCTTCAATCTTTCCCAGCATCAGGGTCTTTTCCAGTGAGTCAGTTCTTCACATCAGGTGGCCAAAGTATTGGAGTTTCAACTACAGCATCAGTCCTTCCAATGAATATTCAGGACTGATTTCCTTTAGGATGAACTGGTTAGATCTCCTTGGAGTCCAAGGGACTCTCAAGAGTCTTCTCCAATACCACAGTTCAAAAGAATCGATTCTTTGGCGCACAGTTTTCTTTATAGTCCAGCTCTCACATCTGTTGCCAATCACAAGGGGTTAAAAAAAGATAAGTTAAAGGCAGTCAGTGTGGCCTGGGTGCTACTTCAGAGCCCCCAGCAGGCCTGGCTGTCTCATTGCATGGATTGGAATATAAAGCAGTATTCTCAGGTGGCAACTGTCTCCCTCCTTCCCAGAGAGGTTGATGGCAAGGACACCCAGGGCCAGGACACCCCCTGGGAGTTCTGGATCCCTCCCCAGTCCCAAGTCCATTTTATACTGGGACTGGGTACACGGTTCTCCTTGGAGAGGCCATACAATATTAATTTGGATATTTAGTTTTGTGGGACGTTTTGTTAGGTACTTTTTTCTGTATGCTGAGCTATGACTATTAGTTACATGAACTCGAATAAGTTGCCTAACCTCTCTGATCCTGTTTCTTCATCTACTGAATGAAACAACAATCCTCACTGCATATTATAAGCGTTAAATGCTATCATGTATGTTATTATTTAATAAAATTAATATTATCATTTGCATGCTGCTTATTACCTAGCACATAGTAAGCCCTCAGCAGATACCATCTGTTTTCTGTTTTGTTCACATAGTGATTAGCTGTATAAATAAAGCCTCTCTGGCAATGAAATTACAATCTGTGAAGGAGGGAGCAAGGGGGCTCAGAGTCAATCTGCTCTCTGCGAGTGATGGCTAAGGAAATAGAGCTGTTTAGAGCGTGGTTATTTATTTGTAAAATAAACCACCCAGGATTGTACACAGTGTGGGATTATTTTTTTTCAAACTGTGAAATGCAATTTGTATAACATGATCTATGGATTATGAAATTCACTTAGCCTTGAGCAAGCCTGAAATTGAACGATTATTTTTACTTCTCCCCACCCCCTCCTTCTCAGCCCCAGCTCTTGATCTGCTGAGCCATCCAGACTTTGCCTTCAGTTTGGGGAGCTTGCCCAGCCAGGTGGGCTCTTTGCTGAGGAAAGATAAACACACACACACACACACACACACACACACAGAGCTTTGTCCACAGTGGTGTAAGTAGAGGAGGGGGCTCTTGAAACACTCTCCAAAAGAGGTTCTGAGGAATGTGGAGGCCTGGTTTGAAGTGCAGGAGTGGAGAAGTAACAGTCTCGGGCAGAATGTGTTATCACCAGCCCCCTAGGCGGGGCTGCAAGCTCCCGAAAGCTCCCCTGCTCACTCTGTCTCTGCCTCTCCAGGCAGGGACCGCCACCTCCCAGGGCTGAGCCTCCTTGCCCTTGACTGAAAGCAAAGGCTGAAGTGAGGCAGACCCTGGAGGGGTGAGGCGTGGTCGGCGCTTGGGGCACGGAGCGGCTGATTTTGTAGATCCCTTATTGCAGTCTGTTTTCCCACCTGCCTCCCCTGCCAGCTTATGTGACCCTGGGGGGCAGGGCTGGGCCCTGGCAGTGCTTTCTGTGTCCCCAGTGCCTGGCCCAGGGTCTGGTCCAGAGCAAGTTTGCGACTGTGCTAAGAAAACAGCCGTGGGCGCTAGGGAGCCCTCTTCCTTTTGGGACTTTCTCTCACAGTCTGCCCTCAAGATCTGTGGCTTCATCCTTTCGTGATGAGAACTAAGCAGATATCCAGAGCAGAGCGCAGTGAGGAGCCTTTTTTGCTTTTCCAGGGGAAGGCATGACAGGAGAGATGCTGACCTGCAGACTCGATCATCTTCAATTCATCAGTGGACTCTCCGTAAAAGAAAAAGTAACCGCCTGAGTGTTTGGAAAGGAGGAGACCTTCTGTGACAGTAGTGAGGTCTGGCTGGGGAATTTAGAAGTCCATTTACTACAATGGAGCTGCAGGGGTGAGTGGCAGTGTGGTGTATATGGATCGTTAAAGATCCCCTCCTGAGGCACGGTGAGCTAATTTCCCTGCACAGCCTAGGATGATCCGACTCCTGATGGCAGAGGGTCGCTCGCAATCAGCAGCATTCAGAGCTACACTGTCACCTAATTTCCTTCCCTTTCATTGGCCCCTTTATCAGTGTCCAAAGGCCAGTTCCTCTGAGTCATGGAGCACTGGAGGAAAACCGTTAGGTGGTGAGAAAATTATTTGCTCCATCGTTCTCGAGGCAGAGACAGCGTAGGCAAATCTCCGGTTTTAAGCCCTGAGGTCCTTTGTTAGGCCCTGTAGCATAAATCACACACACACAAAAAGCAACAAACTTTCTTAATCCCTTAATGGCTTATTCAAAGTAGCTTGTGATTTGAAACCTTTGCTATTTCCTAGTAAAAATGCCCTGTTAATATAAAAATATCAGAAACTGACACATTTGTATCTTGTTTTGACTTTTGAATCAATGTCTTATTTCCTGAGGTTTGAATTAATGTGGTAGCCCTGTCTAACCTATAACTTTGTCATTTACAACAAACTGTGTCTAGATTGGCTGAACCGCTTTGGTGTGAGGCAGGACACAGTTCCGTACAGTTTCCAGCAAGCGGTGTTGATTCTTCTCCAGGGTTAGATGTGTGATAGGCCTGTTCTTAGTATGTCTGATGCTTCCCAGGCTAGGCCATGGGAGCCCCCGGGTGCCAGCTGATGGGTGATGGTTTGGGGCCTGCTGGGTGAGCAGAGGTCTGTGGCGGTTTCTGAATAAGGTATGGACTGACGGCCTGAGAGGGCTTCCCTGGTGGCTCAGAGGTAAAGAATCCTCCTGCCAGTGCAGGAGACACAGGTTCGATCCCTGGGTCAGGAAGATCCCCTGGAGAAGGGCATGGCAACCCCACTCCAGTACTCATGCCTGAAAAATCCCATGGACAGAGGAACCTGGCAGGCTCCAGTCCATGGGGTTGCAAAGAGTCGGACACGATTCAACCAACTAAACCAACAATGGTCTGAGAGGGTAGGATAACTTGTAGGCTTCTAGGATACAAGAACTTGTATCCTAGGATACAAGTAGGATAACTTGTAAGGAGTAGCCGGTTAGTAAATAACCACACAGTAGGGCCTTCTCCAGCTGCCCTCCTAGAATATACAGGGATAGAGCCTCCGGCACCCCTAAATGAACTCTACCCTGGAACATGGAAGAAGCTGCTTAGACAAAGGTTCTGTCTGCCCCTTAATCACGTCTGCGCCCTCTCTCTCTCTTGTTCTGGGTCTGAGTCCCCAGGCTGCCACCTGTATTGTTTCTGCCTCCCCTCATTTCCCTCCCCCTCCCCGAGTCTCTTCATCTATGACTCACAGATATTCCTAGAGATCCAGTCTTCTCTCCTAAGCAGCATCCATGGTGATCCCATCAGCCCACAGAAAGGGAGGTGTATCCCCTTCTGATGGACTCAGTGTCCATCTGCACCTCTCCCCAAATGATACATGTTCTCCCCTTTCCCCTCCCTGTCTCTTCTTCCCTCCCTTCCTTCCAAAAGGTATTTTTTTGACGACCTGCTGTTAGTCAGCTCTGGGCTGTGCTCTAAGCGTACAGCAGAGGAGCTCCCAGTCTAGAGGGAGAGAGAGAAACAGTCCCTGGTGCAAATACTGAACTACTCACAGGCGACCCAAGGGCTGCGAAGGCAACTGCAGGATGCTAGGAGAGCAGGGTGCGGCGAGGCTGTGCTGGGGGTCCAGAAGGCCTCCCTGCTATGAGGATGTTTCAACCGAGACTGATGGATATAAGCTGGAGTTTCCCAGAAGGAAGGAAGGGAGCGGGAGTGAGTCCTGGAGGAGGGAACGCCTCTCAGCTGGTTCAAAGTCCCTGGGGCAGGAAGGAATGGAGTAGAGTCAGGGACTTGGAGGTGGAAGAGGCTGGCTGGAGACTGCAGGTGGAGAGGGGCAGCCACGGACCAGAGCAGCAGGACCTTGCAGGCCAGGTGGAGGGCGAGGCCCGGATCCCATCGAGTAGGGCTGATGCGGAGGGCTGAGCAAGGAAGGGTCTTCCATACAGTGTGCCTGTCACTGCGTTGTCTGCTGGCCCATCCTCACTCCACGGTGCATATCACCCTGGGATGTGGTCAGTCTGTTAGCTTAAAAATTGAAGTGTAAGTGTGTGTGTGAGCAAGCGAGAGAGAGAAAGAACAGCAATTCCGTTATCTTCATTTACCATCTGTTATTTTCATTTAAGTAGATAACCCTTAAAAAATTCAGTCTTACAATGCAGGCTGAGGGCTGAAGAATTGGTGCTTTTGAATTGTGGTGTTGGAGAAGACTCTTGAGAGTCCCTTGGACTGCAAGGAGGTACAACCAGTCCATCCTAAAGGAGATCAGTCCTGGGTGTTCATTGGAAGGACTGATGTTGAAGCTGAAACTCCAATATTTTGGCCACCTGATGCCAAGAGCTGACTCATTGGAAAAGACCCTGATGCTGGGAAAGATTGAGGGCAGGAGGAGAAGGGAACGACAGAGGATGAGATGGTTGGATGGCATCACTGACTCGATGGACTTGGGTTTGGGTGGACTCCGGGAGTTGGTGATGGACAGGGAGGCCTGGTGTACTGCAGTCCTTGGGGTTGCAAAGAGTCGGACACAACTGAGAGACTGAACTGAACTGAACGTTGCAGGCAAATTTAGGGAAATCCTTTTTGAAAACTCACAAGTATCCTCTAAATAGTCACGGAGCGCCTCTGGTGCTCCAGGTGCCGGGCTGGACGCTGAGACACGGAAAAAGAGCAGGCTGGGAGAGTGACCATCATGAAACTCCCATGCCTTCCCTATCATCCCCAAATGTCACCTCTTCTCCCTTGCGCAGGTTCCTTTCTTGGTCCCAGACTCCCCCTCCCACCTCACCCCACTCCAGCCACTCCGCCCCCCCCCCCCCCCCCGACGCGTCTGGAGGAGAAATGCTTTCTTTCTTTCAAAGTCCTGTATTTCCACTTTCACCATAACAACAGGGTACCCAACAGTGAGACTGCGGTAAGATAAATAGTGGCTAATATACGTAAAATCTTTTTACATGTGTTAATCCTCAAAAACTACCCTATGGTAAAGGCCCTTATTGTCTCCATTTTATAGATGTTGAAACTGAGGCACAGAGAAGTTAAGTCAGTTGATCACTATCACATACATTCAAAGTCACATGGCTGATAAGTGCCAGAGCTGGGGTTTGACTCCAGGTAGACAGTCCAGCTCCTAAGACTGGGGTCCTTAGCTGTGACAGTTCATTGCCCACGTTTAACTGTTCACCACTGTGAATTCTCCTCTAGATTTTAACAGCCGAAACTATGTCTGTTTTGTTCCCCTGGATCCCCAGTGCTTAGCTCTGTGCTTGACACTTCACAGGGTTCAAGATAAACATGTGGAGACTGGTTGATTGCAGACAAAGGCAAAGGAAAATTTGGGACAACAGGTGTGAGGTCTGATGATGGAGTAAGCCTGTTGAATTTAAAGACATTGGGAAGGAGGACAGGTCCTTTAGGAGGGCTACAATCCAGAGCCTAACAAAGTTGGGTGAGATTTAGATCATTAGAGGAAGCTGATCTTTATTCTTAAACTGGGTGTTAGAAATGTGTGTGGAAGGTCCCTGAACATGCTAACACTTTTTGGTAAGTGGGTCTCTCCCCGGGAAAGACACCCTCTGGAGACTCCCGTGGGCTGCCTGGGTCAGTCTATAGTGCATGTCGTCTCTGAGGAAGCCTGTGTCCTGTCCAAGTGGTCTGGGAGCTCCGTCACACTGATTCCACCAGCCAGGCTCATCAACCTGACCATTCTGTCTGCTGACCACCGGGGCTCAGTTCAGGAGGCACCTCACTCTTCAATCTGACCGCAGGCATCTGCCCTCCCCACCTCTCCCCAGAGCATCACAGCGGAGGGCAGTGGAGGTGGGGGGTGGGTGTGGCTCCAGCTTCCTGAGTGACTGGCCAAGCTCTGTCTCCTCTAAAGAACCAGAAGGGGTTCCCCATACCCCCTGCACCATCAGCCATGCTGACTTGCTCTGAAGACACCTGGCAGTCATTCAAAAGCTGTCTTGACTCTCCTGAGGTTGCCTGGAGAGGGGCTCCCCGAGTGACTGTCCTGTCCTTGGCTGGGACCCCAGGGGGCCATCAGCCCATCCTAGTTCTGCTGCGCCGGTACCGCCAGGGCGGGGGAGCATCTGACCTGTCCTGGGTGCAGCGAACCCGATCCACAGGACCCCTGCGGCTTTCCTCCTGAAATCCTTCCAGCCTTGAATCTAAACCCTTCACGGACAAACCTTTATCCTTTTAAATGACTCCTTTAAGGTTTGGTCTCCTGCCCAAGGCCAGAGTCAGCCCTTTAGAAAAGGGAGGAGAGAGCCCTTCTGGAGCCATCCGTCTGCCTCGCTGTCACTATTGTGCCTTAAGTGAACCCCTTTATGCGGGGAGAGGCCATTATGATCATTTTTGGTTATTAATTGCCCATCCGTTTGTGCCTTTGAATAGCCTTCACGGGCGGTTTTGGACTCCATTCTCTGCTGCTGCCTTGGACACAGATTCTTTTCACAGGGAGATGCTGGCTTCAGTGCAACAATGGGGCTTAAAGTCAGCGCTCCTTGCCTTGGAGGTGATGCCACTTCAGAGCATGGAGGGGGCTGAGGGCTAGGGTCAGACTGCAGAACCAAAGAGGTAGGGGGGCTGAAGAAGCTGGATGCAGGCTACATCTCCACAAGATGAAGCATCAGCTCTGGGTGGTGGGGGGGTGGTGACTCAAAGACACTGGAGCAGGGAGGGGTCTGCAGAGGGAATGAAGCCCACCTGGTTTCCTAGGGTGGGGGCCAACACCAGCTGCAAACAGCTGCCTCAGTGCAGGCCAGGGATGTCGGTCTCAGGAAACTTTAAGGACACGGCCTTTCTCGGCTTCTGTTTAAGGCCGATGGACGTCTCCTTCAGGAGCGTTACCCTGAGAGTAGGAGGTTGTCAATGATAATTGTCATTTATTGTGTGCTAAGCCTTGTGCTTAGAGCTTTGCTTAGGCTGGACATCCCTGAGGCAGGGAGCCGGTCCTTTATTCAGCGCAAATGTGCTTACTGACAGCTCATCCTTGGCCAGCACTGCTGAGCTGGTAGGCAAAACGGCCAGCCCTTCACTTGCACTTTCAGTCCTGCAGCTTACGGGAAGAAGAGTGGGGACAGTGACGGGAAAAGACCGGGGCTGCTATCGTGAACTAAAACAGCAAAGTAGGCAGGCATACGAGAATAACATTCCTGAGGAAGTGATTATTAATATGGGAAGGAGCTGTCGACTTAAAGAACAGTCACATCATGAAAGTTGAGCGTTATATTTTATTTGGTGGAAATTTTTAGGACTTCAAGCCCGGGAGACACCATCTCAAGTAACCCTGAGAGAACTGCTTCGAGGGGGTGGGGGGTGGCAAGGGTAGGAGCATGGGAGGGTAGGTAGGTAGGGGTGAAGGAGTCAGGTTAGGTAGAAGGTTGCCACAAAGGGCAGGTCATCTGAACAACAAAAGATTACTGTTAATTAAGGAAAACCGGGTGTCTCAAGTTAAGGAATTTAGCTTGCTGTTCCATGTATGGAGAGATGCAAGAGCCTGTGCTTACGGAAATCATCCCTTTCATAGGCGTCTCAGCTATCTGGGGCCAGTATCCACTGTTTTTCATATCCCCCTTTCCCCAGCTAGCTCCTCAGTGCTTAAGGATGGGTGCCTGATTGCAGGTATTGCTTTCCTGGGCACTCGACAGGCTGAGAAGTTCATGTTTGGAGGGCCGGAATCACTGATGGCTGTGACATCCTTGTTTGCAGATATGGCAGGAAATGCTGCATTTCTCAGCAGCTGCCAGGAGGAGAGTTGGGGCCTTCTTGACAGAGGGATAGGCGTGTGCAAAAGTCTTGAGGTGCGGCAACCCTTAGCGTCTTCAGGGAACCACGCAAAGGCCAAGTGGCTGGAGCAGTTCTCGGAGTGGATGTCTAGTGGATCCCAGCATCACCTGAGAACAAGTTAGCAATGCACATTCTCAGGCCCACCCCAGATCTACGGGGTCGCAGACCTTGGGGTGAGGGGCCCAGCAAGGTTTCCAGATGTTTCTGATGCATATTAGAATCGGAGTACCCCTGGGCTTGAGCATAGTGTGCAGGGGGCTGGGGTTGTCTGAGATGAGCTGTGGAACTTGGTAGGGCCTGGGAAAGTGCAATAGCCAGTTTAGATTTTAAGCGCATTTGAAATCACGAAAGGAGTTTTATCGGGTGTCCCAGGTAGCTCAGCTGGAAAAGAATCCACCTGCATGCAGGAGGCCTCAGTTCGATTCCTGGGTTGGGAAGTTCCCCTGGAGGAGGGATCGGCTATCCACTCTGGTATTCTTGGGCTTCCCTTGTGGCTCAGGTGGTAAAGAATCTGCCTGCAATGCAGGAGACCTGGCTTCAATCCCTGGGTTGGGAAGATCCCTTGGAGAAGGGAAAGGTTACCCACTCCAGTATTCTTGCCTGGAGGATCCCCATGGACAGAGGAACCTGGCTGGCTACAGACCATGAGGTCGCAGAGTCAGATACGACTGAGCAACTAAGCAAACACAAAGGATTTTCAGCACTTGGGTGGGATGATTGATTTTTCATTTTGAAATATTCCTGGCTGCTCTGTGAAGTGATGGGTGGGGAGGGGGTCAATAATGGAAGATGGAAGCCCAATTGGGAAGCTGTTTGCCATATCCTTAGCACCTAGAACTACAAGAGGTAATAGTAGATGTTCAGTAAATATTTATTGAAAGAATGATCACATTTCAGACTGTTATCTGTTCTCAAAGCACCCGGTAGACTCCATCCATAGCATTTGCCACATGTGAAATTCAGTGGATCGTGCATAGTCGTTGGTATGCCTCTTCCACTCTGCTATGATTTCTAAAGGCAGGAACTAGTGCCAGGCACGATGCCTGCCACGTGGGGCTTCAAGGATTATATGTTGAATGAATAATTGAATGTAATCATAGCATCTCTATGAATGGGAACTGTTATTATTCCCACTGTACGGCAGACGAAACATTATAACAGGTAAGTAAGTCATCTTTCTAGGAATCACTGGGGCTGAAATCGGAACTCAAGCTCTCTGGGACAATGCTCACCGCCCCACCCCTTGCCGTCTTACCTTTGTGCTGTTTAAGAAAAATCACCAGTAGGATTCCAGAGTCTTGTCTGTGCCTGTGAAACAGTCCCCTGAGAATGGTTGCCAGCCGTGAGCAATGCATGAGAACCCAAGGCATCAAAAGGCTTGATATTTTGGGGCCTGCCGGGTTGCCATGGTGTCTGACCTAGAGAAGGCAGAGACATCCTCCTCTGCCAGGCTGAGGCCTGAGTATGCATATTCATGGCAGGGCCAGGCCTACCGAGGGGGAGGGGAGGAGGCCAAGCAGGCAGCACAGGCTGCTTCTGCTGTTCAGGGTCTGGGCACCTTGGAGGTGCGGTGGTTCATCCAAGCCTCCCGGATTGCTCCCATCAGTTCCTCCCAACTGGGTGAGGACCCAGCTCTAAGAAGCATAATCAGAAGGCTTTGCTTTTCAGGTAGAAGAAAGGAAAGTACAGGAACATGTATTTAAAGGATGCCCCTGATATCCCAGGTTCTCCTGTGACCTGCAAGTCATTGTCCGTTACAAGTGCCTGCAGTGTGCCAGGTGCCATGCTAGATTGACAGGCACTATTCCATTGAATCCTCAAACACCTGTCTGAGATACAAATAATGATTATTAATAGGTATTAGTGACATCTAGTGTGTGGAATGGGCTTCCCAGGTGGCCCAGTGGTAAAGAATCTGCCTGCCAATGCAGGAGACACAGGAGATGCAGGTTTGGGAGATCCTGGGTCGGGAAACTCCCCTGGAGCAGGAAATGGCAACCAGCTCCAGTATTCTGGCCTGGAAAATTCCATACACAGAGGAGCGAGCCTGGCAGGCTACACAGGCCTTGGGGTCTCAAAGAGTCAGACAAGACTGAGCAACGAGCACTCATGCACAGCATAGTGTGTGGAATAACCCTACAAAGTAACTGTTATGCGGGTGAGATCACTGAGATTTGGAGAGAAAAGAAGCAGTTTGCACAGCCTCCCAAGCAGATGTGTCAGAGATGTGACTTGAACCCAGGTCTATTTGACTTCATAGCTCACTCCCCGCCCCATCCCAAGCTTTGCCCTTGGAGCAGTCTTCTGAGGATGGCTTAAATGTCCCTTCCCAGGACTGGACTCTGTTTACAGGTGACCTCTTCCATTGTGCAGGGTGATGGGTGAGGTGAGGTGAATCAGAGACAAACTCAAAGCCCTTCAGATGAAAAGTCCCCACAGTCCCACCCTCTGGTGTGCCCTTTCCCTTGTCACTTCCCCAGGACTCAGCTCTTCTGTAAAATGTGGTCCAGGTAGGAGAGGGATCAAGTGACTTATTAGGTCAAAAGTTTATTCAAACATAGTTATTAAGCTCCTACTAGGTACCAGACCAGAGAAGGCAATGGCACCCCACTCGAGTACTCTTGCCTGGAAAATCCCATGGACGGAGGAGCCTGGTGGGCTGCAGTCCATGGGGTCGTTAAGACTCGGACACGACTGAGCGACTTCCCTTTCACTTTTCACTTTCATGCATTGGAGAAGGAAAGGGCAACCCGCTCCACTGTTCTTGCCTGGAGAATCCCAGGTACAGTGGAGCCTGGTGGGCTGCTGTCTATGGGGTCGCACAGAGTCGGACACGATTGAAGTGACTTAGCAGCAGCAGCAGCAGGTACCAGACTCTGTTCAAGGCTCTGGGGACAGAGGGGGACATGGATCAGACAGCATCTCCACTGTCATGGAGTTTATATTCTAATGGGGAAAGAAGAAGTATAAGCAATATTTAAATTAGACAGCGGAGAAGGAAAACAGTAGCATCCCTAATGCCTTTAAGGGAGCACTGGTGAATGCTGTGGAGAAACTGAGATAAAATGATCCAGGAGAAAAGGGAGGGTAGGTTGAGCAGGCTAATTCAGATTGAGTGGTCTGGAAATGTGGCTCTAGGAAATTGACTTGGAGGCGAGAAGAAACCAGTTGTGTGATGAACGGACCAGGGTGCCAGGTCGAGGGAAGAGGCTCTGGGGGAAGAAAACGATGGTCTGATGGCAAGCATCAACTGGGAAGAGGGAGGGAGGCGGTGGACAGAGCCAGTGCATGGAGGGCCTGGTTGGCTGTGGTAAGGAGTTTAGGTTTCCTTTTAATTAGGATGGGAGGCTGTTTTCGAGATTTAAGCAGGAAGTTACACTCTCTGATTTGCACTTCTACAAGGTCACTTGGGCTGCCACAGGAAGGAGGGATGGCAGGGGGTGGGAGAGAGGGGGAGCAGGAGGGCCGGTCCTGTCTTCGGGAGCTGCTGGCTTGGGGTGTAACCAGCAAAGCAGGGAAAAGCAGGCAGATTTTATAACAAGTTGAAGGCGGGGCAGGTCTGCACCGGGCCGAGGGGAGAACTGGGGTATGTGGGACAAGCCCCTGCCCTGCAGGATCTAACAGCCACTTGCAAACTCCCACCCCCCACGAAGTAATGACAGAGCATTGAAGAGAATGAGGCATTGGCACCGGAGCGGGCTGTGGGCACGGAATGGTCTGCAGGAGCACAAGCAGGGAGTCGGAGATGGAAGGAGGAGGGGGCTTCCCTTCCAGGCCTGCCTGCCTACACGCTGCCTCTCCTCTGGTCCTGCCGCCTCCAGCCGGTCCCTTGTCTCATGGGTGGTTTGGGGACAGGCTTGGCTCCCATGTGCCAGGCATCCTGCTCTCACCCCGTCTGCCAACCCAGCCAGCTGAGAGCATCTGGGAGGCGCCAGCTTCTAGGGCGAAAGAGGCCCCACAGTGGGCGTTGGGCCTCGTGCCCATAGCTGCCATTCAGTTAGTGGCTCACGCCTTGTTCTGGTAGCACGCGGAACAGAGGTCAGCCCAGTGACAGCCACGTTCAGTTGGGAGCAGGCGGGGCCTGTGCTGTGAGGTAAGGGGATGGAGGCCAGGGTGACCAGCCAGCTGTGGCTGCCCCCAGGCCCCTTTCCCACAGGTGTCTGATGTGAATGGAGATGAAGCATTTGATGAGGGGACCCTCCACGAGTGCACAGGATTCACCAAGGCCTTCCTGTCACTAAGGCACACGTTTGTGTGAAATATGATAAAGGCCCCACTCATGTCCCTGAAACCTGCCCAGGAGCGTTCCAGGGCCCGTTGTCTCCTGCAGATTAACAGTGATAGTAGCGAGCTAAGCCTTCCATTGACCTACCATGGGTCAAGCACTTCTAAGTGCTGTATCTTTGCTAACTTTTAAAATCCATTGTTAGCTTATTTGATCCTTCAAGGTAGGATCTGTTATCACCACCATGGTATAGATCAGGAAGTCAAAATACAGAGGGGTCCAAGTGCTGCAGCTGGTGAGAGGCAGAGTCAAGATTTTGAAGTCAGGAAGTCTGGTTCTTAGGCCCTGTGTTTAAACAGTTTTCTATACACAGTAAATAAAGAATAGAGTCCAGAGCCCTATCCTGGCACGTGGTGCTCCTAGCTCCATCATTCCACCTTCCAGACATGCCTCCCACCTCCGAGAGGCCATCTTCCATGGTGGTTGTGCATTTAAACCCTGAGATGGATGAGTTCAGTTCAGTTGCTCAGTCATGTCCAACTCTTTGCAACCCCATGGACTGCAGCACACCAGGCTTCCCTATCCATTACCAACTCCCCGAGATTGCTCAAACTCATGTCCATTGAGTTGGAGATACCATCCATCCAACCATCTCATCCTCTGTTGTCCCCTTCTCCTCCTGCCTTCAATCTTTCCTAGCATCAGGGTCTTTTCCAATGAGTCAGTTCTTTGCATCAGGTGGCCAAAGTATCAGAGCTTCAGTTTCAGCATCAGTCCTTCCAATGAATATTCAGGACTGATTTCCTTTAGGACTGACTGGTTTGATCTCCTTGTGGTCTAAGGGACTCTCAAGAGTCTCCTCCAACACAACAGTTCAAAAACAGCAATTCTTGGGTGCTCAGCTTTCTTTATAGTCCAACTCTCACATCCATACATGACTACTGGAAAAACCATAGCCTTTACTAGACGGATCTTTGTCAGCAAAGTAATGTCTCTGCTTTTTTAATATGCTGTCTAGGTTGATCATAGCTTTTCTTCCAAGGAGCAAGCATCTTTTAATTTCATGGCTGCAGTCACCATCTGCAGTGATTTTGGAGCCCAAGAGAATGAAGTCTGTCACTGTTTCCATTGTTTCCCCATCTATTTGCCACGAAGCGATGAGACCAGATGCCATGATCTTAGTTTTTTGAATGTTGAGTTTTAAGCCAGCTTTTTCATTCTCCTCTTTCACTTTCATCAAGAGGCTCTTTATTTCTTCTTTGCTTTCTGCCACGAGGGTGGTATCATCTTCATATTTGAGGTTTCTCCCAGCAATCTTGATTCCAGCTTGCTCTTCATCCAGCCTGGCATTTTACATGATGTACTCTGCATATATACAGGGTGACAATATATAGCCTTGACGTACTCCTTTCCCAGTTTGGAACTAGTCTGTTGTTCCATATCTGGTTCTAACTGTTGCTTCTTGACCTGCATACAGATTTCCATACAAATCTTCCTGACCTGCATACATGAGATGGGTGAGTAGGGGTTCAACTCCATCTAGCATCAACTAGCTTTGTGACTGGGGCTGAGTAACTTAGGCAGAGAACAGCACGGACCATGGCGGGGAGGCTTGAGTGTGTGAGCATATGTGATGACGCAGGTGGGTGGAGGGGAGGGGAAGTGGTAGGAGATGAGCTTGGAAATGGAGGCTGGGGTCCTGACTGCTCAGGGCTTCAAGGTCCCTTAGACTGAATTTCATGCTGAAGACAGGAAAGTGCTCCATCAGGGAAAGCTTCCAATCATAAGAGGACTGCCAGGTTCAAGTGGTAAGAAAGCCCAACCCGAACTCACTCAGGCATAGAAGAAATGTATTAGCTTATGTCACAGAATCATCTGCAGGAGAAGAAGTTTCAGGCCAGACTTGATCCAAGGATGATACGTTGTGTCATTAAGAGCTTTTTGCCTCTCCTCTCTACGCTGCATTCTCAGATGCAATCTCCCCGCTGGTGGCACACCGATTACCAATGTCCTTGCAGTTCAGTTCCCCCGAACAGTGAGTGCTTTTGCCTGAGCCAAGATCCTGAGATTAGCTCGGAGTTGATTGATTGTCCTGGCCCAGGTTACTGGCCCATACCTGAAGTAATCTTGGCAGTATGAGGGGTGTGGCACTCTGATTGTCCAGGCGTGGTCACAGGCTCACCCCAAGGAGAACAATCATGTCTGTTACCAGAAGAAGGGCAAGTGATGGCAGTGATGTAACAGATGTCTCCTTAGAGTTGTGCTCAAGCAAAAGGGTGGTGTAATCAAACAATAGTTTAGGAAGAATGTGTTGGTGCTGATATGGAGGACAGACTGGGCCAGGGAGATGTGGGAGGTCTCTTTGTGTTTGAAAAGCAGTATTGTGAATAGACACTGGATCTGGACTGAGGAGATCCTGAAGTCAGTCTGAGGCTTTATCCTTTAGGTACTTGGGAGCCATAGAATGTTTTAGAGCAAGAGAGGGTTCTAGCCTGAGTTATGTTTCATGATGACTAATGCCGCAGTAACTTAGAAGTGGTTTGAGGTGGGGAGAAGCCCTTCCAAGAGTCTAGTCGGCATGCAGTAGTGAAGACACAAGAGGTTTAGACTTGGAGAGAAAAAGTCTGGCTCTTCCATGTTCAGTGGTGTGACCCTGGGCAAGATACCTCACCTTTCTTCACTTCTGTTTTCTCATCTGGAAAAGGAGATAATAATCTTGATCTGAAAGATTGTGACTTAGAAAATTTTTGTAACACAGCTAGCCAATGGTGCACTTCACACCGTTAGTACGCAACAAATCCTGGTGTCTTTTCTTCTTCCTTCCTCTTCTCCCTCTCTCTGGGGACCCAATTCAGCTGAGTTTGAAGAAGTAAGCTCTGACTGATAAAGAATGTGGGCTTAGAAGCCAAAAAGTGAACAGTGAAAGAGTAAGTTGCTTAGTCGTATATGACTCTACAACCCCATGGACTGTAGCCTGCCTGGCTCCTCAGTCCATGGAATTCTCCAGGCAAAAATACTGGAGTGGGCAGTCATTCCCTTCTCCAGAGGATCTTTCTGACCCAGGGATAGAACCCAGGTCTCCTGCATTGCAGGCAGGTTACCGTCTGAGCCACCAGGGAAGGCCTAGAAGGCACAGACCTGGATCAAATCTAACTTCCCTGTTTAACAGCTCTATGACCTTGGACAGTCTTTCTGAGCTTCTGTCCTCATCTGAAAATTTTCATTTACAATCCCACTAGACCCAACAGATGAAGTTCATCATGCCACCTGCTGGCACATACTGAGTAACCTCCAAAGAGTAGGTGTTAGAAATCATAACTAAAAAGTCGAGGTTGCGGGGGTTGGGAATCAAAGATGAACTTTCTAGATAGGTGAATCTCACCTAGCAATCCTGGGAGAGAGATTCCCCCTCGCTTGGTGGGTGGAGCTTTATACTCCTCATTTCCTTCCGCAGGCAGTAAAGGGAGTTGAGACTTACAGCATACTTCTGTGGGATTCATCATTTCAGGTCCTTAGTATTAAATGCAGGTCTGATTTTCTAGGAGGGGGCGATTAGCACTGCAGCAGCTTCCGTCTGCAGAGTTCAGGTGCTGCGGTTGTAATTTGTAACCAGCACCTTCCCATTTGGCTCCTTTGCGGCCATCTGGTCCCCTTAGCGGAGATCTGTTTTGTTGGCAACGACAGTATTGAGTAAATGCCACGGGAAAGTTGAAATTTACCCATCAGAGCTCAGTGCACCATAGAGACTCCCTTCTCAGCCCCCACAGAATGATCATCTCTGACCCCGCCTCCCCTCTCACTTGTCCGTTGCCAGCGCATCTCCGTGGGGATTTTCTAGCACTATAATTATTTTATTGCCAAGAATCAGAGTAATTATAACTTTCCCAGGGATTTCCTAGGAAAAGATGAACTTGGATTTATGCATAAGCACATTCAAAAAAAGAGGTTTGGGACTTGTGCGTTTTATGTGGTTTGAGACGTTATCATGAGTTTCATTTCACTAAAATACTTAATAAGTTTCTGCCTGCTGCATAGTATGTTGATGATGATGAAAGCTACCATTAATTTGAGAACACAGTATGCATTAGGCAGTGTGATAGGTATTTTATAAACTTGTCTTCTGATCAGCCCAGTCTGGAAGGGACTGCTTAGGTCACTGTTTCTTTCAAAACCATAGCTTGTGATACATTACTTGGTCATGAAATCAATTTGATGAGTTGAAAACAGCATTTTAAAAAGCGAACGATGAAGACTGGAATGAGATCGAATGGAATAGAATGGGATGAAATCAAGTGGGATGGAATGGAGTGGGATGGGATGGGATGGAATGGAATGGTTTGAAGTGGATTGATGCAGGGTAGAATGATGTGAACTGGAGTGGAATGGAGTGGCACGGCATATTAAATATTGGAGAGCATTGCAAGAAGCCAGAGAAAGAATGTTTTATGAAACTATGTCTCAGTTACAAACATAATATGTGTGAGTACTAGGTTGTAATGAAAAGTAAATTTTGTACGATGGGTGGTGGAGAAAAAAGCTGGAAATTCACTGGCCTAACTCTGTGGTTCGCAAGCTTTGCTGCATCAGAGTCTCCCGGAAGGCGCGTTAAAGCAGAGGGTGCCAGCCCCTGTCCCCAGAGTTTCTGGTTCAGCAGGTCTGAGTCGGGCCTGAAACTTTGCTCACAAGCTCCCAGGTGCACTGATGCTGCTGTTCCAAACCACGTTTGAAAACCACTGACCAAATGACCCCGTCTCATAGGTGAAGAGACTGAGATTCAGAGAGAAAGTAATACACCTGTGATCCACAGCTGGTACGATGAAGAGCTAGGATACAGACTCAATCTGTCTGACGCCAAAACTGTAAACCATGTTATGCTCGGTTTAGTTTTGGAAATAATCCATCTTCAACAAGTGACTCTGGCATCTCTCTGCGTATTTTGTGTTTTTTTCTCCAAGGCCTATATAAACTGCCTGAGACAGAAGAAACATTGGCACTGGCAAGCCCAACCCCCTTATTGCTTAGATGGATACTTAGTCCCTGGAGGGAAAGAGAAACACAGGCTTGGTGAGAAGTTGGACAGCATCCTTAGCCTTCATCAGTCTTTATAAGCCTGCCTCACCTCCTTCTCTCGACAACTCCATACCTGGGTCTTAACTGGAGTCTTGACATGTGCGTGGCTTGGTCTCATGAAGATCCCACACTGAGGAAAAGCCTCTTTGCCCAAGAATGTTCTCTGTATCAACTCTGATTCCTGAAGAACCCTCATAGTGGCCCACATATGGCGCTTCCTAGCCTGGGACATTGAGTGTAGTATTCAGAGGATGCTTTTTATTTCTTCTACATGTAGCTAAGTGGAAAGAGCAATAGCTATGGGATTAGACAGAGTTGGGTCAAATCCTGGGACTATGTGATCCTGAGCCATCTACCTGCTTAATTCATCTTTTGATTTGACATCTTTTGTGAAAGTGAAAGTTGCTTAGTCATGTCTAACTTTTCTGCACCCTCAAGGACTGTAGGCTGCCGGGTTTCTCTGTCCATGGGATTTTGCAGGCAAGAATACAGGAGCGGGTTGCCAATCCCTTCTCTAGGGAATCTTCCCAACCTAGGGATTAAACCCAGGTCTCCTGCACTGCAGGCAGATTCTTTACTATCTGAGCCATAGCTTGATTTGGCATATTTTCTGCAGTACTAGAAATACCTATAACCTCATCCATGGGATTTCCCTGGCAAGAATACTGGAGTGAGTTGCTAATCCCTTCTCCAGGGGATCTTCCAACCCAGGAATCAAACCCAGACCTTCTGCATTGCAGGCAGATTCTTTACCGTCTGAGCCATGTCTTGATTTGACGTCTATTGTACAGGACTGCTGCTGCTGCTGCTAAGTCCCTTCAGGACTAGAAATACCTATAACCTCATAGGCACTTTCTAAATATTAAATAACATATCTAAAACACTCAGCATGACACTTGGTACCGAAGGAACCCTCAGTAAGTAGCAGATGGTATACTCCTTGTTCATTCACGCATAAATGTTGATTGAATACCTACTTTGTTTCAGGCACTGTGGTATGTATACCAAAGCTACAAAGATGGTAAAGAATCCAGCTGCAATGCAGGAGACCCAGCCTCAACCTGGGTGGGGAAGATCCCCTGGAGAAGAGAATGGCTACCCACTCCAGTATTCTCGCCTGGAGAATCCCATGGTGGGGTTGCCAAGAGTTGGACACAACTGAACGACTAAGCACACACACACTGGCCCTGCCTTTGGGCAGCTCACACTCTATTGCTCAACTAATCTACCTGTCCCCACTCTCTAATCCCATGCCCTTGGCAGACATGGCTACTTGACCGTTTTGTATCATTTCATACTGAGCTCAATATGCACTTTAACTTGCTTCTCCACATGGCAGTTCAGGCAGTGTTGCCCAGCAGATGGAGTGACTGTAAACCACTGGCTTCTCTGTTTTCCTTAGTTTAGTGGCCGGGACTTAGAAATGGACAATTGCAGTGGTGCGTGGTAAACGCCATGCTGGGGGAAAATAGAGACCCTCAGATCCTGTGTGAGGGTTGCTCCATTCTCTGGGAGAGCTTGCTGTGTAAGGCTCTCAGAGGGAGCTGAGTCTGGAAGGACAGATATGGAGTTCATTAGATGTAAAGGAGAGTTGGTGATCAGGGAGATGGGGGAATAGCATGTAAACATGCAGACATACAAGACAGATAGATGAGCAAATAGGCAGGTCTGTCTTTCCCTCTCTCTGTCTTCATTTCCGTCTCCATCTTTACCTCTCTCTCCATCTCCATCTCTTTCTCTCTCCCCAAATCCATCTCTTTCTCTCTCTCAACCTCTGTCTCCACCTCCATCCCTACCCCCATCCGCATCCCCATCTTTCTCTCCATCTCCTCCTGTGTGTTCTGGAGGCGAGAGAGAGCAATGGGGGCATTTGGGGAACTGTAAGGAGGAACCAGGTGTAGGCAAAGGCTGTACTGAGACTGCAACAGTGAGGAGAGGCCTTTCTGGAAGTCAGGGGACCATTACCGTGCCCCCGGGAGCAGGCAGGCGGCACTGCCTGAGTGGACAGAAAGCTGAACTGATGCAGATTAACCTGGAGAAAAGAAGCCAACAGGCAAGCAACGTCTCTCCTCGGGATGAAAACCTCCAAATTCAGTGGAAAGATTTAAGGGCTAATGGAAGCATTTCTCTGTTTCATACAGTAGTAATCCAGGTCCCTCAGGATCCAGCACAGAACCTGATGAGTGCTGGGCCAAAACCACCCAGAGCGCCCATTTCCATCACAAGCTGACTGCAGGCTACACTCTAATGGGATTGTTTGTTTGAAAAAAAAAATGCCACCCCTGCTTTAAAAGTCTGTCCTTCTCACTGAACCCGAGCTCTGTCGCTATTGTAAGGGGATTGGGGGCCTGGCAAAAATATTTACGGTCCTGCTCTTGGGGTTAATTGGCTTTGAATTTTGGCTGCAGAACTTTCAGCGTTAGAATAGAGGGAGTAGAAAGGAAGTGGCGTGGATCTAGGGAACTAGCCTGCTGGTTGAACGACGCAGAGGCAGCACACCTCTGAGAGAGGGTCTGGCATTCAGACTTGGCTCACGTCTGGGTGACCTTGAGTAAGACCCTTCACCTTTCCGGGCCTCAGTTTTCTCACTTGCAGAATGGAGAAGTTGCAGTTGTACTATCTAAATGTCCTTCCATCTGTAATATTTCTTGTTTAGACAGCAATCACTTGGGAGATTTGGTTTGTAAGGAGTTTGATCAGCAAATTGCCAGACTCTGTCTGTTCTCATCCATCAGAGGGATATACACTGCTAATGTGCTTTATCCAAATTTGCTGCTGTGATCAGAAGCAAGCTATTTGCTGCAAAAAAGTTAGACATTGTTGGCAAATCCCTGCAGCATGTGCTGTGTCCCTACAGTTGGCTTTTAAGTTTCTTGTGTCAAACTCTAAATGTGTGTTCCAGGGAATATTTAATTTGGGGATAACTTTCTTGGCTGACTGCAAAAATCCTGTTTGGCCCTTAATGAAACTAAAGTAATTTTGGTTCTATGGGACTAGGCTGATACTAGTTCTATTTTTAAAGAAGATCCTGCAGTTGGGCCCTTTCATGAGCTAGCCTGGAAGAGTAGTGCTATGACGGGGTTCCCATGGAACAGCCCTATTGCTTTAGGTTGAAATAGTGTTGATTTTGACAGGTTGACTTGGAATGAAGCTATTTAACTTGGAATGAAACTTGGTGGGCCTGGGAAGCTATCTGTAGAATCTCATTGTCCAGCTGTCTGAGGGTAAGAGGACGCTGAGGGTGTGTACCTTCTCTGGCAGTCGCATCAGCCATGTGTGGGAAGCTGTGCTCCTGATTGTCCAAGAAAAAAGGGAGCCCCCTGCTGGATGGAGGACTGCCCTGTGTGGTAGCCACAAGTATATCAAGATTCAGTTCAGTTCAGTTCATTTCAGTCGCTCAGTCGTGTCCAACTCTTTGTGACCCCATGAATTGCAGCACGCCAGGCCTCCCTGTCCATCGTCAACTCCTGGAGTTCACTCAGACTCCTGTCCATTGAGTCCGTGATGCCATCCAGCCATCTCATCCTCTGTCGTCCCCTTCTCCTCCTGCCCCCAATCCCTTCCAGCATCAAAGTCTTTTCCAATGAGTCAAGTCTTCGCATGAGGTGGCCAGAGTACTGGAGTTTCAGCTTTAGCATCATTCCTTCCAAGGAAATCCCAGGGTTGATCTCCTTCAGAATGGACTGGTTGGATCCCCTTGCAGTCCAAGGGACTCTCAGGAGTCTTCTCCAACACCACAGTTCAAAAGCATCAATTCTTCGGCGCTCAGCCTTCTTCACAGTCCAACTCTCACATCCATACATGACTACTAGAAAAACCATAGCCTTGACTAGACGGACCTTAGTTGGCAAAGTAATGTCTCTGCTTTTGAATATGCTATCTAGGTTGGTCATAGCTGTTCTTCCAAGGAGTAAGCGTCTTTTAATTTCATGGCTGCAGTCATGATTTTGGAGCCCCCCAAAATAAAGTCTGACACTGTTTCAAGATTAGTCCATCCTAATGGCATCACTGACTTGATGGACGTGAGTCTGAGTGAACTTCGGGAGCTGGTGATGGACAGGGAGGCCTGGCGTGCTGCGATTCATGGGGTCGCAAAGAGTCGGACACGACTGAGTGACTGAACTGAACTGACAGGTAGAGTAGAATCAAAAGTCTTCATTTTTTAAAAAATAAATGTGCTTTTTCTGGTATTAAATAATCGTTATTTCTCCAAAAGACTTTAATTATTTTAATTGCTGTTAAAGAAATCAAATTTAATTAAATAGCTCCCCAAAAAAGCCTTTAAAATTTCAGATTCCTGATGAAAGATTAAGAATGAAACTTGGCTTTTTGTGTGTTGGAAGGTTGTAGAAAGGGGAACTGGAGAAAAGGTCTTCCGTTTAGGGCTTTTGTGAAAGTTTACAGCTGAACCCTGAGAATGGAAGACGATATAACATTAATCACATTCATTTGAGGATTCACTATAGTTTACACTTTATGTCTCAGTTGATCCTCAAACATATGGTAGACATTTTGCAGTTGGGGAAATTGAGTTCAGCTCACTTGTGGGGGAGCTGCAGTTAGAACCCAGGTACCCAAATTCCCTTACTTTTCTAATATCTTAGGATTAGAAATGGTCTTTTCCCAAGAGGTGAACCCTGAAGGTAATCAGTAGAGAGGAAATTAAACAGTTAAAGTTCTGATGGTAAAGCACCAACTGGTCCCTATAATGTATGATGCTTTCTGGGGAGACACAGGGGTCTAGAAATACACATAAATGTGAGCTTCATTAAAATGCAGTTTACAAGAGAGAGTTCAGTTAGCTGAATTTCTTGTTTCCATGAGAGAGTGATGATGATAGTAATTTGGTGCTGTGTGTGTTTGGTATTTCATTTAAATTTTTATAGCACCATGCCAGATGGGAAGACAGACAGCATTTGTAAAAGCCTCGTGGCTGCACTGGGTGATGGGCCAAAGTAACAGGTCAGACTTATCATTTTGTCTGTTTCGGTGGGATTTCTCCTCCTGTGACCTCACTGTGGAAAATGCATTTGCACCTGCCCACAGCTCCTTGTTTCTTCCACCAAATGCCCCTATTGGGCCTGTCCCTGAGATGTGACTGGCGGCGACACCCTTGGCAAGAGGGCTCATTTCCAGTCCGGGGGTGAATGGGCTTGCCTGCCGTCCCTCCTCGCTTTCATGTCTGAAGGTCTGGGAACAAGGTAGAGGTGTGCAGGTGCTGGAGCCAGCTGCTGCTCAGAGCAGATGAGCGTTTCCTGGAACTAGTCCCAGACGATGAATCGCTTTTGTGGTACAGAGAGATGCACCGGAAAATTGTCCATTCACCATGCCCACTCTTTGCCTCTTGAATGCACTGACGCTTGCTCATTCTCAGCTCCACGTGGCTCAGGAGTGAGCTGCACAGAAGGCTCTGAATGAGCCATGGGTGGAGCCCAGCAGAGGCTGTCAGTTAGGCAGGGACGGGAAAGGGAGATGTTGAGAACACGTCACTGGGCAGAGATGGCCTCCACCCCTGCTTCCTTCTAAAACTCTTACTGGTAATCACTGTAGGGAACTTGGAAAATACAAAGTTACAAGGAAAAATCAATTATTTCTAGACTTGTTACTGAGAAGAAAAGCATATTTTAGATATATCTCCTGTAAATTTGAGGATGTCTCTTTTCCTATCCCCCGTGATCCATACCTCCCCCTCCTTCCCTTCCCTCCTTTTTTCCTCCCTTCCTCTCTCCCCTTCCCCCCCCCCATTTCCTCTCTCCTTCCTTCTCTCCCTCTCTTTCTTCCCTTCTATCTGCATCTAAATTGGGATCATGTTGTATATATAGTTTTGTGACTTGATTTTTAAATTGTGTTCACATGCTCCCATGATAAGATGTTCTTTTCAAATTAACATTTTTAATAGCTCAGGGGTAATTTTTTTAGAAGAACCATAACTTATCTAACCAATAAGGCATAACACTGTAAATATACCATATCTAACGCATTATCTATCGTTGGACATTTAGGCTGTTTTCAGTTTTATTCAAAATAATAAATACTATTTTAATAAGCATCTTTGAACATAAATCTTACTTGGAATTTCTGATCAGAAATGGATCTCTGATCCATCTCTAGAAGTGGGTAAAACCTATGAACTTAAACAAAACAAAAAAACTACTCATGATGCTCATGGCTGACTTGCTTTCCAGGAATTTGTATACCAATTTACGTTTCCTTTGGTGGTCAAAAAGCTTGTTCCCTTACACCCTGGATGGACAGATTTTCCTTGAGAAACAACATAAAGCTGAGGGCAAGTTAAAAGGAAAGATCTGACATCCAACGTTGTCCAAAGAACATCAGGAAATATCTTTTTTCTCATGCGAATCTGTGGATTCTCAGAACTGCTGGTGAATCAGAATGACTTTTTGTTGCTGGGATCGGTGTCCTGTCCCTGGGATGGGCTGTCTGAAGGTGGATGGCAAATCTGTGGTAAATCTCAAAAACTGGAAGCTGTTATTATGGTGATGTTTCTGGGTCCTTTCTGAGGTTATTTCATTCCGAGGTAGCTGCTTGTACCCTATTTTTTGGAAGAGGAAATTGAAGTGCCAAGAGGTTATATGAAATACAGATGACAGAACTGTTGAGTGCAGAGATTCTGAAAACGAAGATCTGATGTTTGAGTTCTCACATGCTCTGTCTGGGACCTTGGACCTATATAACAGGGACAACCCAACTTAACTCATGGGACTGTCATATGAGTTCTCATGAGGATTAAATGAGGGAATTTCATGCAACGCCCCTGGCATCGTACCTGGTAGATGGAAAGTACTCAAAAACTTGTAGGCATTTTGCCCAAGTGGCAGAGTTGGAAGCAAACCCAGACAGCGTGACACCCAAATCCCCACCCTTTCCAGGGAACCCACTGCCCCCCAAAGGTTGGTGGCTGCTCCCCTGGCGCCACTTCTGGCACCAAGAATGCCCATGAATCAAGAATAAGCTGCGGCAGGCCACCAGGGTGAGGTGGATGTGGTGGGAAGGCCGTCTCTTTATGACTTTTGGCCTTTGCCATCAGTTCTGTGGGATGGGGCAGAGGATAGCAAGGGCCTTAAAAGATTGGCTTCTGGCGATCAGAGGATCATGTATTCTCTGCCAGACTGAGAAGAAAAGACCTAGCTCTCCTAGAGCCCAGCTGTGCCAACCCTGCAGTTAAGCCATCTGGTCCACCAGAGCCACATCCCCACATAGTCTGTGGTGCTGGTAGCTGTGTTCCTCATCTCTAGCATTCCACCACGGCCTCTGGCCCCACCTCACCAGGTGCACTCTCCTGTTTGCAGGATCCTGGCCGGCTTTTCCATGGCAAATCTGGCAGGAGTTGGAAAGAGCAAGGTCGGAAAGGAAGAGAACCACCGAAACCCGAAAGTTGCAGTCTCGATCTGGCTTCGTTTGTTTCTGGCTGTGCCGCAGTTTCTACCTACTCTGTATTTCCTTACTGCACTTCTTTCAGTTTTTTTATTTTTTCCTTGTTGTACTGAATTTTTCCAGCCAGGCAACTCTGGCGAGCTGTACTAAAGCCCCAAGAGAGGCTCTCCCTTCGCTTCTCTGTCTTCTTAAAAGGAGGCAAGAATACGAAATAAGGCTACCCTTGTGTCTCTTCGGTCACCTCTGCCTCTTTATTAACACTATGAGAGGAGGGTTCCCGGTCCTGGAGATCACTGGCCCTGATCTTGCCCTTGGCTAGCAGGTCAACTCAGACCTTGCCAGGCAGCCCTTACGCTGACTCATGGGAGTTTGTTTCTGCAAAGACTCCCTGTCTCCCTGGGGCTGAGGAAGGTTGGAAAACCCTGAAGAACTAGTGAATCAGTGCTGGTTGAGCCACAGGGCTTCGGGGAGCTGTTGACTACCCTGAGAACTCACTAAAAGTGTCAGGAGTGTTCCCTAGACAGCCTCCAGGAGAATCGGAATGACTCAAGTGACATTTCTGTACCATAAGCTCCCTGGAACCCTATTACCCAGATGAGGGTTCTGGTAGGGGGCAGGTGGTACACCAAAAAGTATTGGTTGGAGAGGGCTTAATCAAGGGACTGTTTACAAGTGCATGGGCAGGGTTAAGGGAACCGATAGGAAAAGCAGGAGCTGTGCCAAGCCTCAGGCTTGAGGGCTGAGGGGAGAAAGCTGTAGCCTTGGACAAGGGGCTCCCTGACAGCAGCCTTGGCCTCAAGGTGAAGAATGAGACAGTTTGGCAGGGAGGGAGCTGGGGAATTAGCCCCTCCCCCAACCCCTCTTTCTGCTTTATCCCTTCTCGTGTCAGGCAAGGCCTCTTGTTGGCCTGGAGGGCAAGGGAGTGTGCAGAGTCAGCTTCTGAGCCAGAGCAGGGCAGAGAAGTGTGGAGAATGGTGGGGTTAAAGGGGAAAATCAGACCCCTCCAAATTCCCTCATTTTAATGAAGGTCATTTGCATTTGCATTGAAGTTTGCCTTCTGTGTCTCTCCCGCACCTCCCTTTTCTGGTGACTTTCCCAGCACCCTTGGCTACGTCCTCATTTATCAGTACCATTCTCAACACTGCCCACAGAGAGCTAGGGCTCCATGTAGACTGCTCACATTAAGAAGTCAGTTGCTTTCCTGGTGCAAATTACTCAATCCTTCCAAGTCTCCATTTGCTCATCTGTGAATTAGATATAATATACCCACCACAGCAGGTGGGTGAGCGAGAAAAATGATTGTAATGCCCTGAACCAGAGCACAGTGTCGGTGCCCAGCTAGTCACAATAGCAATAAGAAGCAAGAGCAACAACTGTTTCTTGAGCGCATACTCTGTGCCTGATGTGTGTTATGCCCTTTAGGACTGTCTATGGATTTAGTTCTCCCCAGTAGATGAGGCATGCTGCCCATCATGGTTTTATCAGTGCAAGACGCGAGGGGTAGAGAAATGAAGCAATTGCCTGTAGTCATACCGAGAGCCAATGATGGAGCGGACCCAGGACCCAGGACTTGCCGTTGTAACCATGACCCTCTACTACTTCTTGGTGGTGATTACCTCACTACCCCCTCTTCATTTGGGATTCACTTTCGATTTCTAACTAGTTGAGAGTAAACTTGAAGAGGCACTGCTTAGCCCAATCAGTCTGGTAGAATTCCACCCGCTGTGGTGCTTGACTGTGGCTGTCTGGCCACCCTCTTGGCTTCCAGAGCCCCTAGAGCCTTCCATGCCACTGCCAGCTTCACTCAGTTCCTCTTCCCACAGATGCTGCCCTCAGATCCCCTGTCCTGCTAGGGCCGTCACCACAGCTAGAGCCACCAGCTTGCTGAGAACCACAGGTCTGTTGAAATTAAAAAAAAAAAAAAAGAGGCTCAGGGTGAAAAGTACCTTGCTTTTAAACTTAGTGATGAATTTCTGCTCATTTCTTCCATCTTGGTTCTGCTCCGAGCATTGTTGCTCTCGTCTGTGTGTTATTGGTCAAATATCATATCATCTCTGGGTCTCAGTTTGCCCATCTGTAGAATGGGGAGATTAGACTATGTTCTCCATAATTCATTTGAACTCCATTATTCTATAGCAAGCTGAGTGTGTCAGGACAAATACAGGGAAGTGAACCCAGAGGACATGCGGAGAAGCACATGGATTCCAAAACAAGGCTATTCATTCAAATCCCAGCTCCAACCTTTATTTGCTCTGTGACTTTGGCCAATTATTTAACCACTCTGTGTCTTAATTTCCTCATCTGTAAACTGGGGATAATTAGAAGATTTACCCTACAGAGTCATCCTAAGAATTCAGTAGTGGATTTTTGCAAAATGCTAAGAATAGTGTCTCAATATAGATATGACATGGAAATGAGAGTTATTAATATTATTAGTAGTAATGTTATTACTTGGTGGCTCAGTGGTAATGAATCTGCCTACAATACTGGAGCCGCAGGAGACTCTGGCTGCATCCCTAGATCAGGAAGATCCCTTGGAGAAGGGAATGGCAACCCACTCCAGTATTCTGGCCTAGAGAATCCCATGGACAGAGGAGCCTGGTGAGCTTCAGTCCTGGGGTCACAGATAGTCGGATACGACTGAAGCAGCTTAGCACATATGCAGTAATACTATTATTATTGAATCCTGCTGCCACACAGGGCTAGTCTGAAGCCTCACTCTGTCAGCCCAAGCAATTTTGTTCATCAGTTTGGGTCCCGATTTCTCTATCAGTAGCTAGACTGAGGAGAAGGCAATGGCAACCCACTCCAGTACTCTTGCCTGGAAAATTCCATGGATGGAGGAGCCTGGTAGGACAGTCCATAGGGTCTCGAAGAGTCAGACACAACTGAGCAACTTCACTTTCACTTTTTACTTTCATGAACTGGAGAAGGAAATGGCAACCCACTCCAGTATTGCCTAGAGAATCCCAGGGATGGGAGCCTGGTGGGCTGCTGTCTATGGGGTTGCTCAGAGTCGGACACAACTCATGTGACTTAGCATCAGTAGTGAAGAAGGAATTCATAGGGCCTGGACTCCATCTTAGGCCTGTTCATGCTGATCGTGCTCGGCCACCTCTCCAGTGGACTCTGAACTCTGTGTTTAGTGCCTATGAAAACAACAACAGAAGGATAAGACCCCCTCCAGACAGAGGAACCTTGAAGATCGTATCTAGGTTACTCATCGCCTAAGAGAAAACACACACTAATCACCCTTTCCTCCAGACAGGCCATAAATTTTTCTGTATCTATCAGAGTGTAACCTCGGGCTTATTGATTATTGGCTAATTGTTTGACTGTTTGAGCACATGAGCACACAGCGCGTGAATGATGGGGTTATTGGGGTTGTATTTTCCTTGGTTTATGTAAGTCTCAAGGAATTTGGGGTGGTGGGTTCAGACACATGCACATGGGGTATAAAAGATTTTCACAAATGCTGGTCGGGGTCCTTGGCTAAGAGGAGACTCTCTGCCTTGGGCCCGCCGGTGTAATAAACTGCACTCCACTATCTGCATTGTCCTTCTGAGTGAGTTTGTTTCCCAGAACGCGTGGCTATAACAGTAGCAGCAGCAGCTAGACTAAGGGCTTGCAGGGTGTCGGGAAGATCAAATCGGGTGATGTTTATAAGCGCCTACCTCATCCTAGGCCCTCAGGAAGTGTTACTGCCTTCCTCCTTGGAGCTGTTTCTCCATGGCCCTTGTCTCCTGGTTGATTCCGGCAGTGCTGTAAATAAACTCAATGGTGCCTGCTGAGAAGATGATACTCTGCCCGAAGTTTTGATAATAAAACCATCATTTTCTCAGCAACAGCAGCCAAGCCTGAGGCTGCCTGCCCTCCTGTGTGGGGTCCCCCAGGAGCTCAGCTGTGTGACCCACAGAAGCACCGTGATTAACTGGAGGCTGTTCCAGCTCTGGGTGAAGAGCCCACTCTGTGCCACAGGCCAGCAGGTTTTCCAGATGAGAAGACAGAGGACCCATAGGAATCTTCCTGGGGCTCCCAAGAAAGCAGCCAAGCTGGGATTGGAGCCAAGGTTTCTGAGTTTAGAGTTCTGGCTTAGACTCATACAACTTCATTGGTCCTGATTTACCCAGTTGTTCTTTGAGGTGCGAGCCAGCTGAAGCCAGGAGCTGGAGCTAATATGGCTTGCATTCATGCACGCTCAGTCACTTCAGTCGTGTCTGACTCTTTGTGACCCTATGGACTCCAGCCTGCCAGGCTTCTCTGTCCATGGGATTCTCCAGGCAAGAACACTGAAGTGGGTTGCCACGCCCTCCTCCAAAGGATCTTCCTGATCCAGGGATTGAATCCGAGTCTTCTGCATCTCCTGCGTTGGAGGGGGATTCTTTACCAGTGAGCACTGGGGAAGCCTAATATAGCTTGGCGGTGGGGGGGTGGGAGGTGAGGGTGGGCTGTTTGGGTCTGTTTCCTGCCAAGTTAGGCTTGCTTTGTTCCATGCATCTGACAGAATCCTTACCCATTGCTAGAACCCTTACAAATAGATCAGAAATGGGCCCAGGTTAGACGGCTCAGTACAGAGTCATTTCCATGAAATGAAATGCTCATACTCTGAGGTAGGGGTGTAAACTGGCACAGATGTGGGTAAGGGGGAAGAGGCCTGGTAGTACCCTAGCCACTAAATTTATTTGAAAATGCATGCCCAATCCTGTGGTACACTAGTCAGTATATTTGTTCAGCTGTTTTTCAGAAAAACTTCAAATACAATTGATCTAAATAGCACTGAAGTTATTCTTTCCTACAGGAGTCTGTGATGATCCCTCTATGGCTGAACCTAGAAGTTACTCATGTAGTGAGTGCCTGGTCCCATTGGTCAGAAGCTCTTCACATGCACTTAGCTGGGGGGGAAGCCTGGGAGATTGAGTCCCTCTTTCAGAAGTGGGTGTGGCGGATACCCTGCTACATGACCAAGATCCCTCTTCAGGGCTGACATCCCATCCCCGGATCTGGGAGTATCGCTGACTGAGAGCGCACCACTGTGGCTCTCTCTGGCCACTGCCCAGAGCCACAGGGAACCACCTTGCCCAGGATCACACCCGCTTCCAGAAGGAGGCCATTTTTGCCAGTACCTGGCTTATGCAGGCAGAAAAATTCCCGGCCCCCTTGCCTCAATTTGGGACAACTCTGAAGGGGCATTCCAGCTCCAGAGGTCCTCTAGGGGCCCACTGGGGCCTGGTTGGGAGAGCACTGCAGGCCCACTGTGCCTTCCTCACTTGCTTGTAGGTGGCTCTCCTGAGGTCTCTCCCCAGTAAACCTCTGTCTGCACACTCTATGCCAGAGACGGGTTCAGGGAACCTAAACTGAGAAATCTGGGTTCTCTATCACAGAAGAAGTGAGAGGATGTCGGAAACAAACCGTCCGTGTCACCTACTGCAACCCCATTTTTCGCTTCGGCTCTGAAAAGATACTTGCAGGTGTGCCCCAGGAAGCAGGCTCGGGCTGCTCTGGCCCCGCAGAGGGTGAGAGTGCAAACACTGAACGGCTTAGTGAACCGCGGTGTGGCCGAACCATGGAGCATGGTAAGAAGACTGCGAAAGTTCTAGACTGGCTGCGTTCCATAATCTCCAAGAGTTTACTGACTGCGAAAAGGAACTTGTAGAAAGATATAGACCATGTGATTACCATTTTATTAAGAAGGGGCAAACACGACCAACATGCATAGCCATTAAAATAGTATGTAAGTGCTCAGAAAAATAGCAGAAGGTTGACATGGAAGCTGCTCTCAGGGGCTACCTTTAGGTGAGGGGATGAGAGACTTGGGATGTGGGTATCGGGAGGGGGTGAGGACTGGAGCAGAATGGTCTGAGGAGCTTGAAGCCTTACCTGTAACATTTTGTAAAAAGAATATATTGGAATACGTTCGTGGATGATTTGTTCTGTTAGAAATTTACATTAGAAAAGAAAAATGAAAATCCATTTTCAGTCATGGAAATCAAAGTGATCTTCTGAGGCCAGATGAAAAAAAGTCAACTTTGCTTTCCAAAGAGAATCCTTTCTTTTTCCTTTCAAGAGACTTTGAGCCCTCGGGCAGTTCACTCTGTCTCTGTGGGCCTCAGTTTCCCCGTCTGTGATGTGACAGTCACAGATCCCATCCCAGCTGCTGCGAGGTTGAACTGAGGGACAGCTTCTGAAGCGGTTACCCCATGCTGGGCACACTGAAAAAAGTGGTGAGTGGACTTCAGGGAAGGCTCCCCCCGACCCCGCTTCTAGAGAAGGCAGCCTGGCAGCCTGGACAGGGCTCAAGCTGGTCCAGTGAACAACTGGCCCAGCCTGACCGGCCAGCAGCCAGCACTTCCAATCACCTTCAGGTGGGCCTGGGTCAATCCCCCGGGAAGGGGAGAGTGCCATTCCCTGGGCACAGCCCACAGCTGTGAGGGCCAAGCCACGCTGTTCCAGAACTTTCCAGGTGTTCTGAGGCCATCTCTGTTTCTGGGAGATGAGCAGCTGTGTGTGTAGTTGCCGAGGATGTTTTGTATTATGTCAAAGCGTTTGGGTGGCTTTTCTGTCCTCTTCTTTCTCAGGATGAAGAGGACAAAGCCTCCCTTTCAGGGCAGCCCCGGCAGACCAGAAAGGCTTTGAGATCATGAAATGCAAATCCCGGCCGCTTTTGAACCGCATTGGAAGGCGGAGCTGCTGAATTAAATTAACATGGCCCATAAATACAGAGGTTAAAAAATGGGAAACCAAGTGTTCAGAGGCTTTTGTCCAAAGGAAAAATAATCACAGGACAATGGTCTATTTTGTTTGGATTACAGGCCGGGCTGATATCTAGCCCAAACCTGGCAATATTTATGTTGAAAACTGCTGTTTGCAGAGCACTGTTATCCTAATTCATCTCTGTGGGGAGTCCCTCAGAGCAGAGCAAACTGGGCAAGGGACGCCTCTGCCTCCTGCTGACCCGCCTGGTTCTGCCCTTGCCCGTCAGCGCTGGTGTTTGGCCATCTGAGGAGATGAGCAGATGTGGATGAAGGAGCGGGGCCTAGCACACACAGACCAGGGACCCACTGACAAAATTCAGCCTGCAAAAAATGTATTTTTAGAAATATTTAAATCCATCCTGCTTCTCTTTAGAAATCAAAAGAGCTGATACCATTTGACCGTACAGTCATTGAAATCACAGGGGCCTAGGGGTGGCTGCCCCTGTAGTCAGAGCACTCTGTTAGCCCCAGTCCACACTGCTCCCTTTCGCTCCCCATCCCTGAGACTGAATGTCAGTTGCCATTAAGAGTATGCTTGTTACTGTTCAGCTGCAAGTCATGTCTGACTGTTTTGCGACTCCATGGACTGCAGCCTGCCAGGCTCCTCTGTGCATAGGATTTCCTAGGCAAGAATACGGGAGAGGGTTGCCATTCCCTTCTCCAACAAGTATATATATATGTATATATATATAGATATATAGATATATAGATATATCACACTTGTGCTATATATACTCTGGAGTGGGTTGCCATTTCCTTCTCCAGGGGATCTTCCCAACCCAGGGATTGAACCTGGGTTTCCCGCATTGTAGGCAGATGCTTTTACTGTCTGAGATATTATTTTGATGGAGTCAAATGAAAGTGAAAGTCTCTCAGTCCTATCTGACTCTTTGTGACCCCATGGGCTAGTTCTCCAGGCCAGAATACTGGAGTGGGTAGCTTTTTCCCTTCTCCAGTGGATCTTTCCAACCCAGGAATCGAACTGGGGTCTCCTGCATTGCAGGCAGATTCTTTACCAACTGAGCTGTCAGGGAAGCCCTAACACTTGTGCTATGATTTATCTAACAGGCAAAACAACTGCCCAAACTCATGACATATTAAAATATAAGAAGATGTGAGCTAAATTATCCAGAGACCTTTTTGTTTGCTTCCTTAGAGCTGGGCTGCTTTTCTCCTATGGGTACTTCTGTTTCCAATCACTGGGCTATTGCTGAAACTTCTAGGACTAGATATGGGCCTTGGTGCTTGACCAACTGATCCTAGGCAGCCATCCCATCTGTCCCCCACTTTTGCCCCCAGTGTCCTTCTATGTGAAAAGAAAGGACGTTATCTCTCCAACCGTGTTTCAGATGACATTAGCTCTGCGGGACATGAATAAGGTTCACTGGAAGGCGCTGTTAGACACAGTCAAGTTGACCCCCATACGCAGGCCTTTCCAGGGCCCTTGATGAACTGACGTGCATCTGCTTCTCAAATGAATTTACCAGGGAAGTGATTTTCATGGAGCAGCTTGGGGCACTGGTGTTGTCTGGCTTGGATTTGGGGACGTGAAGTATGACACCCAGGCTCCCAGCCAGCAGGAAGGCTCAGTGCTGGACTGTAACCCACCCCATCCTCACCCTGGGTCAGGGCATCCTGCCCAGTACCAGCAGGCCCAGTTGCGGACCTTCGTTCTGTCCTCACTCCAGTTTGCCCCTCCTCGCCAAGCATGGGGCATCAAGGGAGGTTTGAAGTTGAGGAATGATCACTCCCCACCCCTCATCATATCATGTTCCCTAGGGGTCCTTTGCCCCAAAACTGGGTCACAGGAAGATAAGTCTAACCAGTCTTCGGTCAGGCAAAATGATGGGGATAAGAATATGGAAACACTTGTCAGGGTGAACCAGCCATTCAGCTTTCCATCGGTGCTGGCAGAGGAACACTGATGAAGGCCTTGCTGAGAAAAGATTGCTAAACCCTGTAAGACCTGTCATGTTTATGGCCCTTTTATGTCAGACTGCTGTTCCCTGTCTCCTGCAACATTTGCTGCTTGCCTTACACCAAAAACTCCTAGAGGGCAGGGAGCTGCATCGATTTATTTGCATTATTTATTATATCGTATGCATTCAAACGGTTAATCAAGAAGGATTTATTGAGTAGGGTTGTTGCCCCCTGAGATGTCGGTTCCTCCCTTAGAGTCATAAATAATTCAATGCCCACCGTGTGGCAGAGTGGAGACTCCATAGCTGGATGGAACTGGGACTGAATGGTCTGGGTGGCCTTGGTTACATCACTTCTCTCTGAGCCTCAGTTTTTCTCATCTTAAAATGGGGACTGTGCGAGGAAACTCACAGCCTTCATGAGGATTCCCAGCAGAGCCTGGCACAGAGTAGGCTGCAGGAAATTACTGTTGTTATGATGCCTAAAGGTTTACAGGCCTTCTTTTTGGATTCATCATCTCATTTCATTCCCATGGCCTCTCCCTGAGTTAGATAAGGCCGGGGTCAAGACCAACTGCTGCTGCTGCTGCTGCTAAGTCGCTTCAGTCGTGTCCGATTCTGTGCGACCCCATAGACGGCAGCCCACTAGGCTCCTCTGTCCCTGGAATTCTCCAGGCAAGAATACTGGAGTGGGTTGCCATTTCCTTCTCCACAAGACCAACTACATTTTACAAATGTGGAAACAGAAGCTCAGAGAGATGGAGGGCCTTGCCTGAAGTTTCTCAGCCAGGAAGAGGGGAGCCAGGATTTAAAGTTTGAGCCTTGGATCCTACATTCTGGGTGGCCTCCATCACAGCCCTGACTCCCCTGTGAAGGCGCTCTGCCAAATGCAAACACCATCCAGTACAAAGGCTAATGCGTAACTATCATGACAAATTCAGCATTTATTGCTCCAAGTAACAACTTTTCCTGGAAAGATATTCTAAAGCCTTTAAAGAGCCCTTAGGAGGATAATAAGGGCTGTCTATTAAAAAGTTTTATCAGGTAGAAAATGATCAGGGTTAGCTAGAGAAAGCGTGGGTGTCAGGGGAAAGAGGCAGGGCGCAACACAAGAGTTCCCCCTGAGGCGTGAGGAAGGAGGGTTCACAGAGGGACAGCAGCAGAGAAGGACAGAGGAAACCACAAAGCTCCACGTCAGCAAAGACAAGGAAGTTCTGGGCCTTTGGGTGTGATTGGACAGGCAGGTCCAGAGCCAGAGGCCTGCAGGATTTTCTGATGGAGGGCTTCTGGTGGGAGGAGGCGGGAGAAGAAAGTAGGGTTTCCAAGAGGCAACATCAGAGCAGCCAGCGTGGTGTTCACTGACGGCGAGCGCAATGAGGGCCTAACAGACCAAAATGGAAAAAAAAGGCAGGGGAATAGTTGTTGTTGTTCAATTGCTAAGTCTTGTCTGACTCTTTGCAACCCCTTGGGCTTGAGTATGCCAGGCTTCCCTGTCCTCCGCTATCTCCCAGAGTTCACTCAAACTCATGTCTGTTGAGTCAGTGATGCTATCCAACCATCTCATTCTCTGCTGCTCCCTTCTTCTCTAGCCCTTCCATCTTTCTCAGCATCAAGGTCTTTTCCAGTGAGTTGGCTCTTTGCATCAGGTGGCCAAAGTATTGGAGTTTCAGCTTCAGCATCAATCCTTCCAATGAATATTCAGGGTTGACTTCCTTTAGTATCGACTGGTTTGGTCTCCTTGCTGTTCAAGGGACTCTCAAGAGTCTTCTCCAACACCACAGTTTCAAAGCATCAATTCTTCGGCACTCAGCCTTCCTTATGGTCCAACTCTCACATCTATACATGACTACTGGAAAAACCATGGCTTTGACTGTTTGGACCTTTGTCAGCAAAGTGATGTCTCTGCTTTTTATTGTGCTACTAGGTTTGTTAATTTATCAAACGTTTCAATTGATCAGTCAGTGAAAATATATTGAGGACCTACCACATGCCAGGGTTAGTACTTGCTCCTGCAAGTATAAACATAGTACGAGATGAAGACAGGACTCAACGTAAGCCTGGACCAAACAAGGAAAAGCCCAAGGTCTTACCTGCTGCCCTAGCCTGTATGCTGTGCACACACACATGCTCACTCAAGCATGCACACACATATGCAAACATGCACACACGTGGCTCTCATGCCCATCTCTTTTTCCTCCTGGTTACCATTACCCCTAGCAGGTATCTCTCCTCCTCTGTCCCAAGGCAAGGCCCCTTTGCTTGTCAGCTCAAAAATTAGGATACACATGCAATGTCTACTTTGGAAACAAGGCGCACCGCCCCCCGCCCCCCGCCAATGATATCATTAAAAATGAGGCTTTGCCAGACATCTGAGGAACTGGTTTTTTTTTTTTTCCTTTATTTTAATTTACAATACTGTATTGGTTTTGCCATACATTGACATGAATCCACCACAGGTGTACATGCGTTCCCAAACATGAACCCCCCACCCACCTCCCTCCCCATAAGGTCTCTCTGGGTCATCACCGTGCACCAGCCCCAAGCATGCTGTATTCTGCGTCGGACATAGACTGGCGATTCGATTCTTACATGATAGTATACATGTTACAATGCCATTCTCCCAAATCATCCCACCCTCTCCCTCTCCCGGAGGAACTGTTTTTTGTTACATTAGATGGGCACACACTTTTAGCGTAGCTCCCAGCTCCCCGAGGTCTCCCAGGACGTTGGCCATCTGGACAGGGCCTATGGAGGTGGGGTGGCTGTTCTCACCCGGTTGCCTGAGCCAGCTCCGTGGGGCTGAGCCTGGAGGGTGGCTGTGAGTTGAGCTGCAGTTCATTTGGTGGCCTGGTCACTGTGCCGGGTATAATTAACTGAGCTGAAAGGAAGCTAAAGACACTTCTCTGACAGAGAGGTCAGAGAGGATAAACTCTGATGGGAAATTAATGATGAGAGTCTGGAAACTCCACAGGAGGGCTTTGCCACCACGGCTCTGGTTACACACTGGTAGCTGGTCTTCCCGTTCCTTACCTAACAGAATGCAGGCACTCAAGGGGCTTTTCAGAGACTGTTTCTTCAGGGTGTTTCAAAGAACACTCCACTGTTTTATTATTAGTAGTAGTATTAATAATAACTATCCTCAACAACATGGTTATTGAGCATTTATGTGACAGTTGCTGTGGCAAGTGCTTTATATATATTCTTACCGTAAATTGTCATGTTGAACACCCTACCCACCCACCCATCCATCTATGTACCAGGAGCTGTAACAGAGCTCATTTACCCAAGGATTCAAAATTACTGCCCAATGGAACTGGGATTTAGACCTAACCTCCTACCCATTTCACTTTTTGAGCTGTTAGTTAAGTTTTGCATAGAAGAGAAGGGTGGGGGCTGCGGTAGTTCATGGTCTAGGGCCAAGACTGACCCACTATGGCTCGCAGCTCTGTTTTTAAGTTAAGTTTTATGGGCGTACACCTTTTTGTTTACTTTGTCTAGGGCTGGCCTCACTCTACTGTTATAGAGCTGAGTGGTTGCATTAATAACTGTATGGTCTGCCAAACCTAAAATATTTACTGTCTGACCCTGCACAGAAAAACCTTGCCAGCCCTGATCTAAGAAAACCCAGGGTTAAACAAAATTCAACAGGGGTTTCTTTGCTGTACAACTCTTTAGAGCCTTCACTTTACTAATGTGCATTGTGAAGGGCCCAGAGAAGGATCTGGTCTGTGGGACAGCCTCACATATTTGGTTAAAAGACCCCCTTTCATGATGTATCTTTAGGTGAGCTTTGGGGAGCACTGCAGGAGTCTGCTGCCTCTCATTTGGCCAAAAAGAAGATGGGCTCAGAGAGGGAAGAGTGACTCGCTGCTGGCCACGTGGCTTGTATAGGGCTCAGCCAGCGCTTCCCAAGGCCATGCTATACTGTCTGCTCTTTGCCAGCCTCAGCGAGAGTAATTGGTGCTATTCCCATAGCTCCTTCTCCAGAGGGATCGTCTGTGGCGATGGCCGGAGCCGCCCTTTCTTCATTCACTTGCCCATTCACGATGGTGTTCTACAACCCCGTCTTTATGGGGCCTGTTTGTTCAAGTCCAAGAAGAGAGGGGAAAATCATCATACTAATAATGAATGTCAGTTTTAATCAGCTTCATCTGACGTTATGAGAATTGAATTTCTACCTTTCACCGCATACATTAAATATAGGGCTTTATCTCCTCATGCAGAATTGATTTGCCATAATTCTCTCCTTTGGTCCTTGTCATGTAAATCGTGGTATTTCTCCCCCATTGACTGCATGACGCATGATCTGCAGAAGCAGATTAGAGGTGAGAATCCAGCCTCCCTGAGCAGCTGCTGCGGGGAGCTTTGTCTATCTGTCTTTTCCTGCTCATGCTTTCCTTCTCTGGACTCTCTCTTTGGAGCTGCTCACTGGCCCATCGTGCCCTCTGCAGATGGAGCCTGGACAAGAGGGAAAGCGGATGATGGTCTAGGGGGCTGAGCAGGCAGCCTTTGGAGGAAGTCTGGAGGCCTCTGCGTGGGAATCTCCAGCTCCTGCAGTGTGGGCCAGTGACTGCGGGATAGTTTATAGGGTTGGCTCTTAGGGCCGCTTGCAATTTTTGATCCACTACTGAATCAGAGCACCAGTATCCCCAAGAGTGCCATACCCTTAAGTACTCCCCAAGGGGCCCCCAGAGAATCTCCAGGTTTTGGCATCTGTGCTGAATGGATAAGGACAAAGGTAGCCCCTGGTTGGTGCAAGAACCATGAGCCAGATAAGGGTCTAGCCTTATGGCTGGGCCTATGAACTGTGGCTTGGAGACTAGTCCCAGGGCTCTATGGGAGGGAACAAGGTTTTGGAAGAGCTGTCTCAGACACATAGACTGTGTCATTCAGTGAGAATCCAGCTGGAGACATCTATATCCACGCTCTGTAAAGCTCTTAAGCCTCACTTTTGTCTTGTAACTATGTCCTGATACCTATCTGAACAATGTTTAAGAGATGGGGTTCTGGAGGCAGAAAGACTTGTGATCAAATCCTGGCTCTTTCACTTACTAATTATGTGATCTTGGACAGATGACCCCTTGAAATTTCTGCTTTACTCATCTGTAAAATTAGGACAATAGTAATAGCCATGCCCGTGAGATTGTTTGGAAGATTGAAATAATCCCTATGAAGTATTTAGTGCAAGCTCAGCTCTTAATCGGGAGAAGGCAATGGCAACCCACTCCAGTACTCTTGCCTGAAAAATCCCATGGATGGAGGAGCCTGGTGGGCTGCAGTCCATGGGGTCACTAGGAGTTGGACACGACTGAGCCATTTCACTTTCACTTTTCACTTTCATGCATTAGAGAAGGAAATGGCAACCTACTCCACTATTCTTGCCTGGAGAATCCTAGGGATGGGGGAGCCTGGTGGGCTGCTGTCTATGGGGTCGCACAGAGTCAGACATGACTGAAGCGACTTAGCAGCAGCAGCAGCAGCAGCTCTTAATGGTAAATGTGTAGTAAATGGTCAATACCTCAAGGCTACTCTTCTGACTGTTAAACTTCCATTCTACAATAATGGTGTCTTGAGACATGCCTTTTGGTAGAGTGTATTGACATAGTAGGTAGACCAATGTGCTTTAGAAGGCCATTGAATATCTAGTGTGTCTCAGGGATGGCCCACAAAGATGGGGAAGGGCAAGAAGGGATCTATCCCTCACTACTTACTTTTAATAGTAAATGATCAATGACAGCTGGTTTCCATACTATCACTCACAGGTTGCCCTTAGCATTAACTGTCAAAGACAGCATCTAGGCAAATAAACAGGAGGTCTGGCTCAGGTGAGAAATTCTTAATGCTTTTCCTAAAGAAAAATGAAAGGAAATTACAAATTACATTTGCCAGCATTTGACAGATCATGGAGAAAACAAGGGAATTACAGAAAAACTTCTGCTTTATTGACTGTGCTAAAGCCTTTGACTGTGTGGATCACAACAAAGTACTGGGCTACCTTATGACTGTCTCCTGAGAAACCTGTATGCGGGTCAAGAAGCAACAGCTAGAATCGGACATGAAATGATGGACTGGTCTAAAATTGGGAAAGGAGTACAACAAAGCTGTATATTGTCACCCTGCTTATTTAATTTATATGCAGAGTAGATCATGTGAAATGCCCGGCTGGATGACGCACAAGCTGGAATCAAGATTGCTTGGAGAAATAACAGCCTCAGATATGCAGATGATGCTGGTCTAATGACAGAAAGTGAAGAGGAACTGAAGAGCCACTTGATGAGTGTGAAAGAGGGGAGTCAAAAAGCTGGCTTAAAACTCAACATTAAAAAAAAAATAAGATAATGACATCCTCATCACTTCATGGCAAATAGAAGGGGAAAAGGTAGAAACAATGACAGACTTTATTTTCTTGGGCTCCAAAATCACTGTGAATGGTGACTGTAGCCAAGAAATTAAAAGATGCTTGCTTCTTGGAAAAAAGGCTATGACAAACCTAAAAGCAGAGGCATCACTTTGCCAACAAAGGTCCAGATAGTCAAAGCCATGGTTTTTCCACTAGTCATGAATGGATGTGAGAGCAGGACCACGAAGAAGGCGGGGGGCCGAAGAATTGATGGTTTTGAATTGTGGTATTGGAGAAGACTCTTGAGAGTCGCTTGGACCGCAAGATCAAACTAATCAATCCTAAAGGAAATCAACCCTCAATCAACCCTTGTTTTGAAAGGACTGATGATGAAGCTGAAACTCCAATACTGTAGCCACCTTATGGGAAAAACGTACTAATAGGGAAAGACTGTGATGCTGGGAAAGATTGAGGGCAGGAGGAGAAGTGGTGACTGAGGATGAGATGGTTGGATGGCAACATCGACTCAACGGACATGAGTTTGAGCAAATGCCAGGAGATAGTGGAGGACAGAGGAGCCTGGCGTTGTACAGTCCATGGGGTTGCAAAAAGCTGAACACAACTTAGCGGCTGAGCAACAGCAACAAATTTTAAATGATATCCACTTATTGAGAAAGCGCTATGTGTAAGCACTGTGCCCAGAGCTTTATGTTTACTGTAATCTACTTACATTTTGCAGCAACCCCAAAAAGTGGTGCCATTTTTATTCCCATTTTACAGATGGTAAAACTAAAGGGCACCTATGTAGCCACTGGAAAGAGGAAGACCTCAGCTCCAGAATCCATATCAAGATGAATTTTCCTTGGACCCCAGAGTAATTATTGAATGAAAAGAAGGCAGTTTTTCTTGAGTGAGGACTCGGCCCAAGCGACGCTTGAGGACAGTGTAAACTGACTGTCAATGGAGGTGGCCTGCTGACGCTGATGACTGGGGATGGTCAGGTCTCAGCAGAGTTGGCGAGAACCTCTCTGACTGCTCGGCACTGTCCTCCCCAGCAGCTTTTGCAAGTCAAAGCAGTTGGCATGGATCCAGTGAGGTCCTGAAAGGCTAAGCAGTCAGCCTGAGCTGGCCAGGTGGGCAGTGACATGGAGGAGAATCTGTGTCAGCACCACCTTAGTAATTCTCAGCACAGCTTAGTGCTGCTAATCGCAGGGGTAAATGAGGTACTCTTCAAGGCAGGTGGGATGACTTTCAGCCTTGTCCTGAGTGCTGTTCCGCTGGGGAGTTACAGAGACTCTGCAGTCACACACACATGTATACCTGTGTGTGGTGGGGGGCACTTTTAGGGAAGGGCTGAGGCTGGCACGGCAGCTAATGCCCCCCACCCCATGCCTCCTGTCCCTGTGTGCCACTGTCCAGCCCCATGCTCCTGTGCTCTCACAAATGCCAGCTTTCACTTATGGAGCCTAGCTTCTTAGGTGCCAGGCACTGTGCAAGCCCTAGATCCTACAACCCCTTGTTGTAGGTAAGTCAGTGGAACTGTGAACCTCCTTGGTTTTCAGGAGGAAAGATGGAAGGACAGAGAGGCAAAGTAATTTGCCCAGGAAGTGGCAGAGTCAGAATTCAAACCATAGTCTCTTGATTCTAAAGCTCAAATGTTTCATTCAGACGGGTTCATCCTCAGGGTCCTGCCCCCCTGGGGTGTCACAGATCATGGTGAGATGGGCTTCAAGCACCTTGTTGCTGTAAGGTATTATGTTTTCTGTCTCTTGAGTCTGGCAGCGCAGTTTTCTCTCTTCTCTGTGCCCTTGGATTTGTGACTGTTCACACACACACACACACACACACACACACACAGAGGCTCCCCAGGCCCTCAGAGAATGAATATGCTAATTAAAGTCTGGCTCTCTTTGCACTATGCTCCCTTTTGCTTTGGGAGGTTGGAGGTGCTTGGGGGTCGGTCACCTCTGCAGCATCCTCAGTTACTGATTCAAGCACTTCTCATACACCCTCCGATGACAGGGAGATTGCTTCTAGTTCCATTATTGCAAAATCTGGCTGTTTACAAGTATCTCTTTCTCAGGAACTGTAGCAGTCCCCAGGTCAATCCTGCCCCAGTTGAGCAGCTCAGCTAACTGTGTGGGGTGTTTTTGTCTAGATAAAGGGACACTTTAGTTGTTGACCCTGAGAGGCCCTTGCCTGGACCCTGAGGTCTGTAATCCTAGACTCTGGGCTGTGATTGTTCCCTGTTCCCAGGGCTGGACCTTCCTAGGGAAGGTCTGGTTTTCTTTCTTTCCCAGAGGGAGATGGCTCTAGGCTTTGTTCACTCTGACCCCAGCCCTTCTGTTATCAGCCTGCCAACCCCTGAGCTGCCAGCCCACCAGCCCACAACCTCTTCAGCCCCGCCGGCACTGGCTACTAGAGTCAGGCAAGAAAAGGCTGATGGATGGGCCAGCAGGTGCAAGAGAAACCTCCCAGTGTTGAGTCTCTGGCAGCTGGCACGGGACTTTCATCTGCCTGCCCTCACCCCTGTCCCAGCAGGCACTCATCCAGACAGAGCTAGGGAGGACTTCCATATAAGGTGATGGAACAGGTTTATCCCCAAGGCCAGGAGAAATCCCAGTTTCTGGAGATGTCTTCAGTCCTTCCTGTTCACTGGAGGCTCAGGCTGCAGACTCTGTTGCACCTTGGTCCTGCCCTGAAACTTATCACAAGCACCTCCCTTGGACCTGCCCTCTGGAAATCAACAAGGTGCCAAGGACAAAGCACAGGCCTGGGAGTCCAGAGTCACCAGCTCCTCAATAGGCTATAAACTTTCTGTGTGACCTTCGGCTTAAGTGCCGATGTTCCCACCCGCAAAGGTCATGTGTGGATTTCTGGAGGGTCTTGAGGCCAGATGATATTATCTAAGGCTGTTCCTATCTGTGACTTTTCATCCCAGAACCCTATAACTTGAGATTTCCTCTGCGTTCCAAGTCCAAGTGGGAGGTGATAGAGTGGAGAAGAGGAAGGGAAGGTTCACTTACTTCTTCCATCTTTACCCTCCCTTCCTGCCTGGGGCCAGACTACCAGGAAGTTCCCAGCATATAGGGCTTGATTTAGGAGACACTGAAAGGCCCATCTACCCCCAAACATCCTCTCTGCCTCTGTTAATTCAACAATTGCAGTCACTCCTCGGGGGACACATGGTCTCCAAAAGTCACCTGAATTTAATATTTAAATATGGCACCTGGGAATCGAGTTGGATTCATTCTTATCCTTTAACTTGCATTAGATTCTATACAGTCCATGGACTTCTCTAGGCCAGAATACTGGAGCGGGTAGCCGTTCCCCTCTCCAGGGGCATCGTCCCAACCCATGGATCGAACCCAGATCTCCTGTATTGCAGGCAGATTCTTTACCCACTAAGCCACCAGGGAAGCCCACAGAGTGACCAGAAGCTACTGTAAACAGTGATGCTATCACCAAGTTTACCAGACCAGTAGCATTCCCATACATTTGAGGATTCCCTCTCGTGGATTTGATCTGTAGATGTTAACCAGGCAGGGAATGGCTGTGCATAGAGTGTTTTCACCTTGAGAATAACTCAGGCAGGCCATTTTGGATCTTGCTGATGTACAGGTGGCGAAGGAAGATTAGGGTAGGGAGAGGATGCTGGAGTCAGATGGCCTTGGGTTCACATCCCAGGCCTGCCCCTTCCCAGCTGTGCGCCTTCAGTGCTTTTTTTTCGTAAGACCAGTCTCTTCACCTCTGAACTGGCGACTGGGGGGTCATAACACCCTACAGTGTGGATATAAGAATTAAATTAATGAACAGAACATACTGTGCTTAGCACCTAGTTAGTTCTCGATAGTGGCACCTAAAAATAACTCTAATAAACAAGCATTTTTCACTGTGTCATTACTGACATGTACCAAGCTGCCATTTATTGAGTGTGCCTATGGGCAAGGCAGGGGCTTCCCCTGTGGCTCAGTGGTAAAGAAGCTGCCTGCCAATGCAGGAGATGTGGGTTTGATCCCAGGGTCAGGAAGATCCCCTGGAAGAAGAAATGGCAACCCACTCCAATATTCTTGCCTGGGAAATTCCATGGACAAAGGAGCCTGGCAGGCTGTAGTCATGGGGTTGCAAAAGAGTTGGACGTAACTTAGCGACTGAACAGCAATAAATGCGCAAGGCGTGGGGCCAAATTCTTGGTGCAGTGTTGCAGATACCAACCAACAGCACTGCCAGTCTGCAGGCTGGCCCTGGCTGTCCTCTTGTCTGAAGAAATCAGACAGTTTTCTCCATTGGGGTACTTTGAGTCAGGACAGGCCAGTCTATCAGAGGACCCTGGGGTGTCTGCTCTCAGGAGCCTGCTGTGTAGTCAGTACTGTCCCCAACACAGCATCTCTATTGTTCTCCAAGGGTCTGCTTCTCCCTGGACAGGGCAGGCAGTGTCCAGGAGGCCCTCTCACCCCATCAGGAGAGGTGGTGAGACTGTCTCAGCCAAGGGAGGGTCCCTGGGACTATGAAGGCCCAAGGCCCTCATCCCTTTCCCAGAGACCACACCTTCACTGAAGCCCCATATGCACCTCAACTCTGGACTCCACAGTGGTGTCTTAAGCTGCTTCAGAGGTGGGGAGGGGGGAGGAAGGGGGTTCTGTAGTCTGACGTTGTGGTACCTTCTTCTCTCTGCTCTCACTTCTAACACTGTGCTTCCTTGAGGAAAGGGGCATTCTGCATTATCACAGGGAAAAGACAGAGATGCTGGTTTCAGACAGAAAGTGAAAGTCGCTCAGTCATGTCCAACTCTTATAGTCCATGGACTTCTGCAGGCCAGAATACTGGAGTGGGTAGCCTTTCCCTTCTCCAGGGGATCTTCTTGACCCACGGATCGAACCCAGGTCTCCCGCATTGTGGGCAGATTCTTTACACAGCTGAGTCACAAGGCAAGCCCCAAAACATTAGACAAACTGTCCAGGAGGCCTCACATTTCAATTACAGTATTTGGGGATCTTCCCAACCCAGGGATCAAACCCAGGTCTCCCGCATTGCAGACAGATTCTTTACCAGCTGAGCCACCAGGGAAGCCCAAGAATATTGGAGTGGGTAGTCTATTCCTTTTCCAGCAGACTTTCCCGACCCAGGAATTGAACCTGGGTCTCCTGCATTGCAGACAGATTCTTTACCAACTGAGCTATGAGGGAAGCTGTTTCAGATGGAGTAGTGCTTAATTCTAGCTTCACTATTCACAGCTAATGTGAACAACGTGTATCACTTTGCTACCTTCAATTCTTCATAGGTGAAATGGGGATCATAGTTCCTTGCAGGAGGTCATCTTGTGAGGCAAAGCAGAGGCCTGGATGTCAGATGTCAGAATGAAATGCAGAGTGGGTACTCAGTATGTAAGAGAGAATCAACTGGGCTTGATTTTCAACTCTCTCCTGTGAGATCAGAGAAGACATATAAGCACTAGCTTGCAGTATTGGGGCATACTCTGTACTGGATAAATGCTAACTATCGTGATCATAATGTTTTTATGGAGATAGCTCTTCCTTGCCCAAATCATGCCTGACTTTCGGGCCCAACGCTTTCCTACTACCTAGATCTACAGGGGGACTGGAACATACATTTTTTTTCTTCCATTGTCAAAAAACTCCAGTATTGATAAGTACATATGGATGCTGCTAAACACTGTACTTCCCAGCTTCCCTTGTAGCTAGATATGGATATTTCACCAAGTTTACAAAGTTGTGTATCAGCAGACAGAGAGGAGCCGCATCCTTCTTGGTTACTTCCTCCATCTGGCTGCTCGGAATTTTGATATGATGGCTGTAGCTCTCACAGCCACCATGGACTCTGAAAATGAAAGTCATACCCCAGGGAAGGAAGAGGGTAAACTGACTGAAAGGACCCTGATCAGCTCACATGTCTCCATATATGGTCCATCTATGGGCCTCCCCTAGCAGTCCTGTGGTGAACACTCCATGCTTCCAGCACAAGGGACTCAGGTTCAATCCTTGGTTGGGAGCTAAGATCCCGTATGCCACCTGACATGGCCAAAAGATAAATTTAAAATGGCTTTCTATAAGAATAAAACTGTTTAGGTTAGAGATTAGATGTAACATGGTTACATGATAGAACAGTGGTTAAGAGCTCAGGATGTGGAGTCTGGAGTTAGAGAGATGGATTTAAGCCTCACCTTGGCCCCTTACTGACCCTGGAACTGGAACCACTTTTCCTTTATCCCCCTGAACTGTAGTTTCATCATCTATAAAAGTAGGCTGTTAATAATAGCACAGGTCTCAAAAAGAAGAAAAAAAATTAAAGAAGAACATAGTAACACAGGTCTGTGATGTTGTCATCAGGATAGAATGAAACAAGGTATGTAAAGCCCTTGGTGCAGTGCCCAGCTCAGGGTAAGCCCTGGGTGAGACCTGGCAATACTCCTCTTCTCCTCCCCCACCCCCTCTCCTCCTGAGTCTCCTCTCCCCATTCCCCTTCTCCTCCAATGGGACACTGTCCTGGAATGAATAGTATCTGTGCCATCATCACTAGTACCGCCATGACAGAGATAATCGAAAGACATTTCTGTGGAAATTAGGAAGCACGCGGCACACGTGTTTGTACAGCGTGGTCTGTGTGCGTGTGTGTATCTGTAGAGAAGTCAGGAGGAAAACGCATTGGCAGTGCTTCTCTCTAAGATGTGGGTTTTAATGATTTTATTTTCTTCTTTTAAGCCTCTCTGTAATGTCTGCATGAATGCCATGGTCATGAAATACTGTCCTTATTTAGAATTAAACCTGACTTGCTATTTACCTATTAGAAGAAAGCTAAGTTTGTCTGAATGATCCCAAGTCTTGAAGGGGCTGGCTCTATAGGGAGCTTGTGAACAGGAATCCCCCAGCTGGCTGACTCAGCCCTCTCTGGCAAGATGGAGCCTTCAGGGTGGGGCAGGTGGCAGGAGGGGTTGAAGTGACAAGTCTGCTTTTAAATCTGTCTGAGAGAATGGCTTTATTCACCACCATTCTTCCTGAGCATTCCCTTCCAGCATCTTCTCTGACCAGAGTAAAGGTCCTGGGATTGAAAAAATGCCAGCCAGAGAGTAGAGTTAAATTCTCTGTCCTCTGGAGGAAGAGAAATTATTTTGCTTCAAAAAAAAAAAAAAAAGAAAGAAAAAAGAAAAGGAAAAGAAGAAGGCAGAAAAGAAAGCAAGACATCAGCCCAGTAGCTGCATATGCTTAGTTAATGCGCTATTTCACAAATCCTCTTAGCAAGAGATTGGTTTATCTCTCTTCTGGCAGGGCCCGCAGCTGTGGTGCAGACAGAAGCTGGCCTGGCCCCTGCAGACCAGGCTGAGCTCCACAGAGCGGTGGCCTTGGGGACACGGGCCCCTGACAGATGAGCAGCTGGCCCAGGGGCCGTGGTGTGGAAGCCCTGGCTTTGAGTCTCCTGGAGAAGGGGCCGTCCTCCTTGGAAGAGCTGACAAGGCAGGTGGGAGAGGTGGGATGAGGATGGCAGAGGAGCCCAGTCAGGTTACTGTGGGCAGGAGCAGCCCCCTGCTTGGGACTTCCTGTTACTAATAGTTACAACTGTTCTAACTTCCTGTTACAGCTCATTTAGTTGTCCTGGGACTCAGATCAGGTTCTCTTGGATTCTTGCTTCATAGGTGACAACAGTTTGGCCCATAGGTTCTTTTTTTCTGGCTGTTCCATGTGGCTTACAGAATCTTAGTTCCTTGACCAGGAATTGAACTGGGCCATGGCAGTGAAAACCTTGAGTCCATCCTAACCACTGGAGAGTCAGGGAATACCCAAGGCCCATAGATTCTTATTCTTCCTAGGCCCCAAACTTTTCTTCTTTGAGCCACCATTTACTAGTGCTTACTACACATTTATTAAATACACAACTCATTGCTAAGCGATGTCAATATGTCACTTAATCCTCAAACCTCCCTGTAAAGTTATCCCCATTTTACAGATGATGAGAGTAAGGCTCAGAGAGTTATTGTCACACAGATCATTAGTTGCTGAGTTAGGGCTTGAACCTGGATGTGTCTGTTGCAAAGCTTGTGCTCCAAAGTTCTCGACCGATGTCATACGTCAGACTTACCTGTGGGGCTTAATCACACAGGTACCAGAACCCCACCTCAAGATTCCTGAATCCCTGCAAGATGCTTTGCAGGTAATTCTGACGTATACCACCTGATTGAAAACCACTGGATGCCCCAGAATCCTGAGCACTTGCCCAGCACAACTTGCCCACTCCATCCTGTAGAAGCAGGGTTGGCAGGCAGAGCAGGAGAGCGCATACCACTGTCTTTGGAGGATAAATTCAGCTGGTCTTTGGGTCCCCACTACCCTCTTTCCAGCCCTCCTCTCCTGACTCCTGGTGAGCCTCCTGCAGACCCCAGCTGACCTCTGAGCTTTAATGATGTTGGGGCTCCTAACCAAGACTATCATACCTATTTCTCCCTCTGCCCCTGCTGGACTTCATCTCTGACCCTCAAGGGAGAGTCCTGGGAACAGATAAGGGGCCACCTGATAGGCAGGCCTGCTAGGGCCGGTCTCCAGGAGACTGAGGGGTAACTCTGTGGCTGGACAGTTGGGAAGTATGTCAGCCCCTCCGGTCACAGCATGAACTCAACTCTCTGATCCACCTGTGCCAGTTAAGTGCCCTTGGGAAAACTGTTTTCTATGCATTTGTTCTTTCCTTGTCTCACCTTGGCTGTTTCTTTCATTTAATTGAGCACCAGGATCTTGGTTAGAGCAACCAGAAGTGAGGCAGGGCCCAGATGCACAGACTCGAATGGGAATAACAGGCTTTCAGCAGACCACCACAGGGTGCTATGTTTCTAGCTGTGGCAAACGAAGGCAAACCAGCTGTGAGAGCCCAGAAGGAATCAGGGTTAAGACTGGGAAGAGGAAAACTGCCTAGAGGAGGCCACACTGACTGGTAACATACAGCCTGTGAAATATACTGAGTAGCATTTCTAGACTGCAGAGCATACAGGAGCACTCGAACATGAGAAGCTCTCACTTATTCATTCAGCAAACATCCACCGAGGGGCGAGTCATGTTCCAGGAACTGTTCTAGGCACTAAATGCATGGATGGGAGGGAAGACAATAAACAGCCATATATATGTATTTCGTTGTTATTGTTCAGTCAGTAAGTTGTGTCCAACTCTCCTGAGCTTCCATGGGCTATAGCTTGCCAGGCTCTTCTGTTCATGGGATTTCCCAGGCAAGAATACTGGAGTGGGTTGCCATTTCCTTCTCCAGGGGATCTTTCTGATCCAGAGATCAAATCTACATCTCCTACACTGGCAGGCAGATTCCTTACCACTGAGCCACCAGGGTGTGTGTGTGTGTGTGTGTGTGTGTGTGTGTGTGTGATGCAAAAGACTTATAGAGAAACAAATTAACCTGGGAAGGAGGATGGCAGCGCCGGAGTCGGGGGGAGTGACAGATGTTGCTACCAGGGCTTCTCTGATTAAGTGATATTTTAGCATAGGTAAGGGAGGGCCACTGAGGGCAGGAGAGAGGAGAGAGGACACCGAGGATGCAGGTATATTGTTGGATTTAGAGATCACATTGTCCCAAACTGGCCATCTAACACAGTGAATACAGCTGAGACCCCAAAATAAAAGGTTTCTAAGAATAGAATGTCTGAAGAGAAGGAAATTCTACACAAACTAGGGCTATAGAGAGCCTGGGGGCTGTGGAATTAGGTGAGAATCAGAGTCATAGTATGATTGTTATTTTCCAAACAGACTTTTGAGACACATTCTCAGGATTTTCCTGATTAAAAAAAAATTACCTTCCAAGGGTTAAAAAAAGTTCATGTTTAGATACGTAATTTGTTTTCTCTTGTGTAATAAACTACCCCCAGATTTAGTGGATTAAAACAATAAACATTTATCATCTCAGAGTTTCTGGGAGTCAGGCATCTGGAAGCAGCTTGGCTGGGTGGGTCTGGCTCTGGGTCTCAGGAGGTTGTGGTGCAGATGTCAGGCAGGACTGTGTTCATCTGGAAGACCCACTTCTAAGACATCCACTCAGATGCCTGACAAGTTAGTGCTCATGGCGGGAGAGGCTTCAGTTTCTCATTGGGTGCACCTCTCCAAAGGATTGCTTGAGTATCCTTACAACATAGCAGATACTTCCTCTAAAGCAAGTAACTCGAGTAAGAGCAAGGCAGAAGCCCCAGTGTGTTTTGTCGTCTAGCCTCAGAAGCCACACATCATAGTTCTGCAGCATCCAATCTGTCACACAGGTCAGTGTGGTGCAGGGTAGGAGAGGGCTCTGCAAGGGCACAGTTATTAGGCAAGGATCACCTGGGACATCTTCAGTTCAGTTCAGTTCAGTCTCTCAGTCCTGTCTAACTCTTTGTGACCCCATGGACTGCAGGATGCCAGGCCTCCTTTCCCATCACCAACTCCCGGAGTTTACACAAACTCATGTCCATCGAGTCAGTGATGCCATCCAACCATCTCATCCTCTGTCATCCCCTTCTCCTCCCACCTTCAATCTTTCCCAGCATCAGGGTCTTTTCCAATGAGTAAGCTCTTCGCATCAGGTGGCCAAGTACTGGAGTTTCAGCTTCAACATCAGTCCTTCCAATGAATATTCAGGACTGACTTCCCTTAGGATGGACTGGTTGGATCTCCCTGCACTCCAAGGGACTCTCAAGAGTCTTCTCCAACACCGCAGTTCAAAAGCATCAATTCTTCGGTGCACAGCTTTCTTAATAGTCTAACTCTCACATCCATACAGGACTACTGGGAAAACTATAGCTTTGACTAGATGGCAAAGTAATGTCACTGCTTTTTAATATTCTGTCTAGGTTGGTCATAACTTTTCTTCCAAGGAGCAAGTGTCGTTTAATTTCATGGCTGCAGTCACCATCTGCAGTGATTTTGGAGCCCCAAAAAATAAAGTCAGCCACTGTTTCCACTGTTTCCCCATCTATCTGCCATGAAGTGATGGGACCGGATGCCATGATCTTCGTTTTCTGAATGTTGAGTTTTAAGCCAACTTTTTCACTCTCCTCTTTCACTTTCATCAAGAGGCTCTTTAGTTCTTCTTCACTTTCTTCCATAAGGGTAGGTGTCATCTGCATATCTGAGGTTATTGATATTTCTCCCGGCAACCTTGATTCCAGCTTGTGCTTCATCCAGCCCAGCATTTCTCATGATGTACTCTGCATATGAGTTAAATAAGCGCAGTGACAATATACAGCCCTGATGTACTCCTTTCCCTGTTTGGAACCAGTCTGTTGTTCCATGTCCAGTTCTAACTGTTGCTTCCTGACCTGCATACAGATTTCTCAAGAAGCAGGTCAGGTGGTCTGGTATTCCCATCTCTTGAAGAATTTTCCACAGTTTGTTGTGATCCACACAGTCAAAGGCTTTGGCATAGTCAAAAAGCGGAAATAGATGTGTTTCTGGAACTCTCTTGCTTTTTCGATGATTCAACGGATGTTGGCAATTTGATCTCTGGTTCCTCTGCCTTTTTTAAATCCAGCTTGAACATCTGAAAGTTCATGGTTCATGTACTGTTGAAGCCTGGCTTAGAGAATTTTGAGCATTACTTTGCTAGTGTGTGAGATGAGCGAAATTTTGCAGTACTTTGAACATTATTTGGCATAGACTTTCTTTGGGATTTCCAGTCCTGTGGCCACTGCTGAGTTTTCCAAATTTGCTGGCATATTGAGTGTAGCACTTTCACAGCATCATCTTTTAGGATTTGAAATAGCTCAACTGGAATTCCATCACCTCTACTAGCTTTGTTCGTAGTGATGCTTCCTAAGGCCCACTTGACTTCACATCCCAGGATGTCTGGCTCTAGGCGAGTGATCACAGCATCGTGATTATCTGTGTCATGAAGATCTTTTTTTGTACAGTTCTTCTGTGTATTCTTGTCACCGCTCCTTAATATCTTCTGCTTCTGTTAGGTCCATACGGTTTCTGTCCTTTATTGAGCCCATCTTTGCATGAAATGTTTCCTTGGTATTTCTTATTTTCTTGAAGAGATCCCTAGTCTTTCCCATTCTATTGTTTTCCTCTGTTTCTTTGCATTGATCACTGAGGGAAGGCTTTCTTTTCTCTGCTTGCAATGGGTATATCTTTCCTTTTCTCCTTTGCCTTTCACTTGTCTTCTTTTCACAGCTATTTGTAAGGCCTTCTCAGACAACCACTTTGCCTTTTTGCATTTCTTTTTCTTGGGGATGGTCTTGCTCCCTGTCTCCTGTACAATGTCACGAACCTCCGTCCATAGTTCTTCAGGCACTCTGACTATCAGATCTAATCCCTTGAATCTATTTCTCACTTCCACTGTATAATTGTAAGGGATTTGGTTTAGGTCATACCTGAATGGTCTAGTGGTTTTCCCTACTTTCTTCAACTTAAGTCTGAATTTGGCAATAAGGAGTTCATGATCTGAGCCACAGTCAGCTCCCAGTCTTGTTTTTGCTACTGTGTAGAGCTTCTCCATCTTTGGCTGCAAAGACTATAATCAATCTGATTTCAGTGTTGACCATCTGGTGATGTCCACGTGTAGAGTCATCTCTTGTGTCTTGGGCCATCTTGGAGACAGGCTACCGTAACAGGCCACTAATGAGAATGTTTTTAAAATGACATGAAATTAGCATTATTTCAGAAAATTTGTGATGCGATCAGTTAAAAAAAACCAGAAACAGTCTGCTGAACTATTTTTAAGATCAGGTCAGCTCCTCAAAGGAACGGGTCCCAGGTTTTGCATTCATTCCAAACCTGGGGTTAATTAACTCAGAATTTCACTGGCTGTGCTTTGACACATTACTTAATCTTCCTGTGCCTCTGATTCCTCACTGCAACATGTAAAGTAATAATAGCCACCTTCCTGGGTGCTCTTAGGGGTAAAGATGGACACCGTCCATCCCAGCTGGTACCCATGCCAAAGTGTAGCAGTGAAGGTGTTGAGTCCTAGTTTTACCAAATGTTGGCTCTTGAGTTTGAGCAAGTTTCTTCACCTTTCTGTGCCTCTCTGCTTCTGTAAAATGGCAATAGTAATAGTCTCTGCCTTGTAGGATGGTGATGATGATTGAATGAATGAATTTTTATTTAGTGCTTAGCACTGTGTCTGGCGTATCCTAAGTGCTATGTAGGTATTTGCGAAATAAAACATAGTCGACGTATATAGTAGATGTTTAATAATGGAGAGTTGTTTACACACTGTTCAGGCTTGCACCCCATGACAAAGATTGAAGGTATCAGAACATACTGGAAAAAATACCCTTTAGAATGTGGGAGTCTTCCTGGATAGTCTGTTTGCTATTCCTTGGCCTTTCACAGCCTCAGGTTCACCCAGGCTCCCTTCCTAATTTTAAATTTTGTCCTTCCTTTTCCATGGTTAGATGACTAGCTGCAGCTCCTTGGCCCCAAGTCCCTGAGGCTCTGAGTGTTTATGTCATTCATCATTGGGTGGGAATGAGTGAATTTTGCTAACCAAAAGGTGAGCCCGCCACCTGAACTTGTGACCTGAAAACCACCAAGAAAATGCAGTTCCCTTTCAGAATGTCTCGTTAGCCCAGCTCCTGCTGCCAGACATCAGCTGGCAAAAAGGCCTCCAGGAGGCCCTTTCTGCTCAAGCACCATGCTGAGTTGAGGGTTGCCAGATTTGGAGCAGCAAGCGAAAAAAGGATCTTAGAGCTGCTGATTCTGGGAACGGTCACTAACCTCCACGGCTGGCTTATTCTGAGCCAGATCCCGTCAGAGAGCTCATTTAGTGCTCATGGTCATCCTGAAGTTATTTTGTCATTGACTTAATTTTACAGATAAGGAATTGGAGGTACCAAGAAGTTAACTGACTTGCCCAAAAACATGTGCTTGGGGAGTGATGGAGCCAGGATTCAAAACGGGCAGCCTGGCTCCAGAGCACAGCCCCCAGCTCTGTGTATGCCACCCTGGTGACTTCCGTGTCTCCAGGCTGCCCCCATTCTCCATGTGGCCCACAGTGTCTCCAGGCTGTCCCCATTCCCCAGGTGGCCCACAGTGTCTCCAGGCTGTCCCCATTCCCCAGGTGGCCCACAGTGTCTCCAGGCTGTCCCCATTCCCCATGTGGCCCACAGTGTCTCCAGGCTGTCCCCATTCTCCATGTGGCCCACAGTGTCTCCCAGGCTGTCCCCATTCCCCAGGTGGCCCCTGTAGAGGCAAGGACAACAGATCTTAGTAGCTCCCCAGTTCTTTCTAACACATAACCTGCTGTTGGCCGTGGTCGTATCACATGCTTCTCCCTGCCTCAGTTTCCCTGGCTATTAAGCCAGGTCCCTGAAAGTTCTCCTGACTTCTGGTGGGGAGGCCACAGGCTTTAGGAAGTAGGCAGACTCAGATGGAACCCTGCTGTCTTTGGCCAGTTCCCTTAGGTAACCTCTCTGAGCTTCAGCATCCCTTTCTACAAACAGGGGATGATTAAAGCAACTCCAGAGAGGTACAATTAGAAGAAGTGAGAAAAGGGAAAATTAGGAATTTGGGGTTACATATACACACTTTGTTGTTATGTAGTCACAAAGTCGTGTCTGATTCCTTGTGACCCTATGGACTGTAGCCTGCCAGGTTTCTCTGTCTATGGGATTTCCCAGGCAAGAATACTGGAGTGAGTTGCCATTCCCTTCTCCAGGGGGATCTTCCTGACCCAGCAATCAAACCTGTGTCTCCGGCATTGGCAGGCGGATTCTTTATCACTGAGCCACCTGGAGAGCCCCATAGACACATTGTGCTAGGTCATTTCAGTCGTGTCTGACTCTGTGCGACCCCATAGACGGCAGCCCACCAGGCTCCCCCATCCTTGGGATTCTCCAGGCAAGAACACTGGAGTGAGTTGCCATTTCCTTCTCCAATGTATGAACGTGAAAACTGAAAGTGACGTCACTCAGTTGTGTCCGACTCTTAGCGACCCCATGGACTACAGCCCACCAGGCTCCTCCATCCATGGGATTTTCCAGGCAAGAGTACTGGAGTGGGGTGCCATTAAGTAAAATAGATAAACAATAAGGACCTACTGTATATCACAGGGAACTATATTTAATATTTTGTATAGCCTATAAGGGAAAAGGATCTGAAAAAGAATATATATATATATACACATATATGTATGTATGTGTAACGGAATCACTTTGCTGTATACCTGAAGCTGACATAACATGTGAATCAACTACAGTTCGGTAATAAAAAAATTTTAATGATAATTCTGAAAACAGGCATGTTAAATCCAGATTCATTGTTTTAAAAAAAAGGAAAGAAGAAAATATATGTATCATGTTAACATATAGGAAGTACTCAATAAATGTTTTCTCCGTGTTCCTACCCACTTTTATAAATAGTGTGAAACTTTAATCAAGAAAATCACAAATCCATTTATTTGTTCCATAGACATTTACTCTTCCCTGTTCATCCTCATTTGGTCCAGTTTCATTCATTCATGCATCCTTCTGTCCATCTGCTCACTCATCGACACATTCATTCACCCAGATATTGATTGAGCTACTGCTGTCTGCCATATTCTGAAGATGGAAAGCTAGGGTCCTTGCTCTCAAGTAGCTCATAATCCAGGTTTGGCATATGCTCTTGAGTGTCACGTCACATTCACATATACAAAGCTTTGCTCATCCAGATTTAATACATTAGGTTGACAGCTCTGTCATTAAAGAAGCTTTTCCCCAAGGTTTTTCTTGACTTAATAGCAAGGTACTGTGATTAAACCATTAGTTTAACCTCTCGTCGTGTTCAAATCTGTTTTGTTGAAATAAATCCACAGTTAACATCTGTCTACAGTCCATCCGTTTTACGTGAGCCATACAGCCCAGCCAACCTGCTCAGACCACCTCTGGGTTGTTATATTTCTCAGAGGGCAGAGCCAGCTCCCTAGGCAGACAAAGCTGCACTTACCAACTGGGCAGGGTGATTTCTCCAGGAGTGCTACCCTCATCTAATTGGCCTCAACAGTGAGCAATTAATGACGTGGAACCACTTTGAAAGCACCATAAATAAAAGGCCAGGAACCTGAGATTGAAGCGAACCAGAGGTTACAGTAATGATGATGAATTGTTTTTCCTGGAGGGTTTTTGTTGTTGCTGTTTGTTTTTTTTTTTTAAAGGAGCTAGTTAGCATCTCTCAACCATGATGACCCCACACTGGGGTGAAGGTGGGAGAGGGTAGGGATTCTGTTTGCAGTTGGTGAGGTCTGATAGATGCTGCGCAGGAGAAGTGTCATGAGTCATTTCTAAGGAGCTGTGCTGAGCACTGAAATAGCTGTTGAGTCAACGAAGGAATTCTTTCCAGAGTGGAGCAGAATGAATCTGGGCTTTGGGATGAGCTGTAGCTTAGTATCTTGAACTTGGGCATGTGCACGGCTTTACCTTCTCAGCCTTGATGTCTCCATCTATTGAATAGGGATGAGCACAGCGCCTACCTTTCAGGGCTATTGGGTGGAGTAAATGAGACAACATACTGTTTACATTTCATCCCCAGTTATTGGCCTGGGCCTGGGCCTAAAACATTGTGGAAGCATATCATACACTGTTCCTTTGCCTCCTAAACAGTCATCTTAGACATTCTGTTACAATGAAACCTCACTGCATAAGATAGGTTGTGTTTATTTCCATGTCCCCTAGATGAGTTACTGGCTTGCAGTAGGTACTCATCACCTGGGAAGCCCCATATACACACTACTTTATGTAAAATAGATAACCAACATAGGCCTACTGTATATCCCAGAGCACTATACTTAATATTTTGAATAACCTATAAGGGAAAAGAATCTAAAAAAGAATGTGCGTATACACATATATATATGTATGTATGTATAGCTGAATTTGGCTTCCCTGACAGCTTGGCTGATAGAGAATCTGCCTGCAATGCAGGAGAAACCAGCTTGATCCTTGGGTTGGGAAGATCCCCCTGGAGAAGGCATAGGCTACCCTCTCCAGCATTCCTGGGCTTCCTTGGTGGCTCAGATGGTAAAGAATCCACCTGCAGAGCAGGACACCTGGGTTCAATCCCTGGGTTGGGAAGATCCTCTGGAGGAGGGCATGGCAACCTGCTTCAGTATTCTGGCCTGGAGAATCCCTATGGACAGAAGAGCCTGGTGGGCTACGTTCCATGGGGTCACAAAGAATTGGACTTGACTGGGCGACTGAGCACAGCACAGCATAACTGAATCACTTTGCTGTATATCTGAAACTAACACAACATTGTAAATCAGCTACACTTCAATAATAACAAAAAATTTAAATTATAATTCTGAAAAAAGCATGTTAAATCCAGATCCATTGTTTAAAAAAATAATTAAATGAGAAAATAACTGTATCATGTTGACATAAATCTCAAACAAAAATAACACCATTTTCTCTGCTTTTCTTCTCTGTGGTAGATTAACTGTATTGATGACCTCGATTCTTCACACACACCCACACAGACACATACACACACCCACACAGACACATACACACACTGTATCCGTGTCCTTTGCCACATGTCTTTGTATTTTCTTTTACTAAAGAACCGCTCAGGGGCTTCCCAGGTGGCTCAGTGGTAATCCGCCTGTCGATGCAGGAGACACAAGAGATGAGGCTTCTGACCTGACCCAAGGATCAGGAAGATCCCTCGGAGTAGGAAATGGCAACCCGCTCCAGTATAAGAATACTGGAAAATTCCATGAACAGAGGAGGCTCATGGGCTGCAGTCCATCAGGTCACAAAGGGTCAGACACAACTGAGCAACACCCAAAAAACTACTTACTTACTTCTAAGGCTGGACCTGTGCCATGTTTTGGACGTTAGATGTGATGCACGCAGAGACTTGAAAAGATAACCCCACTCTTGCTCTTGCTTCTATTCCATTGCCATGAGAAGATGCTCAGGCTAGCCTGGTGGAGGGTGAGAGAGATGTAGGGAAGAGTTTGGGTCACCCAATCATCATCTACCCATCATGAGAGTGAGCTGGGCTGCTGCCAGCACTGCCCAGCCAAGCCCAGCCTAAATCATAGATCCACAGACACCTGAGCGAAATGAATGCTTATTGTTTTCAGCAATGGACAGTTAAGGTATGTTATTACATAGCATCATTGTGGCTATAATGGCTATAAATAGCGATACACCCCTCCCCAGTTAATATCTGGGATGGATCTTAAAAGATGGCCAGGAGAAATGATGATGTACTTGTCTTTTTTTTTTTCCTTTTTATCACCTCTGGGAAAATATTTGATCGGAGGGTAACTACCATTAAATGATTATTGCTTAAATGATTTGAAGCACTATGAAATGGAAAGTCTCGGCTATCTCTATTGAACTGTCTCTCTTAGATGAAGTATAGTCAGCTGGAATAACAATATTAATAATAGTAAAACGTTACCTCCACATCACTTTAATACTTAATAAAACTCCCAGATGTTTTCTCTAAATCACTCTGATATTCTCAGTAACACGGTTCCTGATAGGTGAGGTGACTCAGGCAGGGTCACACAGCTAGCAAGTGGTAGAGAGAATTCTCGATAGATGGTGCCTTCACTTTCTGTGGCTGCTGTAACAAATTAATACAAACTTAGTGGCCAAAGACCCTGACGCTGGGAAAGATTGAAGGCAGGAGCAGAAGGGGATGATAGAGGATAAGACGGTTGGATGACATCACCAACTCCATGGACATGAGATTGAGTAAGCTCCTAGAGTTGGTGATGGACAGGTAAGCCTGGGGTGCTGCAGTCCATGGGGCTGCAAAGACTTGGACATGACTGAACAACTGAACTGAACTAGTGGCTTAAAACCTTTACAAATGTATGGTTTTACAGTTTTGTAGGTTAGAAGTCTAGGAGTCTCAAAATCAAGGTGTCAAGAGGGCTGTGTGTTTTCCTGGAGGGTCTAGAGGCTAATCTGTTTCCTAGTCACTTCCGCTTTTTGGATGCTGCCCATGTTCCTTGATTTGGGGCCCTGTGCCTCCATCTTCCAGGCCAGCAACATTGCATCTCTCTGGTCATTCATTTGTAGTCATGTCTCTCTGACTGACAACAGTCAGGAAAGTTCCTCCACTCTGAAGGAGTCACACAGTTAGATTGGGCTCACCTGGAAATCCAGGACTCTCACATGTCAAGGTCCTTCACCTTAATCACGTTTGCAGAGTCCCTTCTGCATGTGAGGTAACATATTCACAAGTTCCAGCAACTAGGATGCAGACATCTTTGCAGGACCACTGTTTTGCCTGCCATGCAAAGGGTCACCTACATTTCCAGTAACCCATTTCATCGGGATTTGGCAGGCTACTGGCCGCCCCCTCTCCTTCTTCTTCTTTTCTGGACAATGGTGCAATAGTATATAGTTCCACAATTCCACTGCCTGTAAAATCTCAACATTTGGCCAACTGGGGAAAAAAAATGGTAAGCACTCCCCAAAACAGATCTTGAGACAGGGTTGTCTTTGAGCACTTGGAGTTGGAGATTTTTTATATTCCTGTAAAATCACTTAGTGTTAGCTACAGACATGTTTCTGATTAAAATGGTCCAAAGGGTGTGTCCCTTCGGCATATATTGCTTACTCATCTCTCTTGGTGTAAAGGGACCAGATCTTGTAGGAGAAACGGATTTATTTTATGGTGGGACAGCAGCAGCAGAAATTACTTCATGCAAATAAAGCTTGGCAGTGTGACTTCATGAATAAGAAATGAGCCGGCGCCTCCTCTCCCCACAGGCGATGGTACGCGCTGGGAAATTAATTGCGGCATTCGTTGGGTGGCCTGACTTCTCTGTCAGGGTTTCGCGCAGACGCAAAGATGCTTCCCTTCACCCAATTGGATATCAAGCATTTATGTACTTTATAGCTTTGCTTTGTCTTGTAAGTGAACCATGGGTGGGTCTCAAGTCTCCTGGAAGCTTCTGGAGATCTTTCAAAATTAGGAACTCATGGTGGGAGCCAGCATGGCACTGAGCCACACATAATGGCCACGAGTTCAGATCATCTCTGAGTTTAAGAGATTTAAGATATTCTGACTTTTTTGAATAACAGTATGCCTCAGTACTTAAGTACATGGTCTCAGGAGCCAAAATATCTGGGCTCAAATCCCTGCTCTGTTCCTCTCCAGCTACATGACATATGGCAAGTTACCCAGTCATTCTATGCCTCAGTTTCCCTATCTGCAAATTAGAGATTATAATAGCACTTACCTCATAGGATTGTTATGTGGATTAAACATGGAAATAGGGATAAAGCACTTAGAATTTCACTGCTATCAGGCTTTGGAAGTGCAGTAATGTTCAGTTCAGTCACTCAGACGTATCCGACTCTTTGAGACCCTATGGACTGCAGCATACCAGGCTTCCCTGTCCATCACCAACTCCTGGAGCTTACTCAAACTCATGTCCATCCAGTCGGTGATGCCATCCAACCATCTCATCCTCTGCCGTCCCCTTCTCCTCCTGCCTTCAATCTTTCTCAGCATTAGGGTCTTTTCCAGGACACGGCTGAACGACTGAACTGAACTGAACTAGTTCTTTGCATCAGGTGGCCAGAGTATTAGAGCTTCAGCTTCAGCATCAGTCCTTCCAATGACTATTCAGGACTAATTTCCTTTAGGATGGACTGACTGGATCCCCTTGCTGTCCAAGGGACTCTCAAGAGTCTTCTCCAACACCATAATTCAAAAGCATCAATTTTTCAGTGTTCAG